>NW_005871164.1:24565-26059 GCF_000147115.1 Myotis lucifugus | reverse complement strand
ATAAATATATATGTATGAACTCACATGTTTTTATAAATATAAGGAAATGGTATACTCCAGTTTGTTGACCATGATGACCCTTGGGAAGTGGGACAGGGCAGTTACGTGAGAGAATTTGGCTTTTTATTTCTTAATTTCTTTTGTTTGATTTTTCATGAGAATGTAATATATTTGTAATTTTTAATTTAACTTACTATGAATATCATTCTATATTCTGTTATATAGAACAATAATTATTTTATTTTTTTATTTCAATAAATGTTTTAAAATAGTTTTATCTAAATGTGTAATTTTTGTGTGTGTGAACTGAATAGCATAGTCAGTCATTTATTATATATATTATATCAAGAAAAATTTCAATAACATGCAGGAAAATTTTCTTTGCAAGAAAGGGTAATATATTAATTTATTAATTTTTAAGCATTATAACTAAAATATATTTTAATTTAGGCCATTATATCCATTAACAATTTTTAATGTCTATTTCCACCAGTTATGCTAATTTATTTTAGAGATTCTTCAACTCTTCTTTCTATTATAAACTCAACACAAAGTTTATAATACAAATAAAAGGGTAATATGCTAATTCGAGCGAACGTCTTCAGGAAGACCTTTCAGACGTCCTTCTGGACAAAGCTGCAGCAGCTGTGAGGGCTGAGGCTCGAGCACCTGCAGGTGTCTACGAAGGGCCCAGGCTCAGGCATCTGTGGGCAGCTGCAAAGGGCCCAGGTTCAGGCCAGCAGTGGCAGCAGCAGTGGGGTAATGGGGGCGGCGCCTTCCCCTGATCCACCAGGTCGCCTCCCGCAGAGGGAGGCCAGACTGCAGCTTAGGCCGGGGATCAGGCAGGCAGGCAGGCGAGCGGTTAGGAGCCTGCGGTCCCGGATTGCGAGAGGGATGTCTGACTGCCGGTTTAGACCCACAGGGATTGGGCCTAAACTGGAAGTCGGACATTCCCCAAAGGGTCCCGGATTGGAGATAGTTCAGGCCAGGCTGAGGGACACCCTCCCCCCTGCACGAATTTCATGCACCAGGCCTCTAGTAGTCTATAAGAGTCTCATAGAAGCAGAACTAATAAATTGTGATAAAACCTTTTATAACTTACCTGTTGTACTAATCCCCCACATTTTATTGCTATACTGATAGGGGAAGTTGTAGTGAATGTGACTACTTGTAGTGAGTGCAAATATTCTTTTTTAAAAAATAAAATTTTATGCCGAAACCGGTTTGGCTCAGTGGATAGAGCGTCGGCCTGCAGACTGAAAGGTCCCTGGTTCGATTCTGGTCAAGGGCATGTACCTGGGTTGCGGGCACATCCCCAGTAGGGGGTGTGCAAGAGGCAGCTGATCGATGTTCCTCTTTCATCGATGTTTCTAACTCTCTATCCCTCTCCTTTCCTCTCTATAAAAAATCAATAAAATATATTTTTAAAAAAATCTAAAAAAATAAAATAAAATTTTAGCAAAATAAAATATTGAGGAAAATCAAAATTGATTC
>NW_005871164.1:20891-22959 GCF_000147115.1 Myotis lucifugus | reverse complement strand
CTCTGAATATATATATATATATATATATATATATATATATATATATATTCAAAACAATGATGGAAAAATTACTAGCAAATCAGTTCAGAAATATAAATTGTGTTAGTTGTCATGAAAAGACCACTGGATTTTTAGTAATAACAAATTCCTTTTAAATATTATTTGTATTGTCCAACACATTTTTCTACTAATATTCTCTATGAACAAAAAATAAAAGGGTAGAAAGAGGAAAAAATCCAGGCACCATTACTCTCATAAAAAACCTAGCACCTAGTTTCTTCTTTCCCTACTCAGGCATCAGAGTCATTAGGAAGCGCTCCAGGTTCACTTGGAAAATAAAGTAAAATGTAACCACTCTTCTCCGTTTCCTTCCCCCATCTTCCTGGTAGGAGTCGTGAGCCTTTCTTACCTAGAGCACAGCTTGACCACCATGTAGATTTCCATGGTGTCCACTCCTGCCCACCCCCAAGTTATGCTCCATGATGGAGAGTTTTAAAATAGAAATGAGATTCTATCCCTCCCCTGCTTCAAACCCATTTTACTGGGGGAAAACTATCAGTGCATTCCCATGGACCGGAGAATAAAATCTAAACTTCTTTTCAAGGCTCAGTGACTCTGAATTGTCTTTCTCTAACCCCATCTCATTTGTTCCCCATTTCCTCTTCCTGCCCCACGCTTATTTATCTGTGTTTTCAGTTACCCCGTCCGCTGTGCTCTGAAAATACTAGATGGGAAATTCCCAAAACCAACAAGTCATATGTTTTCAATGCCATGTCACGCTGAGTAGCTTGATGAAATCTCCCGAGCCCCTTCCTCCTGCCCAGAAGGGAGCTCATCCTTTTGTTCAGTGTCTCCACACACTGCAGCTGCTCCCTGCCCCTTAGTCAGTTAGCATCCCTCTCGGTTATCAGAGCGACTATTGTGGTAGGGCAGGGCTTGCGTTCAGGTCACGCTTGCTTTATGTATTACTGCCCCAAAGCACAAGAGCAGTGATGCTGGCGATTCGGATATGCCAAGGAGAAGCTACAAAGTGCTTCCCTCAAGTGACAAGGTGAGTACACTACAATAAGATATTTTGGCAGATAGAAAAAAGACTACATTCACATAACTTTTATTACAGTAAAATGTCATAATTGTTATTTCACTATTTATTTTTGTTTATCTTTTACTATGCTTAATTTATAAATTAAAGTTTATAAGAAAAAAAAACATAGTGTAGAGCAGAGGTTCTCAACCTGTGGGTCACCAACCTGTGGGTCGCGACCCCTTTGGGGGTTGAATGACCCTTTCACAGGGTTGCCTAAGACCATCGGAAAACACATATATAATTACATATTGTTTTTGTGATTAATCACTATGCTTTAATTATGTTCAATTTGTAACAATGAAGATACATCCTGCATATCAGATATTTACATTACGATTCATAACAGTAGCAAAATTACAGTTATGAAGTAGCAACAAAAATAATTTTATGGTTGGGGGTCACCACAACATGAGGGACTGTATTAAAGGGTTGCGGCATTAGGAAGATTGAGAACCACTCGTGTAGAGGGATATATAGGGTTCACTACTATTAGAGGTGTGAGATAGTAACAAACCAGGTTTCAGACTGGGTCATTGGAATGCATCCTCTGTGGATAAGGGGGCTATTGTACACTCTTCTCCCTCTAGTTCTCCAATTAGCCCACCGCTCTCTCAGAGTCCTTGCACTTTGCCCGCTTCTGTCTGGAATGTTCTTCCCAAGCTCAGTCTCACCCCTCAGAGAAAGCTATGCTGAGTATTTATTTATTTATTTATTTATTTATTTATTTATTTATTGGCTTTTTACTTTTTATTGAATTTATTGGGGAGACTGGTCAAGAAAATTATACAGGTTTCAGGTGTACAATTCCACACCACATCATCTATTCACTGCATTGTGTGTTCACCACCCCAAGTCAAGTATCCATCCATCACCACGTGTCCCCCCAGACCTTCCTCCACTCCCCCCGCCACTCGCTTTCCTACAGCAACCACCACACTGCTCAGGTCCATGCATATTTTCTCTCTTTCTTTTTTCCCCTCA
>NW_005871164.1:19264-20791 GCF_000147115.1 Myotis lucifugus | reverse complement strand
CCCAGCACCCCCAAGCCCTCAGCCCTGACAGCTGTTGGCCTGTTCTCTATTAGTTTATCTCTATTTTGCTTGTTAGTTCAATTTGTTCATTAGATTCCACAAAGAGTGTCCCTAAATTACTTCCTATTGTTTGCTTTTTTCACAGCAGTTGTGAGGTTGGTGGTGAATTAGATCAAGGGACGTAGCCCAGAACTAAGACCATGGATGGTGAGCATGTTCTTTGCATATTGGTCAGGATAGAAAGACAGTCTAGAAGAAGTCATGTTGCAGCTGAATCTCCCAAATACCCTAAATAGTGAGGACATAGCGAAAGAATGATTGTTATCTATATCATAAAAGCATAAGCGACTGTTACAGTGGAACGACCAGAATGACCAGTCGCTATGATGTGCACTGACCACCAGGGGGCAGATGCTCAATGCAGGAGCTGCCCCCTGGTGGTCAGTGTGCTCCACAGGGAGAGCACTGCTCAGCCAGAAGCCGGGCTCATGGCTGGTGAGTGCAGTGGTGCCACCACGGCAGCGGTAAGGAGCAGCAAGCTGAGTGTTAAGGAGCAGCAAGCAGCTAGGCAATAAGGAGCGAGGGGTCCCAGACTGCAAAAGGGATGTCCAACTGCAAGAGGGATGTCCCCTGAGGCATCCTGGACTGTGAAAGGATGCAGGCCAGGCTGAAGCCCCCTCCCTCCAGTGCATGAATTTCGTGCACCAGGCCTCTAGTTTTGATATATATATATATTACTAGAGGTCTAGTGCACGAAATCCGTGCATTGATAGGGTCCCTAGCAGCTGCCAGCTGCTAGCTGCGTACTTCCCCTGGCCAGCCCACCCCCTGATTGAACTCCCAGAAGAACTCCAGTCAAGGGGACAATTTGCATACTAACCTTTTATTATATAGGATTCTATATATTACACACACTGATATACAGATACAAAGATATACCAGTGTGTATAATATATTGTGGGAACCTTAATCAGTCAGAGTATTCCAGATCTTCAAGGCCACTCTGAACCTGGGAATCCTAATCAGGGTGTTCAAGGCTAAGATGCTATACAAGGTGCAAGAGCAAGGTCACAGTAATCTGACTATGTACACTGCACAAGCCTGAGTAGGGAAAGAAGAAACTAAGTGCTAGGTTTTTTAGGAAAGTAATGGTGTCTGGATTTTTTTTCCTTTTCTACCTATTTATTTATTTATTTATTTGTCTATTTGTTCATTTATTTATTTTTTGTGCATAGAGAATACTAGCAGAAAAATGTGTTTGACAATACAAAGTTATACTCTATAAGCAAAAATAGTGATGTCACTATTTTGGCAAGAAGCCTCTTTTGTCTAAGTTAGTATTAGAGTATGTTACTGACCAGCCAGTGTGTGGCTCCTTAGTGAGGCCGTAACTCTAAGTATGGCTCCTGTATGGCTCCTATGTTGGAGGCTGCTACTGCTTTATGGAAAAGATGTGCTGTTAACCAGCAGGTGTGCAGCTGCCTTTGTGGGACTTTACTTTGAAGTCTTGTTAGCAATGGCTACTTG
>NW_005871164.1:15276-18673 GCF_000147115.1 Myotis lucifugus | reverse complement strand
GAACAGGGTCAAGGAGGAACTTACTCCCCAACAATTAGCACAGCCAACAGGGTGAGCAGGGTTCAGGGGCATGTACGGACTCAGGAGAAAGTGCTCCCTGACATATATACAGTTTTATCCTTTCATGAACATGTACATTGTATGTAATAGTATTCAATGTAATTGTTACATGGCCATAATTAAAATAGGAAAATAGATTTATAAACTTAATTGTAAAAATAAGTGAATACACTTCTCAGTGTTCAGAAGTTGAAGATTTAAATAGGATGCCTTGCTCCTCAGTATCAGATTTAGGAATGATATGCTCTGTGATTTGGCAGTTAAAGTACAAAGTTAAGAGGTCTCTGTCACTGAAATGCTTGCACATAATTTATGTGTTGTAGTTTGAGATCATAAACCTACAGCAGCAATTGAAATAATTTTGATTGAAAGTTAACCCATCTTCTTAGAAGTTAAAATAATTAAACAATAGCATATTACACTTTTAATAAATATTTCATTCATTATTTTTTCATTTAAAATACTGTAAAACTATTCCAAAAAACCTTTCAAAACATAGAAATGTGGTAAACTCATGTCAAAATGGCCATTGTTTATAAGTGTAAGTTTTCAATTTGGGGTGAGTCTGGAATGTAATTACCACTAAACTTAAGGCTCAGCAAGCTTTTAAGAAAGAGGACATTGTATTCATGTTCTTTCCAGAATTCTCCGCAGCATCATTTCCAGCCCCTTCCCTGAGGTTCCACCTCATAAATTCCTTCTGGATGTGATTGTGTAGGGAGTATAGGGAGCATAAGAATCTTTGCAAAGTACTCCAAGAACATGATCATGATTTTATTTTAACTGCCACAGACAATCAGTTCTAAAGAGCAACTTATTTAATGAATACAAACTCATAATTTAACAGTAAAAAAGTAAATAAAGCAAATAAATAGCATAATTAAATAGTAAGAGGTAATGAGAATATAGGCATTTGAGGGTATCTGCAAAAGGCTAAAGATGACTTTTATAAATGCATTGCTGTAAGATATACTTCTTAATTGCCTTCAAGGATTTTGGAAAAAAAATTAAATGTCAAAAACTCATTGAAGTGTACACATATCTGGGTGAATTTTATGGTTTGCAAATTATACCTCACTGAAGCTGCCAGAAAAGTTATATAGCAGAACTTTTTTCCAGCTCCATCACTAGACCACATCTTCAACATTGTTCACTCTATGCCATAGACACTTTCTCCTATACTCATGGTCCTTTACTTCCCAATCTCCTAACCCAAATCTCAACTATTTAAATCATTCTCTTCCAGGATTCTTATACATGATTCAGCCTCTTCACTGCTGAGCAAGTTTTTCTAAGCTATAACTTTGTGGGACTTCACATCTTGATTTTTCTCTCCTTCCCTTGTCTCTATTCTTCTGTTTTCCTTCCTTCCTTCCTTCCTTCCTTCCTTCCTTCCTTCCTCCCTTCCTTCCTCCCTCCTTTACACTTTTCTATTATTTTAATTTTTTTCTATATAATTCATTCCTGTACTTCTTTGAGGTCACCCTACTTTTGAAAGGAAGTGAGTTGTTAAGCACTTTCTTATTGCTTGTGTTAGTAGGAATTGCAGTAATCTTGGTCAAGTAGAAAGAGCCAAAACTATACCTGATCTTATTAGGGTGTTATCTCTCACTACACGGTCGGAGCATACACTCCTTGAATGAAGAGGCTGGGTCTTGTTTATCTTCACAGTCATCCTCCATAATTGAATGTCTGACATGGCACCCAGGAAATAGTTCATTCTCACCAAATTTTATGATCTGAACAGCTCCAGACAAGTTTGTTGTTGTTGTTGCAGTTGTTCATTAAAATAATAATCCCAAATGGCAACATGGTATTATAGACTAATCATGGGGATGTAAAGTACAATGTAGGGAATATAGTCAATAATATTGTAGTAACCTTTTAAGGTGTCAGATGGGCACAAGGTTTATTGGGATGATCTCTTAGTAGGTTATATAATGTTGAATCACTGGGTGCACACCTGAAACTAATATAATAAACTATGCCAACTATAATGAATAATAACAATTATTTTAAAATAAAAAAATGCCAAGATATAACCATATCTCTCATGTAGATCTATAACTAATGGGGCATCTCTGTGTGGCATAAAATGGCCATTTTGTATATAATATTAGTATCTCTGTCCCTTTACCAAAAGGAGCAAATACACTGACCATGCATGTGAGAAAAAGGAGATGGCAAAAAGCCAAGACTGTCTCTGTAGTTCCTTGGTCCCAGATTCTTCAGGACCTTATACCATAAATTATCATATTTTTTCTCAGACACTCCTACTTGATTCATCTTCTAAGCATGCATTCACACTCAAAACCCTGCTTCTTAATAGAAAAGATTCCCTTGACCCCTTACCCCATGAAATAGTTTTATTTTTCCTTTCTTTATCGGTAACATACCACCAATAGTATCTACACTGTCTCATCTTTGAGCTTCAATCTGGCTTTCTCTACATCCCTATTATGAAAATTCTTGTGAAAGATCACATATGACCTCTTTATAGTTAAGATGCATGGTTTATGATAAGTCCTTCTATGAAAGTACATTTCCTTTTACTTTGTTTGAACTGAATAATCTTTTGAATCTGTAATAATAGAGATGGAACTAAAATCTCTGTGACATTTTTGGACTTGCTCATCTTCACTGGCAAGCAAACTTCAGCCTGAGTTGACAGTGAATTAGTCAATTAAAATTCAAAGATATTTATTAGCCACCTGCTATATAAAAAGCATAGCATGAATACAACCATAAACCAATAAACCAAATAGTATTTTCCCCTAAAAAGATTATTATCTAGCAGTAAAAAAAACCCTAAATTATATTACAAACCAGTCTGTGATGATATAAGACAGTGAGCTGTGTTTCAGAGAGAAGCATTCATTCTGCCTGGAAGGACTGGTGGTGACAGAGGGTGTTTTATAGTTCTTTTTCTCCTTTATATTTCCTTTTTAGCACTATTAAGGTTGAGTTAATCACATTTCTTAGTTTATGGAACATTATCACCAAGGATCTGTGCAAGGCTCTCTGATATTTCATGTATTTATTTACTCCATGTAGCTTCACTCTACCCTGAGGAAAATTTATAAAGGAGATCATTTATGAACGGCACCTGGGTAGATGAATTGGAAGCCCACAGTTAAAGGAAGTGAAGGATGGTCCAGAGGCAGAGAGAAGGTGAACATAGGAACGAAGAATTGATCGTTGCTTAAGTCTGGGGCAGGAATGTCATTTGTGTGGAAATATTGTTGCAGCCAAGTTGTAGAGAACGTTATAGCTTGTGTTAATACAACAAATAGCATCTTTAAAGAATTTTGAACACATGGGTTACTATATCAGATCA
>NW_005871164.1:6508-15176 GCF_000147115.1 Myotis lucifugus | reverse complement strand
TCATTATTTAAATCAAAATCACAATTAAGATTTGAGGTAATATTTCCCACTGGTATAGTTGTTTGTGTGTGTGTGTGTGTGTGTGTGTGTGTGTGTGTGTGTTTTGTGGTTCATTTTGGTTGCCAGAGGAGGTCACCCTTTTCCCAGACCTCTTAGTTACCTGAGAAGCCCCTTGAGATGACCCAAGTAAGCATCAATGTGCAAATGGATAGAACTCAGTACAATGTTGCTTTTCACCCCTAGCAAGGATGTCCCAGATGAAAGACTGAACCCAAATCTTGTGTTTTCTTTATAAACATTTACCACTACTGGAGCTTGGGTTGCCTTCAGAAATATAGGAGTGAAATTTATCATATTATTTATTACTAGTACTAAACCATATTGGAACAAATTGTAGAGTGGAAGATTCCTTTACTTGCCATACATATTCTATGACTTGTTTATCTTCTTCTTCCTCCTCCTCCTCTTCCTCTTCTTCATCTGATCAAAATCATTCTTGTTGTCATTAGTAATGTGTTTCCCTGGTATTTGCTTTCTTGTAAATTGTATTTTTTTCCTTTCTCCTAATTAGTTGCTATCAAGGTGAATAGCTGAACAAACCTGTGTCAATTATTAATGCTGCTAGCAACAAAGCTAATTAGTTTTCTTTCGCTGCATAATTTAAATAGACAGAAGTCGTATTAAAAAAAACAAAACAGCTTCTTTCTTGTTAGACTAACACATGTGTGAACATATAATCATAGTTTGGACATATTAACAATGTAGTTTTCAACATAATTTACATAGAGAAACAGGAACCAGGGAGATGCTAAATTTTCCAAGATGACATTTTATTAAAAATCCAAAATAAAATATATAAAAAATACTTGAATATGTGTCTATTTATATATCTATCTATTTTACTGCCTTCTTCACTTTAAATTCATTTGTGATTCTCCAATTTTTTTTCATATGTTATATTTATCAACAGCTAAGAATTGGAGCTTGGTTTTGCTCTGATTTCTTTATTATTCTAAATACACTTATATGTCCAATAGTTACCAGATAACTTCCTTCTATTAGTACCCATTTCCCCATTCAAGTACTTAAAGCAGTATCCTTTTTTGTTTTCCTCCCAGCATTTATCTGTAACAGAGTCTTGACTACTTTCGATCCTGGAAGCTTTCTGGTCATAGTTCAGATTCCCCTTTGAAGTTAACATTTTGCTTTTTCCTGGAGGTAGTTTCTCCTCCTCCCTCACATTCTTTGACCTCAGACCAGCCTTCAATAATGCATTGGATTTGCTGTCTCTAGCACAGCTGCTGCTGATACTCCATTGCTGCTCCTCTTGGTCTTTGGGGACTCAAAGTCTTAGTCATTCTCAACATATTTTAGTAGGACTTTACAATAAACATTTAACATTTATGATAACAAAAACCAATGGCATGTCTTTTGTGTGCTATATAATAAGAAAACTGTCTATACATTGAAGAATATATTTGTTAAAGAATAAACTTTTATGATGTTTCTATGCGTCAATAACAGATAAGACTAAATCACAACTATACAAACTGAGATAATTTAGTAAGTTTTTAGGATGTTTCCCATTTTCATCAGTAAATGTTGACTTGGTTATGCTAGAGTAAAATGCCAACTCCATTTCTGTCTTAAAGAAAGAAAATTTATCTTCTCTCACAAAGTCTGCCATAGGATTGGCCAGCTTATCCAGGGCAGCACCTTCTAAACTGTGGTGCAAGTAGCCCAGACTCCGTATCATTTAGAGAGAAGTGGGAAGTTCCAGAGTAGCCATACCAGTAATTCAGGGTATTACCCTACAAGTGATAAAAGTTACTTCCCCTGAAAAGCCATTAGCCAGGATTGTTCATGGGTTTTCACTTAAGTAAATAGCAAGAAGGCCAAGGAGGGGTAATTTACTCAAGGAACCATAGAAATGGATGGTGGCTAGACATTTCTGCCGTAACATTTTACTGTGGGCCTCTGTATTCATGCTAACATGGTATTAGGTTTGTTTAACTACCTTGCTGCAAATCTCAATGGAGACTTGCTGAATTATTAGCAAGTGTTATAGGAAGAGAAAAAAAAATTGTTAAGGATGAGGCATTCCAGGCTTGATGAATATAAATGATCTGGAACTGCAAAAAATAATGTAAATACAAGGAAAGTGATATTCTACATTAACTAGAGACAGGAATGATTTGGAGGCTTTTTGGAGATAAGCATGGGAAGAATAGAGAAAAAGCAGATGGGAGAAACGCTATAGAGGCTTGGTGATTACTATTGAAAACCCCAAAAGACAATATCTGAATATGCATATCTACAGGAAAGTCTTCAGATTGTCAGGGGCCTTGGTGGAGCTAAAACAAGGAATGGGCTGTGGAGGTATATAGGAACAGACCATCAACATCTGTGTGGAGTGAAAACCAGGTCAAGTATAACAGGTATGGATTCAGAATCAATGGCCAGAAAACTGATTCATGTCTCGTAGGGCTACTGTGGAAGCTGGGGTGAAAATGGACTCAGGTTTGAGGAAATAAAGAAATATCAAGGAGGAGGAATTTTCTGAGGTCTTAGGACTACTGTGACTGCCCAGAGTATTTTCACATTCTTCTGCAAATCTGGCTTTCCTTCTTTATAGTCAACTAGAGGCCTGATGTATGGAATTCATGCAAGGGGCTCGGCCTTCACAGCCCCAGCTTCATCTGGAAGGTCGTTCTGGCTGTCCGGTCTAATTAGCATATTATGCTTTTATTATTATAGATATATTTTAGACATCTACCAGATTCACAAGCTAGCCACTCTTGCCTCCTTGTTCAGAGCTCCTCAATAGGAAATTGTTGAAACTAAGACACAATTTTATCAGGCTTCTTCAAAAAACGACTACAAACTCCTGCTGCTATGGCTTCCAGATCCAACCTAGGTCCTGCCTTACATCAGTTTTGTGTTCAACACTCTTACTTATTACTTCCAATAAATCACTTTGGGTGTTGTATTAGCCAGAAAGCAGTTTCTGTTGCTTGCAACCAAACAACATAATTGAGACTATTTTCCCACCCCCACAAACAGCTGAGATTTCCATACCCCTAAAATAAAATTTCTGTAAATGACAAGCAACTGAAAATAACTAGCATGTTTCAGATCCTAGCCTAGACAGCAGATCCATGAGACATTTGGATGAGAGATGAGCAGGGTTAGATGACTACATTATTTTAGCAGGGAAAACAATAAAGAAAGAAAAAAAGCAAAAGTAACCAAAAAGAGTCTTTAAATTGAGGGCATTAGAAGGATGTGACACCATCAATAATTACAGAGCATTAGTCTGTGAACGACTTCTGGGTAGCCAGTTGTATCCATGCAGGAATACTTTATTCTTTAAACTTGGGTGTTAGTATCACAGCAATTCCCCAAGGAAGTAGGACATTGGCTCCTTTGCCTCTCCTTATTACTTCACCTCACTGACACTATTTCACCTACCCCCCGTTATTTGCAAGTCTCTGACATGCCCTGCCCTTTACCATGTATGCATTTATGTACATGCTACTTCTTCCTCATTGGGATGTCTTTCTCTCCCTTATTTGTCCTTTACTTCTTCAATGAGGGTCACTCTGAAACCTCAGAATCAACAAGAATGACTGCAGAAATCACCCCTTACCACCTACTTCCTTCCTACAGTTCCTGGACCCTGCTCCTAGCGTTCCATTTGTGAAATTACAGTCTAACGTTTAGTTGCATCTATTCTCTCTTACTCCACAAGTTCCTCAGAGTGGGGCTGTGACTTATCCTTCATTGCACATCTTAGTGAAGCCCAAGTGAGTAATACTTTCTTTTTTTTAACTTGGATGAATAAATAAATCAATGACCTACCCTTAAGGTCTTTCCACATCAAAATCTGATAATGTGTACATAGATTTTAAAACCTTAAGGAATCAAGTTTAAAAGATATCAATACACTGAACATGGTAGTGTTGTATTTAGACTATAAATTCAATGTAGATATTGTATGAATTCTTACTATGTATTTGTACAATGTGATTAATGTTTTAATGAAACTATCCATTCCCCTTTTTTTAAAATTTATTTTAGAGAGGAAAGGAAAGGGAGAGAAATAGAAACATCAATGATGAGAGAGAATCATTGATTGGCTGCCTCTTGCATGTTCCCTATTGGGGATTGAGTCTGCAACCTGAGCATATGCCTTTGACCAGAATCGAACCCAGGACCTTTCAGTCCACAAGCCGACATTCTATCTACTGAGCCAAACTGGCTAGGGCTATCCATTCCTTTTTACACTAAGTCAAATTTCATCTTATGTGTATAATTTGCATAGCAGGCATATGCCTGCAAATACTTCATGTTATCCTCCCTTTAATTTACTCACTGGTTGTATGACTCCCTCCCTGGCAATGTACGTGTGTGTGTGTGTGTGTGTGTGTGTGTGTGTATGATGTGTACACATGCATGTGTCACATGCATCTACACACATAAATAGATTTTCAAAAGCAATTGCAAAGCACAATGATATCCAAATTAACTTTCCAAATATTTCCACCATAGCAGAATCATCACTCTCACCATTTCTTCCTCTATTAGCCTTATCCATCCCCATCTTCTCAAGTATTGCTCCATGTTCCTGATAGGCACCTTTATTTTCTCATCTTCTGTCCATTAAATTAATTCTTAGGACTAACATAGGCTTTAGTTTGGAACAGTGTTTTCATTTCCATTACACCAAGCTAGAAAACTGAATTCTCTAAATATTTTCATTTTTGTTCATGTCAACTTATAATTTTCTGTTTCTGTTTTGGCTCTGTGCAATCTAGTGGCAAGCATATATGCGTGAAATATAAAAGGGCATTTTCAATGCGCTTAAAAATGGGCATTGAAACCCTGGGTCTAAGATGGGGGTAAATGTAATTACTGAGTAAAGTAACACTGCATTCTGAAATTATGTGAGAAAATTATCTAGGAAAATCATATATATATATATATATATATATATATATATATGTGATTTTTGTACATTTAAAATAATCTTGATCTGGACTAAGTTTCAAAAATACTGTGAAGCAGTAGAATTTATGTTGGGAGCTGTCACGGTTGCCTTTTTGCATTCATCCCTCCCTCTTCATGCAGATGCTGTCCTCCGGGTGCCTCACTTCTTCCCTCTCTTCCCACTCTATGAAAAGTACCCTAATGAGAAAGGTCCACCATGGTATGTATACGCTCCAGGGCGTGGCTCCCAATTTCCTGTCCCTCAGATCCTCAACTGCCACTCTCCACACCCATGCTCTGCTTGCCACTCACTTCTGCACTTGACATCCGATCATATGCTATCCCTGCAGGTTCACTTACCCATGGAACCCTTTCCATGTGTTCACTTCCCACATATTTACAAAATCTCAAAGGCTCTTATCTCCCTTGGGGACCTGGCAGATGACCACCCAGTTCCTCTGAGATTACCTGCTGTAGAAAAACTCTTCTAAAGACAGCAGTTTATACATTGAATTGCATCGATTGTCTACCTTATCGCTGCTAGTGTTGTCATCACTACACTGTCTTTGTTTCTATATACAATTTTATGTGAGTGTGAAAAACTGTGAGATTGAAATTCATCACCCCTCCATTTCCTTGGCAATGTTACTTTGTGGCTTCTGCTCACTTTGACTCTGAGCTTGATCATGTGATCACTTTGGCCAATGGAATGTTAGCAAATATGATGCAAGCAGAGGCCTGAATGTACCAGCACACGGAAGCTTATTTGCTCTTGCCGTTTGCCTTGCCATGTGGACCTGCCCAGATTAACCTGCTGGAGAATGAAGGACACATGAACCGTGTTGTTCAGTTACCTCAGCTGTGGCCATTTTAGAGCAACTGACAGCCAGTTGACCAGCAGGTTTGTCATACAACATCACTGTGGCCAACCTGGCCGAGATGATGTCTGTGACCCACACTGGAAACCAGGCAGCGAGCACTCTATGCCTTGATTAATTCTGTCTCTTTCATGTGCAGAACAGTAATTGCCACGTATGCTTTCATTAAATTGAACTTGGTATATGCCATTATTTCCCATTTCACAAAAGTAGTGAATTATATCTTATTCCTAATAAGTAACTGAAAAATTGGGTCTCCTGCTTAAAAAAAATTCTAAACAAAAATAAAGATATTGAGAAAAGAATTGTGTAATCGTCCTAAAGTAATCAACATATGCAGATGACTAATTCACCTATGTCTATGGCCAATCTTAAGCTTGTCAAAGAAATTAAAAAATTATGTATTTTTTTTCTCAGAGAGCTTCATGTAATGTTCCACATTCCTCTAAAACTGGTGTGAAAATTGTGTCTGGTTGGGGGAAATGGCAAACAAACTTTGGGAGCATCATCAGTGTATTAGTGTTTTGTTTTTTTTCATCTTCCCTCTAGTGAACATATTTTTGTTTATTTTCAATGTAAACTGCATGTATAAATGAATTAGTTCCCCTGTTTTGTGTACTTGATAAGATACCTTGTTTATATACATTTTTAGAATAAACAATACCTGTATATTTGCAACCCTGGCAGGTATAAACAAATAGGTGAAGCTCTCGTTTTTGAATAAATAATGAAAACCATACATCAGGATAGGAGTGTGGAAAATCAGAAATTCTAGGCTTCAGCTATTTAGAAAGATTGCTCTGACCCCCTTCACAAAGGGCTTTTCTTTCAAGCTTTGAAAGAATCAATCTACGTAGGGATATATCTCTAAGCTGCTAGTGCAAAAGTAATAAACATCAAGCTTACGTCTGGGTGTGGAAACTGAATGGGTTTGCTTTTCTTCCAGGGATTTAATTTATTTTTAATATCACAGGTGGCTTGAGGCGAGGTGTAATCATCTGTCGCTCTCCCGTTAAATCATATCTCCTCACTTCTGAAATATTCTTTGATCTGCCTACCTGCAAATCACATTCTACTTTTTTTTGTCATAGACTGTAGTGTATAGATATCATAATGACATTATAAATTGCCTGAAAGGGTGAGAAGTATATCCATTTTAAAGATGATTGAGAGACAAAACACATGCAGATATCAGCTTAGACATTCACTTTTTTATGTTTTCTCTTTTCTCACCTCACTAATCAGAAAATAAAATTTATATAAAATAGAGGTTGAAGATGGTTTTTAATTTCTTTAATTTAAAAGACACCAGGCAAGTTATTTTTTACTGGCTTTATATTTCAGGTCATATTGGTACCTTAAATCTATAACTCTATGGTTTTAAATACATGGGTTTAAATATTCAAATTATGAATTAGACAGATCTGTAGTCCAAACTAAATTTTTCCAGATATATGCTACTTTAATATTTTGATTTTTATTAACTTTTCTTAGTTCATAACCAATTTTCTAAGGGAGTCACTGGGTACGTTATGTACTACCAAAAAAGTAATAGGTAGAACAATAATTTTGTTTACTCCAATATAAAAGGGTTACTTTATTTACCCTAATAAATATAATCATTAAATAGCTTATAAGAAAATTAAATACTGCAAAAGATGCCAAGTTGCAGAAGGTCATAAATGGGGAAGACACATGTCTGAGAACCTTCACATTTTGAAAAATTGTAACATTATGATGATAACAATACCCAATTGTACCTATGTTTTCGGGAACAGTGGGATGGAAGGGATTGTATTCACATGAGGAAGGAGATCTGGGGGGAAAGAGGAAGTGGTACAGTCCTCGTCTGCTTCTACAGCCATGAGGGGAAATCTCTTGAAGTTGCTTGCTATCACCCTGCTGAAGTTTCTTGCCAAGTCTACAACTTTCTGCTTCTCTCTAATAAGAGCAATCATCACTGACAGAAAATCATCATCAGTTTTGAGTTCAAAACAACTAATTTCTGAGAGTTTATGGAAAAGAACTGTCACCTGATACAAACCAACAAAGTCACACAGGAAGCATGACTTTATTAACTTTTAATATTTGGCAAAATCATGCTGAAACTGTCTGCGCTCACAATGAGCCGGGAGAATGTGTCCATTCGATCAGGTGCTGGCTTGGAAGGGATCCATCCGCCTGCGTGTGTTTACCCAGTCCCTGCTTTGGGAATTTCTGTTAATTACTTGGATGGTCGTAATACCTTCCTTGAAAAGCACAGCTAGGACTCTGTCTGAGATCTTTAAGCCTCATGTGTTTTCATGGAATGTACTTGACTGCCTAATAGCCAGATTATGCCCCAGCCTGAGCAGGGTTTCTCTGTAGACTCATAATATGAAAGCTACTTTCCAGGGCAGATACCAAAATATAACACTTCACCAGGCCCCGCTGGAGGGGTCCATGGTATTTTCAGCGTGTTCTGTTATAAATACCTCTCTTTCATATAAATGCTGACCTGATATTTATATTGTCAGAATTAAAATGGATAAATATATTAAAGGACATAGGACTTTCAAAATAACTGCTTGTATTTCTGATATTTTACTTCTCTGAATATTACCAAATTCACTTAAAATATGTGGTTTTATTTATTTTTAGAGAGGAAGGGAGAGGAATAGAGAGTTGGAAACATCGGTGAAAGAGAAACATCCATAGATTGGCTGCCACTCGCACGCCCCCTACTGAGGATCAGGCCTGAAACCATGGCATGTGCTCTGACTGGGAATCAAACTGGTGACCTCTTGTTTCATGGGTCGACA
>NW_005871164.1:0-6408 GCF_000147115.1 Myotis lucifugus | reverse complement strand
CAGTACTTTTTGATACATTGCTTCAGACTTTTACCTGAAGACATATTAATTTCTAGATTTTATGGAATTTTGTGCTGTATTGAATGGAATTTCTTGCATGCCTTTAGTTGTAAGTAAACAAAATAAAAACTAATTTGCAGTGCTCCCAAGGGTAGTGCAGCCCCTAGTGCTAGCAAGAGGAGGGAGTATTGCCACATCCACCCCTGAAGAAGCAAGAACAGCAGGGAAATTACAGAAGGAAGCTGCATGGGAGGATGCCCCACAGATGAAGGACCCAGCTCTGCTGATGGCATTCTCCTAATACCCACCTTCCTATCTCCTGCCCATTCCTCCCTGGACTGAAACCAATCAGAAGCCAGTGGATGGGAATGCCTAACAATACATTGGTAAGGGTCAGCTTCCTGGGCCATAGAATGAAGGGGAAAACAATACCCAGTGATTTAGAAGTACAAGCACACACACACACAAAAAAATCCCATAGCTTATACTTTATAGTCATTCTTCGTATTCTTTTATACTTTACTAGAGGCCCGATACACGAAATTCGTGCAAGGGACTCGGCCCCTGCAGTGGCAGCAGCTGCTTCTGCCTTGGCCGCCACCCACCACGGTGACCAGGGGCATCTGCCTCGGCCCCCGCCCATCATGGCTTCGTTTGGAAGGTCACTCGGAAGGACATCCAGAAGGACGTCTGGTCTAATTAGCATATTATGCTTTTATTATTATAGATAATTATTTGTGTTTTCCAACTATTCTATATAAAACAGGTATTCATTTGATGGTCAAAGGGGAAAATACTTTTTATTATTCTGGATTAAGTGAGAACATAGAACACATGCTTGCACACACACAGACCGACCACACATTCCCCAGATCTCACCAGCACAGCCTCCTCACCACGCACATCTCCAACATTTCTCTCATCTCTCTCTCTGCTTAAGGGAGGACGCTGCTGAATATCAAACTTGAATTCTAGTCCCAGTTCTGCCAAATTGTTCAATGACATAAACAAGTCCCTTAAAATTAGAGTTCAAATTGCTCTTCTGCCCGGACTGACCGGCAGACCCTGAGCGACAGATGAACAGGTTGCACTGACACACGTTTCTATGAAAGGGAGGCTAAGGGTAGCTCTGCTGCCTCCTTGGCTTTTATTGTCATAACAGATTGAATTAAAATTAAGGTTTAGATACAATCAGCAGGGTAAGCATCCTTGAGAAAGTATATGCTTCTACAAAGTTGAGTCATTAAAGACTAGACATAGAAATTCTAGCAATACACCCCCAGGGATGGAGTTGTTTGGAAAAGTCAAGGTAGTGGCTGCCGCCTTCAGCAAGGTCCCAGAGGCCCCCGACCTTCCTGACATTCCAACCAAGTCCCGTGCTTCCCCACACTCTTCTATACAAAGAAAAGTCCTCTTTCAGTTAAACCTGTAATGAACCTGTCTCCCTCTAACTTGTTTTTAAGGCATGGGCTTCCGTCTTTAGATGCCTGCATCTGGGTCTGGAAATTATCTTTGATTTCAGAATTGTTCTATCTCCATGAAACACATCCATCTGATCTCCTTGTTTCCTGGGACACGATGGCTACAAATTAGTTTCTCATATAAAATATGCTTTCTAAAATGTCAGTTATTTAATATAGTTAACCTATTGCTCAAACTCAGTAAACACTATGATAGAAAAATAGTAAGGGCACTGAAATCGGAGTACACGAGGCTCAAATCCTAGCTCAGTCATGTCACTGCTTCAAATGGGCACAACTTCAGTCACTGAGCCCCAGTTTCCTTGTCTGTTTAAAAACTCAGCACCTAATAAGAGTCTGAGCAATATGTGAGCTAAAACCTACCAACAACAGATATTTCTCTCTGACACCAATAAAGCCACAAATTAATAACATAAAAAAGGGCATATTGCTTTCAGCATACACAGGTGAGGTAAGAGTGATCAAGATAAGTTTATCCTCCCATACTGTCTTCCACAGTGGCTGCACCAGTCTGCATTCCCACCAGCAGTGCACGAGGGTTCCTTTTTCTCCCATCCTCACCAGCACTTGTCATTTCTTGATTTGTTGATGATAGCAATATGGAGTTTCCTCAAAAAACTAAAAATGGAACTCCCATTTGACCCAGTGATCCCACTTCTAGGAATATATCCCAAGAAACTAGAAACACTAATCAGAAAGGATATGTGCACCCCTATGTTCATAGCAGCACAATTTACAGTAGCTAAGATTTGGAATCACCCTAAGTGCCCATCAGCAGATGAGTGGATTAAAAAATAGTGGTACATCTACACAATGGAATACTGCACTGCTGTAAAAAGGAAGGAACTCCTACCATTTGCAACAGCATGGATGGAACTGCAGAGCATTATGCTAAGTGAAATAAGCCAGTCAGAGGAAGATAGATATCACATGATCTCACTCATTCCTGGAATATAATGAACAAGATAAACTGATGAACAAAAACATATCCAGAGACAGAGAAGCATTGATCAGACCATCAGACCTCAGAGGGAAGGTAAGGGAGGGGGAGGTTAAGGGGGAGAGATCAACCAAAGGACTTGTATGTATGCATATAAGCCCAACCAATGGACACAGACACCAGGGGGGTGAGAGCATGAGTGGGGGGTGGGGGTGGCAATGGGAGGATAAGAACACATATGTAATACCTTAATCAATAAAGGAAAAAAACCTTAAAAATAAATAAAATAAAACAAGAAAAAAAAGATAAGTTTATCCTCCCTATTTGCAATTTTGTGAGACACCCACTAACTGTACATAACCTTGAGTTTCTTTCTCTTTAATACATGTAACCTGGTCTCACAGGGGAAGAGTCTCACAGCAAATGTTTCTTCTCTCCTGTCTCCTATTCAGTACCATTTCCCTTTGTGAGAAGAAGCCTGAAGGCTACTATAAAATCCGAAAATTTGACAGTCACAGTTAGGGGAGTAAGCATGTTCTAGGAAACAGGATATGACCTGCCACTGTGAGATCCTTAAATGCAGAGAATGATTGCTTTTGTTCATCTCCGTTGCTGTGGGGCCTAAACTGCCTGGCTCGGAGCTGGAAGTCAGGCTTTATTTGTTCAGTGATCCAAGATTCCTGGAAAATAATCTCTGGGGCGCAAAAAGACTGTTAGTTTACAGTGCTGCGTGGAGCAAATTTGGTAAATGTTCTAAGCGTTGGTATTCTCATTTGCCAAAGAATAATAATAATACTACTACTAATAATAATAATGACTGCACAGAATTGTGATAGGATTAGTATGCTTTAGAAAATAAGTCCTATTCAATTATTACTTTCATATGAAATGCATATAGCTCCCGAAATTTATTTCTAAACAGCAAATTCACAACTGAATAAATGGAAATGGACAATAAATCTATGTAAAGATTCTCAAACACACCTAGCAGTCAGAAAAATGTAAATTTTAAGAATATATATATATATTGTCCTTCAGATGTTAAGTATTTTTGAAGATTGATATCATCTGGTGCTAGTAAGAAAATTATACCAAAAGCAGGAAATTATTACTAAAGGGTAAAGTATTGTGATATTTCTAAAAGAAGCAGGACTTCCAAAATTTTGTTTTAACAATTCCATTACTTAACATTTTAAAGGATATACAGAGTTATCATCATGGGAAGTCAGAGCTGTGTTGGGTTTTCTCATATTTGTTGTATTATTAATTTTTTCTGTTTTCTATTGATTTTTCTTTTTTGAGAGAGAGAGAGGGACAGGGAGAGAGAAAGAGGAAAAGAGAGCGAGAAACATTGATATAAGAGCTCAACATCAAATGGCTGCCTCCTGCACGCCCCCTATTGGGGATCCAGCCTGAAACTCAGGCAAGAGCCCCGACCAGGAATCAAACCAGAAATGTTTTGGTGCATGGGATGACACCCAAACAACTGAGTCACACTGGCCAGGGCAGGTTGTATTGTTAATTTTTGTTTTAATTTAAATTACATATGTAGGAATAAAAGGATATTATAAGATTTTCAGTACTTGGATTCCAAAGTCTCTTCTAGCTCTGGGCAGAAATATAAATTGCTATAATCTGGCAATATCAGTTATAATAAAAAATGTACAGAGTATTTTACTTGCTGATTCCAATTTGGAGAATGCATTTTATGACAATGTAAGTATAAATTCATCATATCACATAAAAAAGGTCTTTGTTGCAGTATTTTTTGAAGACAAAATATAGCTAAGTATATTTCATCAATAATAAAATGTTGAGAAACTAAGGAAGGTATATGTATTTTTAAAAATGATAATATCTGAGCATTAATCTAGAGAGATGTCTGTGGTATACAATTGAAAGAAATGAAAAAAGTAAAAGCAAGTAGCAGAGTAATGTAAATTTTAAAGCGACATTTAAAGAAATATGTTTTATGTATGTGATAAATGTTTGAATAAATAAAAAAGTACCTTTAAATAATTATATGTATCAAACTTCTAATTTGGGTTACTTCAGTCAGTAAGTATGAGTAGAATATTAGAGGAAATATTTACTTTTAAAAATTTAATTGTTACATTTTTAAATTTCAAAAGCATGTATATTTAAAAACTGAAATATGAAAAGGAACTACTAGTAGGACTAAAGGGAGAAATTGAAAAAAACACAATCATAGTTGGGGACCTTAATACTCCATCGACAGCTCTAGATAGATCATCCAAACAGAAAATCAGTAAAGAAATATCAGCCTTAAATGACACATTAGACCAAATGGACATCGTTGACATTTACAGAGACCTCCCTCCAAGAATATCAGATTATACATTCTTCTCCAGTGCACATGGAACATTCTCAAGGATAAATCACATGTTGAGTCACAAAACCGGCCTCTACAAATTCAAGAATATTAAAATCATACCAAGCATATTCTCTGAGCATAATGCTTTGAAATTATAAATAAATTGCAAATAGAAAATTTAAAAAACCCACAAGTATGTGGAAATTAATCAACATACTACTAACAAATGACTGGGTCAGAGAAGAAATAAAAAGTGAGAGCAAAAGATATATGGAGACAATTGAGAATGACAATACAACATATCAAAATTTTGGGATGCAGCAAAAGCAGTAATAAGAGGAAAGTTTATATTATTACAGGCCTACCTCAAAAAATCCCAAATAAACAACCTAACATTACATCTTAAAGAATTAGAAAAAGGAGGACAAAAACAACATAAAGTCTGCAAAAAAGAGGAAATAATAAAAATTAGAGCAGAATGGAATATAATATAAAACAAAAGCACTATACAAAAATTAGTACAACAAAGAGCTGGTTCTGCCCTGGGCAGTGTGACTTAGTTGGTTGAGTGACTTTCTGTGCATTGAAAGGTCTCTAGCCCAATTCCAGGTCAGGACACACGCCCAGGTTTCAGGTTCAGACCCAAGTCCAGTGTGTATAGGTGGCATATAGGAGGCAACTGATATATTTTACTCTCTCACATCGATGTTTCTTTTTCTCTGTCTCCCTTTTTCTCTCTCTCAAATCAATAAAAACATACTTTTTAAAAAAAAGAGCTGGTTCTTTGAGAGGATTAATACAATAGACAATTCTCTGCCTAGGCTGACTAGAGAGAGAGAAAAAAGAAAAGACTCAAATAAACAAAATCAGATATGAAAGAGGAGAAGTTACCACAGACATCACAGATATAAAAAGGATCATACTAGAATACTATAAAACATTTTATGCTACTAAATTCAGTGAACTAGAAGAAATGGATAAGTTCCTAGAAACATATAACCTTCCTATACTGACTCATGAAGAATAGGAAAATATAAGTAGATTAACCAACCGTGAAAAAATTGAAACTATCAAAAACCTCCCCAAAAGTGAAAGACCAGGAGGTGACGGCTTCACTAGTGAATTCTACCAAACATTCAAAGAAGATTTGATAACTATCCTCCTCAAACTCTTCCAAAAAATTGAAGAAGAGGCACTAATTCCTAGCACATTTTAAGAGGCCAACATAATCCTAATACCAAAATCTGGCAGGGATAATATAGCAAAAGAAAACGACAGACCAATACCTCTTATGAATACAGATCCAAACACCTGAAAACAAAATAATAGCAAATCAAATAAAATAATAATTTAGTTTGACTATAGCAAACTAAAAACTTCTGCAAAGCAAAAGAAATTGACAACAAAACAAAAAAGCAACCACTGAATGGGAGATGATATTTGCAAACCACAGCTCTGACAAGGGGTAATATAAAAATATATGTAAGGAACTCTTATAACTCAACACCAAACAAACAATTAAAAAGTGGGCTGAAGACCTGAACAGACAATTCTCCCATGAAGACATACAAATGGCCAATATATATGTATGAAAAGATGCTCAAATTTTTCAGCTATTAGGGAAATGCAAGTTGAAACTACAATGAGATACC
>NW_005871163.1:3847600-3978098 GCF_000147115.1 Myotis lucifugus | reverse complement strand
GGGTGGGGTGTCTGCAAAACTTTTTGA
Organism: Myotis lucifugus; assembly: GCF_000147115.1. NCBI lineage: Eukaryota > Metazoa > Chordata > Mammalia > Chiroptera > Vespertilionidae > Myotis > Myotis lucifugus. Next base: position 3,978,071 of record NW_005871163.1, on the reverse strand, counting down.
CCTTAAAAGGTACCACCTTTTTCCTCTCCCAGCACTTAGCACAGAGCCTGGCACTTCAGTGTATATCGAATAAATGAAGGGGGCAAATGATTGGATATAGGAGCAGAGCTACCTACAGAGCTCATTCATGTGACCTACCATCCCCTTAGGTTGAATGCTGCACTCGCATTGCACTGCTGTGATAATGGGGAGGAGGCACCATAAGGCCTGGGGCTTGGGGCCTTTCCTGCCTGTCTTCTCCCTGGCTCTGAGAACCAGTAGGAATTAAAGTTTAGCACAGTCTAGTGCCCCAGATGCAAGCCTGTTATCGGAGGGACCACTTTCAGCCCCGACCCAGGCCCTTGATTTAAAGTAGGGGAGAGGAACCTTTTTTCTGCCAAGGGCCATTGGGATATTTAGAACATAATTCGTGGGCCATACAAAGTTATCAACTTAAAAATTATTCTGCTTGGTCAAAGGTTTCATTAACCCACCCCTAATGCTGTGGCAGGGCCCGTCCAAATGATTTCTCAGGCCATACAGCCCTCGGGCCAGATGTTCCCTACCCTCATGAAAGAACTAGCTTTTGGTCAGAGTGACTAATGCCCTTAGCATAAGCCACGGTTTCACTTCTCGCAGGGAATTTCAGCCCTGTCCCGGGCTGAGGAGCCCTGTCTGTGGATTGCCTGGGTTAAACATCAAAACCTACCTCTGGAATCTGTTTCCTGGCTTGGCCATCCTCCCAAAGGGTCCCCTAGGGTGGGAGCAGTGACTGCCTGGAAGTGAGCACTCGAATGTGAGAAGGATCCCACTTAGGCGCAGTCTCACTGGGAAAGGGGCATGAGATCATTTTGTTCCCATGTTAGTTTCTGAAGCCCTTTGTCCTTCTGGAATTGGCAGGCTTGCACTTTTCCTGAGTCCTTACTGATGGTTTCCCTGTAAGCTATTGTTTAGAGTCAATCAAGAAGAACATTGGGCTTGCATGTGCGTGTTAGCACTCCCGTGAAAGTTCATGGACACACTCATGTTCACACACTCACCCAATCACACTGACACACAATCACACACTGACACTCACACAGACTCATTCACGCGCACACAGGAAAGCCATGCCCATCTTGAACTCGTTAGAGATGGCAGTGTCCAGTGGGATGTTTTACTTTAAAGGTGATATTGGAGAGTGGGTCTGCATTTTTAATCTGGCTTTTGCCTTTTTTTTTTTTTTAACTACAGACTTGTGTTAGAATAGAAGAGACCATTAGCAAGAGATAAGGGACTACAATATTTCCTTTAAAAAATATGCTTTTATTTCAGAGAGGAAGGGAAAGGGAGGGAGAGATAGAAACATCAATGATTGGAGAGAGAATCATCGATTGCCTCCTGTACACCCCCTACTGGGGATGGAGCCCACAACCCGGACATGTGCCCTGATCTGGAATCAAACCATGACCTTCTGGTTCATGGGTCGACGCTCAACCACTAAGCCACACCGACCAGGCTACCGTATTTCCTTTATGTTTCACATTATGCATGGGTCCAGCACAGGATATGGTGCAGGCTATCCAAAATCAGATTAAAAACGTTTGATGTCATGGTGTCAATGTTTGGCTGTTGCAACTAAAAATAAAAATGACAGCTTTGTCTGCTACTGAGATTACAAAAAAAAAAGTCTTTTCCTTAATAATTGGGCATACCCTTGCTCAAATTATTAGGAAAGAAGAAATACTTTCCTTATTTGGTCAAGATACTATTGGTAAGTAGGTGGCAAGGACTAGGAATTGAGACAGACTGGTCATGTCTCCATACACCTCACCTGATTTTCTGGCCAGTGGATGACTTGACCAATCACTGAATGAGCAGAACTCTCCAAAGGAAGATACTGATGGGCACCTGACAGAGAAGATGTAAGAAACCCCAGCCTGTATCCACCTGAGGAAGGAGATGCCCAGACGTTCATCTGAACTCTGCAGAAGTGTCTGGGCCATTGCTCCTTTCTTAGCTGTTTAAGAAGACTCAGTGATTATTGTTCACCGTGACAGAATGTGCCACAGGAAATAGCCCTGCAGGGCGTGTATGGGGAAAGACCAATGGGTTCTCGAAACCCAACACCGGCTATTCCCACAGTGACGGGAGGCATCAGAGGTCACTATGGCCTCAGCCCAGAGCACAGGACTGTCCCAGGGCGTGGACTTTTAAAAACGAAGTTTATTTATAGACGGTGCCCCTGGGGCCAGAGCTTGTAACTGTTCCCTGTCAGGCCCCACCCCTTGATCAGCACAGGACTCTACAGAGTTACTGGTGTGTCTTAAATTGGGGCTGAGAACTCTTGGAGGCCCGGGTCACTGACATGCGTCTGTCATTTGTTTTAATTGCTTTACTCTGGCAGATTATATATATGCATATATAGGTATAATTTGCAAAGTTAAAAAGAACATTTGTAAAGCCAACACCTAATTAAGAAATCAACACTATGAATACCTTAGATTCTCCCCCATTCCCTCTGAAGTAAAGAGTGTTTCCAACTTTTTGTTTTAACCAGTCCTTGCTGTTATTTTTATTACCTATATATGCATTCATAAACAATCCTATATAATAAAAGTGTAATATGCTAAGTGTTTGACGGTTCAGTTGACCACTCAACCAGTTGCTATGATGTGCACTGACCACCAGGGGGCAGATGCTTTGACTGGTAGGTTAGCTTGCTGCTGGGGTCCAGCCGATTGGGACTGGGCGAGAAGGCTGGACACTCCCTGGAGCCTTCCTGCAGTCCCTCCCCGGCTGGCTGGCCCCCATCGCTGGCCAGGCCAAGGGACCCCACCCATGCACGAATTCATGCACCAGGCCTCTAGTATGTATATATATATATAAGTTTTGGAAATTGAGCACCAAGTACAAACATAGCTTTGGGAAGCTCCCTGTTGAAACTGTTATGCAAAGGATCCCAAGAGAAGCACAGGCTCGCCAGCAGTTGTCAGCCTTGCTAGTCATACTTCTCCACCATAAATGCTGCAAGAAGCCCATGTCCTTACTGGTCCCTGCACTTGTGGATCACTTTGTTCATGGGGTTTCCATGCACAGTCCCATTTACAAAGGGGTTATAGAAAGTTCAGAGAATTATAAAAGGGGACTCCTTATAACATTTTAATTAAGCAGGGGTCCTTAACCAGAGGCACAGAGAGAAATTTCAGGTGGCTCACAAACCCTTTGAAGCTGAAGGCATTTCGTTCTTTGGGGTGAGAGGGTCCATCACATTTCCAGGGAAATTTGTGGACCCTCTTCCCCCATAAGGATAAGGAATAATGTGGCCATTGTGGTAGGTTGTGTGTGTTTGTTTTTAAGTGAATCTTGAGGCTGTTGGAGATTTCTTGAAACGTGTTTGGTCTGCTTGTGTGTGAGTCTGCATTGACTTTTTACCTCTGAGCGTGCCTCACTGTTGAAAGGGAAATGAGCCGGAAGTTACCAGGGTGGAATCCCTGATTATGCTGTGGGTGGCCTAGCAGGCTTTGCATTTTCTCTGAAACCTACGTCTCCTTCTCTTGCTTGACCCAGAGTAACTAGAATGCTCAAGTGGAGGAAAAAATTGGAATGGTTGTTGTAGTTTCAAAACAGATGACCTCACTGCCGAAATTCCACTTTATGAAATTCCACTTTATGCAAAAGAAACCCTTTTGCTTTAGAAATATAATGGATCTTTGCGGAAACAGATCCAAATGCCCATTTAGTGAGGGTGGGGACAGATTTGTCAATGCTGCAGCTAACTCCCTGGAAACAAAATACAACTATTGTTACACCAACCTCGGAGTTATTTCCTAAGAGATATGGCAATTTAAATTTATAACAAGGGACATTCACTTCTTCAAAGTGGGCGAGTCATTATGCTTTCTATAAGCTGACTTAATGTGAGGGACTTTCAGCTTTGCTCAGCCATGTAAGGGAATTGTGGGATTCCCTAGCTGAGAGATACCTGAGTTTTATCCTGTCCATCTTCCTGTTACAGGTGAGTTGACCAAGGGGCTAGATGCCATCTGCCCACAGTTGCTTCAACTTGTCAGGCTCAGCTGGACCTAGAACCCCAGCGGAAGAGGCAGCTATTTAATGATTATGGTTTAAATATATAATTAGATGAAGATTAATTTTAAGAAATCATAATCAGAAGACATTTCCTAGAGAATTCTCATTTGGATCATACATTTCATTTTAACAAAATGACCCTTGACCACTGTCTTAACCCACCCCTCTTTGAAATGTACTATTTCCTGGGGTGAGGGGGGAGACAGTCTGGTTTTCAGGGTCTGGAACCCTAATGTATGCAAAAGGAGCTTTTATTTCGGTCTGTGTTGTTCTTTATATCTCATAAATTAAGAATTTTTAGGTCTTTGGTTTTTTTCTCAAAAGTTTTTAGTTTCTTCTTGTAGTCAAATGCGAACAATTCTGGGGTTTTTGTTCTTTTGCTTTTTAAAAATTTTGTTTGTGAAGAAAACCAGGAGTTTCAGTTTGGCTGTTGAAAGTCTTTGGGGATTACGAAGAGGGAACTAGGGGAATGGCTAAGATTTGGAACTGCAGGCTGCCTTGTCTCTTCTTCTCAGTTAAGAGCCAGACAGAGTAAGAATAACATTTATTTAGAAACTGAGTTTTATTAAGGAAGGTAATTTACAGGTAAATTTAAGCTTTATGGACTTGGTTCTGGATTCCATTCCTGAACTTGCCATTACTCGCTGCTGATCTTGGACAAGGCCTGTTTTCTTTCTGAGTCTTGTTTCTTGACATCTGTAAAGAGAGGGGTTGGGCCTGATGATCTCCAAGGGCGCTTTGCGGCCCTATGTCTGGACTCCACGTTGTGGAATTGGCAGAGAGGCTGCTCTGGAGCCACTGGTAGCAGGATGGTACCTCTCCTGAGATTGGAGGCCGAGGGTTGCCAGCTGCGTCACTGCACGGTGCCCCAAGATCATTTACCCCCACCTTAACATTTCCCTTGTTCACCCTTTTTATTATCCGAACCTCCTCAGTGTCATTCCGTGTTGGGAGAATCTTGGTCACCTGCTAATGTGTCCCCCTGCACTGACACCTGTCATTTCTCTTCCTTGCCAGTGTGCTGCTGCAGGGTAACATCTGGATTGGGCTCCTGGACCCTTGGATGCTGGGCTACCCTACCCACAAGTTCCTGGATTGATTTGTTGAAAGCAGTAAGTTATCTCCATGTTTCTAGTTTGCAAGCAACTGTAGACCAGTGGAATCTGAGGCTGGAGGGGTTGTGGCCAGCAGCTGCAAAGTCCAACCAGGGCGGCTGATGGATGCCTCCCTCTACAGCCAGCCTCCCTCACACCGAGCTCCCAGAGCCTTGGCAAGGCAGCTGTGACTGCAGACACAGCCTTTCTGCCCCCAGCAGTCATGATCGTCACGGGGCCTTCTGAATCTGCCTCCTTGGAGCTTCTTTGTTCCACCGCCAGAGCCAAACATGATTCTCTCTCTTTACTGGCCTATAGGAAAAGTCTCTTTAGGGGTCAAGTGCAGGTGCTGTTCCCTCTGCCTGCTATCATCTTCTCCAGCATGTTCCTCCTCATTCATCAAGATATGTCCTAATGCAACCCCTGATGTCAACCCTTTTTAGAGAGGCCTTATCTAATGGCCTTGTTTAAAGACATCTTCCCCCCAATCCCATGTATTCTCTCCCTAGACCCTTGCTTGCATTTTTTTCTTTGCATTTACAACAGGATAGGTCTCTTCAGTCACTTGGTATACCAACCATCCGTCCATCCAACCATCCAACCATTCAACCAGCCAGCCAATGACTATTTGAGCATTATATGCCAGTGGCTATGATAGGCACAGTCTGTGTTGTCATGGAATTTCCATGAGGAAAGAAAAAGGTCGAGTAGAAACCTAAACAAATTATCGCAAGTCTGTCTGGGTAGACTGTTGTAAATGCTCTAAAGCAGTGTCATCTGGAGGTATTTTAAAATGCAGGTCCTGATTGGGTAGGTCTGGGCGGGGCCTGAGAGTCTGCATTTCTAACCAGCCCGGGTGATGCCCATGCTGCCAGTTTGTAGATCACACTTGGAGAAGGAAGGTCTAAGCCTCCTGATGCATGTGAGACGTGGCCTTGAGTGTGGCTCTTGGTGAACTGCCTGAGCTGTGTATCGGTAAAGCCGCCAAGAGACCCAGTGGGGTTGTGTCTGGCTTCAGCGGCATGAGGCTGAGTGGTCTGGAACATGAGCCTGGCTGGAAAGTATGGGAGCCTGTTACTCACACCTGTGTCTGTGGGCTTGTACCTCATGTTATTGTAGGTTGTGGTTTTGTCAATGAAATTCTACCTTAAATAATGTGCTTTTTAGATTTATGAGATGAAATCCTGTGGGGGTCTCTACAGTGTGGCTACTCCATACGTCAGTATTTCTGAAAAGACTGAAGGTGTTTTCTTTGTTCCTAAGAGTAGGCTGTGTCAGTCGGGCTAATGCGGCACTTCAGTGGGGTGTGGAGAAGAGAGACCATGCTGGCAGCTGCGAACTGACCACAGAAACCTCAGAGCAGGCAGAGTGAGGAGCCCAGGCACCCCTGCCAAAGAGGTGTGCTGAGTCCAGGCAGGGAACGGGCCTGGGTGGTTCTCCTGAGACACCTGTGTGTGGCTGCAGGCTCGGCCCCGTGGCATTGCTGCCGTCAGACCTTTCAAAAGTCGGTTTCAGTTTTCACAAGAAGCCAACTGGAGTCTCCCCTTGAGTAGTTAATAGTTTTAACAGCCATTTACGGAGTACTTAAAACATACGAGGCACTGGGCAAAGTGCCCGACACAGGGTCTTGTGCTTTAAACCTCCCCACAGCCCATTAGGCAGGTTGTCACTGTTTTACAGAGGACGAGACTGAGGTCGGGGTGAGGGAATTCACCCGGGGTCACACAGCAGGTACAGTCAGGGTCAGGGGTTCAGCCTGTCTGTCGGGCCCTGGGTGGCTGGTTATTTCTGTTATTTCCTTCTGTCTCCACCCTCCACCCCCGTCTATACCCTGGGGTATGAGCCTTCCCTGTTGTGTCAACTCTAAAGTATTGTTTCTGTGGCACTTTAGCCCCTTGAGTTAAGGGACGAGCTTGGTCAATGTGGGCAAAGATGAACAGGGAAGAGAAAAGTGTGTGTTCATTTTGGAGGCCAACTTCTTACCCCAGCTCTGCTGCCCCAGCCAGCCTCCCAGGGACAGTTCTGCACGGGGACTGTGATTACTGCCGGTGGGGCCCGCGAGCCAGCTTGGTCCTCATCGCTGGGAGGCAGAAGCCGAGGGGTCCGGTTCATTCAGTGTGTTCTGATAGCCATTTTCTTTCTTTCTTTTTTTTTATTTTATGCTGTGATTTATATTTATATTTATTTATTTATTTAAATTCTTTATAGTTTAAAGTGTTACATATAGTATTTACATATGTCTCCTTTCCCCCCCATTGACCTCTCCACAGCCACCCCCACCCCTAGAACATGCTCCCACCCCCCTAGTGTCTGTGTCCATTGGTTATGCTTATATGCATGCATGCAAGTCCTTTGGTTGATCTCTTCCCTCGCCCCTGAAAGCCATTTTCTGGCCACTCTGTGGGATTTCTTTATCAAAGACAATCTCCAAATAACCTTGCTGTGCTCAGGGTTATTTGGTCTATTCTGCATCAGATATGCTCTTCTCAGGGTTTTCAGTTAGGCGCCTCGATTTTGGCTTCATGTATATCCTGAGCCACTCTGCACCCAATGCAGAATTAAGTTGAACCCACGTAGCTAGGCTTCCGTGGCACGGTGTGCACTCTGATTCTTACGTTTTGGGCAACGACAGGAACCATGCTATTCCACTGAATGCAGACTCTGTGTTACTAAATCCATGCCTGCACCTCCACACTGGGATGGAATTAGATCTTAAAAGCAGCTCCTTTTTGCTTCTTCAGGCTTCAGGGGTTATGCTTGCTTTTTCACCCAGAGTCCAGGCTCCAAAGCTGGTGGGAATGGGAAACACCTCCCAGCTCCATGGTGTAACACTTGTGCCTCAGTTTCTCATACAGGCACAATGACTAGTAGCTTCTCTTTTCTGGGCCCATTTTCTCAACAGGGAAAGGAGGGAGAATACTAGTACTTGGCAGTGAGAGTTGTTTTAGATGCGATGCTTTTAGGGCACCGTGTACTCAGTTTGGCCACTGATTTCTTCGTTCCACCTGTGTCTGGCTGAATTCCCTCCATTTGAGTTCTTTTCCCGTGTCTGAAGCCAATTTCTCTGTCTGTAGAAATGAACTCATTGAGGGCAAGGTTTATGTTTCATCTATCCTGTATCCCAGGGCCCAGCCCTCAGCCTTGAGCTCAAATCTTTTTTTTTTTTTAAATATATTTTATTGATTTTTTACAGAGGGGAAGGGAGAGGGACAGAGAGTCAGAAACATCGATGAGAGAGAAACATCGACCAGCTGCCTTCTGCACACCTCCTACTGGGGATGTGCCTGCAACCAAGGTACACGCCCCTGACCGGAATCGAACCTGGGACCCCTCAGTCCGCAGGCCGATGCTCTATCCACTGAGCCAAACCGGTTTGGTGAGCTCAAATCTTTGTTAAATAAATGCAACAATGTAATTTCCCAACTATGTCATTTCCCTTCTTCCATTTGCTGACCTAAAGCTAGCTTAGCCTGGTCGGTGTGGCTAAATGGTTGACCATCAACCTATCAACCAGGAAGTCCCAATTTGATTCCCGGTAAGGACACTTATCCAGGTTGTGGGCTCAATCTCTAGTAAGGGGGTATGCAGGAGGCAGCTGGTCAATGATTCTCTCTCATCATTGATCTCTCTCTCCCTCCCTCCCTCCCTCTCTCTCTCTTCCTCTCTGAAATCAATAAAAAAATAAAGTAAATCCAGCCTGTTTGAAGAGCGGTGAATTATAGGCACTGCTGGTGGGTCCCTGCACAAACACAGAGTGATCACAGTGGTCAAGTGACAAGTCTTCACAAGTAAGCCCATGGCAGGTGCTTCCTAGCCGTTTGTGGACGTCAGAAACCCTCCTCTCTGAGGCCTTCAGTTATCTGCAGTCATGGGAGAAAAAGTACATTCCGTCCTAGAACAAGTTTTCTTTGGATTTCTTTAAAATGTCTTTTTACTTTACAAAGTTACAAAAGTAATTTATAACCTGTTGATTTTTTTTTTAAGAAGGAAATGAAGGGAACAGATTTATAAAAAGGGAAGAAAGCAGTTTCCCTCATAATATTCTTCATGCTGCAACTTCTGCCAAAGTTTCAGCCTCTTGGCCTATGTTACAGGCCAGGCTTGGGACTGGCTCCTCTCATTGTACCAGATTGTATCTTTTTAAAAACAATCACAATGTGACACATTTTAGGGTGCCAGGGGACAGAGACACAGTCCCCTTCCCCCTTCAAATGCAGGCCTAAACAGTATTCAGATACGGTCCTGCCAGCCTTGCTTGCTATTGCTGCCTCACCGCAGAACTCTGTCAATCTCTGTCATTCAAAATGTCTCAACCCCAGAACCAGCACTGCTCACCGGGCAGCGCTCAGTGCCAGTAAACTGGGATTCTGATCCATTTCATTCCTTGTCTGAAATTGTGCGTCCATGGTGACATCCAATCACAGCTCTTTTCTCACTTGAGACCTGCAGAGGCAGGTTTCTCTTTGTTAAAAAAAAAAAGCTCAAAAAACATGATTTCTAATTGAAAGAATTTCTAGTCAGCTGGGAATTAGCCAGTTTCTATTTTTCCTCCTCACAGACAGAGCTCTTACCTGGCTCAAGAACAATAAACTATATTAATCCCATTTGCTTTTGCAGAGAAGGAAAAATATTTCCAAGATGGTATCAGAACTCCAAAAATAAAGCCTTCCTGACCCTTTGTGTGTGAGAAAGCATGCTTATTTTTTTTATAAAATAAAATAATATAGTATAACAATGTTCTGTGAAACATATTTTAAAAACTAATATCATAGTCATTGATTCCATGCTAATATAAACCTATCCCATGTCGAAAGACTGCATATTATTTGTTTGCATTAATTGTTACATATGTTTTACATGAAAAGTTACATTACACACGTTTTCATTTTCTTGTTGCTAGCTGGGCTTCTTTTCCTCCCTCTCCTTGCCTTTTATTTTTGGTAATAATGCAGTGAGCATTTTTATAATACTTATTTGTAGACCATGTGGGAATTTCTGTAGAATTTCAAGGTCCAAAGATATTACCTTTAAAAATCTACCTTTTAGGAGAGGACATAAATTATATTCCCAACAACTGTGTGGGGACCCTCACTAGCACAGACTGTTGTTAATCTATACAATTTTTGTTTCTTTGAAAACTAAATGAATATATACAGGCTTCTAAAAATATGACCGTGCCAGGTCTGGAGTTCAGAGGGCTTCAAACAAAGTCTCTGACCAGCAGGGGTTGCCAGGACAACCTCTCTGGTCCTTTGGTTCAGCCTCCAAGACCTCATCACAAAGCTTTCCCGGACTTGGCCGGTTCTCTCCGAGGGCTCCTTGTCCCTGCTTCCCTCCTGGTCTTGTCTGTGCCCAGTGGTGCTGAGTTGTTGATAGATGCTCAGAGGCGGCCGCTTCTGTTCAAGCGCATGTGAGAGAGGAGATGTGGGTCAGGCCGGAGGCTGCTCCTTGCTGCCCATGGCAACCCTAGCCTCTCCTGCCAGTTCCCCTCCCTCCATTCTTGCTCAGAGGGAAGATCTCCGGCACACTCGCTGTGGCCACGCTGGGCAGTCTGTGGCCGGGGTCTCCCAGGCGCCCTGAATGACTCTGTGACATTTGTCAGAGCGCATTTCTCCGAGTCAGAGTCATGGTCCCTCTCTGTCATTTGGCAGGCATCTGTGGCAGTTCTCGCATTTAACGAGAGAGGATGATGACAGGATGATAACAGGCTGATAAAATTCCCTGTGGGGTGAGCTTTGCTGACCTGCCCACCTTGGAACAGGCTTCCTCTGTGTAGCGGCCGGTGCCCTGTCTGACAGATTTCTGCATCCGAGTGCGTAGAACAGACCTCTATTTTGGGCCAGAACCATTTCTAGTGCCAGTCCTCAGTTGATCTATGCTCTTTCCTTTAAAAGTCATGTTTTCTATCTCTGGATAGAGCTCCTGGGCAGCCTACCTGGTGGGCTTCAGTGTTGAGTAGATGCAACAAAATTTATCAAAAGCAATCGCAGCTCTTTCCTCCTGGGTCAGCCTGGGGCTGCCTTGCCCTCCTTACCCTGGAACTGCTGAGAGTGCGGGTAGGGGTACACCCTGAGTGAAAACCCCACTCATTTCCAGCAAATGCTGATAATGAAAAAGTGGAAGCTCCAAAGAGGCCCTCCTCTAAAACAAACCATCTTGACAACAGCCACAGGGCTTGGCATGGGCCTTCTGAGGGAGACCACATAGTAGTTAGGACAGTAGCTGTCTCCCCCAGATGTTTTGTTCAATGGAAATATTTGAACGATGAAAAAAAATATTCTCAAACGCCCTTCTGAGAGCAGAGGCAATCAGTTAAGTGGCTGCTGCTATGTAGCTGGAGCGCATCCCTGCACCCATGGACTGCATTTGGCAGCGTGTCTTTCAGCCAGCTGCACGGCTCCCAGGAGACGAAAGGGCAATTGCATGAAGATGTTAGGGAAAGTAATGAGGTGGGAGGAGGGAGGGCGAGACCCTTGTGCGGCAGCTGAATTTCCAGGGCAGGGTTTGGGCTATGCTGCCTTGAGTTCACAATCCAGCTGCTGCTGCTGCTGCTGCTTGGACCTGCTGTGGGGCAGATGACTCAGAAATCTGGAAGGTGGCCCTGGTGATTTCACTACTAGATCAGAGGCAGCACAAAAGCCCTCTGGGGTGGGCGTGGTTGGCGGGGAGAGTTTACTGATGAAGCGCATACGGATTTGGATGCTAGTGCTCTGGGACACTGGGATCTGCTAATTACTTCGTAACTTGGGACAGAGTTTATTTTTATTACTAAGAAAAGATTAGCGTTCTGATCCAAGTAAGTTCAGTCTGACACAGCGGGCATTTGTTTTGTGATTTACCTTTAGGGATCCCTTGGTCAACAGACAAGGTTTTTCCAAGGGTGTCCCGAGGGATTCTGGGAGGTCAAGGCGGAGACTCTAGGCTCCACTAACCCCACTTCTCAAAGAGGATGAAAACCCCACTCATTTTCAAGTGAGGGAATTAAGGTCTGTATTCGTTTCTATTGGTATTGTCACAAATGGCCACAAACATAGTGACTTAAAATACTACCAATCTATCCTATCTAATAAAAGAGAAACATGGTAATTAGCCGTACCTCCGCTACCCTTCCCATTGGCTAATCAGGGTGATATGCAAATTAACTGCCAGCCAAGATGGCGGCCGGCAGCCAGGCAGCTTGAAGCGAACAGGAGGCTTGCTTGCTTCAGTGACGGAGGAAGCCAACGTTCCCCACCTGCTGCTGCCGGCCTCTGAGCTTGCAGTTTAAGAAACAATGTTACAAATATAGAAGCTAAACAAAACCCCAGAAACCTGCTTTCAGCCAGCCGGGCTTCAGCCAGCAGGACCGCAACATTGTTTCAATTATAGAACAAACGCAGATCCCTGCTTTCAGCCAGCTGGGATCTCAGAGCTGGAGTGAGCAGGACCGCAACAGTGTTACAATTATAGAACCCAAATAAACCAGATACCTGCTTTCAGCAGCCCAGGCCTCAGAGCTGGAGCCAAGCCTCAGAGCTAAAGCTGGCCCAGAATTAAAAAAAAAGAAAAAAAGGACAGGTTGGGAGCTTCAGTCACCCGCCAGCCTGAAAACAGCCCTCAGCCCCTCACCCAGACTGGCCAGGCACCCCAGTGGGGACCCCCACCCTGAAGGGGGTGTGACCAGCTGCAAACAGCCATCATCCTCTCATCCAGACTGGCCAGGCACCCCAGTGGGGACCCCCACCCTGATCCAGGACACCCTTCAGTGCAAACCAGCCGGCCCCCACCCATGCACCAGGCCTCTATCCTATATAGTAAAAGGGTAATATGCCTCCCAGCACCGGGATCAGCGGAGCCGCGAGGCCTCCCGGCACCGGGATCAGCGTGACGGGGCAGTGACCAAACCCCCTGATTGCCCTGCGGCTCTGTGTGTGACAGGGGCGGGGCCACAACCTCCCTATTCGCCCTGCTCTATTCATGACAGGGGAAGGCGCCCCAACCCCCTGATCAGCCCTGCTATGTGCCTGATAGGGGGGAGCTCCGCAACTCCCTGATCGCCCTGCGGCTCTGTGTGTGACAGGCTGCGGCGCCCCAACCCCCTGATCGGCCCTGCTCTGTGTGTGACAGGGTGCAGCGCCCCAACCCCCCCCCCCCCACGGGGCCTGCTCTGTGTGTGATGGGGTAGAGCCATAACCTCCCCACGGGCCCTGCTCTGTGTGTGACAGGGTAGAGCCCATAACCTCCCCATTGGCCTTGCCCTGAGTGTGACAGTGGCAGCGCCCCGAACCCCCCTGATCCGCCCTGCTCTGTGTGTGACAGGGGGCAGTGCCCCGACTCCCCTATCAGCCCCTACTCTGTGAGTGACAGGGGGGAGCTCCTCAACCCCCTGATGGGCCCTGCTATGTGCGTGACAGGGGGTGGTGCCGCAACCTCCCCATCAACCCTGCCTTGAGTGTGACAGGGGGCGGTGCCCCAACCCCCCAATCGGCCCTACCCTGAGCGTGACTAGGGGTGGCATCGCAACCTCCTGATCCGCCCTGCTCTGTGCATGACAGGGGGTGGCGCCCCAACTCCCCAATCAGCCCTGCTCTGAGCCCGACCAGGGGCTGCACCTAGGGATTGGGCCTGCCTTCTGCCACCCGGGAGCAGGCCTAAGCCAGCAGGTCGTTATCTCCCAAGGGGTCCCAGACTGCGAGAGGACACAGGCCGGGCTGAGGGACCCCCCCTCCCTCCCGAGTGCACAAATTTTTGTGCACTGGGCCTCTAGTTGTCTTATAATTTTGTAGATTAGAAACCTGATAGGAGTCTCACTGGGTTAGAATCAAGGTGTGGGCAGGGCTGGGTTCCTTCTGGGGGCTCTGGACTATTTCTGTACAGGCCACCACTCCCCTGCTCATCAAAACTAGATCAGCTCCGTTGCCTAAACTTCCAATGGAGTCTCGGCTGAGCTCGGGGCAGGTGTCCTGTTGGCTTGGAGGTGAAAGAAGCACAGTCCGCTGGGTCTGTGAGTGGGTAGACCCTGACCAATGAGTTCTAGATGGGGAGCGGGGCCCCGCCTTATTCCACAGATGTTACCATGGAAAATGCTTTGCAAATTGAATCTGAATTTGTGTTGTTTTAAAATATTTTGAAATAATTTCCATCCTACAGAAAAGTTGCAAGAATATGAAAAACTCCTCTATAGCCTGACCTAAATTCATCGATTGTTTATTTTGCCACCTTTGCTTTATCATTCTCCATATTATAGATGCTCTTTCCTGAACCATGTGAAAGTTACCCACACCATGCCCCTTTCCCTCCAACTACTTCAGCATGTCTTTCCTAGGAATGAGAGCCGTCCTTTCATCACTACCAGTCATTTAGCAAAAACGGGACATATAGCATTGCTGTACTGTTATTGAATATGCACTTCATATCCAGATTTTGCCACTTAGCACAATGCTGTCCTTTCGAGCAGCTCTTCCCCCTGACCTAGGGTTCAGTCTCAGGTTTGCAAACTGGATCCAGGTGTCATGTCTCCTGAGTCTCTTTTACTTGGGAACAGTTCCTCGGCTTTTCTTCGTCTTTCATGACATTGACATTTTTGAAGAGTATAAGCCAGTCATTTCATAGCAATTTGGGTTTGTATGGTAATGCCTCACGATTAGATGTACTTTTTGTCTGGGATGTTATGTAAATGATGATTTGCATCTTTCTCTGCACATCACATCAGGAGACACGTGGAATCATTTTGTGCCAATATTGGTGATGCCAGCTTCGATCCTTTGGTTGGTGTGGTGTTGAACTTGTATAATTTAACCTCTCTGTTCTAGAGGAGTTGAGTGTTTAGTGTTGGGCTTTTAAAGAAGATGACTTTCTCCTCCCTTACAGTTAATGTCTAGTTTGCAAGTGCCTTCTGTATACTCAGGGATTTTGCTGAAGTGGGTACCCTTGTCCTGGGCAAGGTGTGCTCTTGGATACAGGCAGCAGGGCTACCATCCTGAGAGCCCACAGAGAGCTCATGGTGAGGAAGGAATCACCTGAGGTTGGAACAGAACATCACCTCTGCTCTTGCAGCCGGAGTAGCAAGCTCCATCCTGGAGACAGAAGCAAAACTGTCGTGTGAACAGTGGGTGTCCTCTGACTGCCTCGGACTGTCCTGGGGGCCCCTGAATTACGTAGGGGCGGAAGAGATAGACTAGGACCTGGAGACATCTCTTCCTTGCACACATCTGACAGTTGCTGAAGACGGTGGTCCAGCTGCTGCCACTGCGTTTCTCTTTTGAGGATCTCCTCCTCTGACACTGACTTGTTGGGCCCATTTGGCCAGCTCTGGTAATGTTTGTGTACCATGCTAGTAAGACCCAGGACGCTGCGCCTGCACCAGATCTGGGACTTCTTGTAGATGTCTCTCTCAGAATTTAGGAGGCTGTCGTGGGCGAAGGACGTGCTGCTTGGAGCTCTAGAGATTTTCAGTTTAGTTGTGGTCAGTATTATCCTGGATTAAGGCTTCTCAGACCTCTTCCAGTTCAGGAACTGTTTTGCTGGACATTTGACCTTACCCCTAGAGCTGCTGTTCCCACTTGTCATTACAGAAGCCAACAAAATGACCACGTGCAATCCACTTTAGGGTGAATGGGGGAAATGACACTCTCTGAAGATGAATAATACACATGATCACAAAAATGAAACAGTACTCATTATGAACAACAGTATATCTTGACAGACCTACCTGGTATGCTTTAAAAAGGTGGGAAACATATAAAGGAGTCTGACATAGCCCCTGACCTCAAGGATATGGCCTTTCTTTTAAAGGGACCGTTACTATTAAATTGACTTATGGGTTTATTTGTTTCTCAAATTTTTTTTTTTGCTTTGTTCTGGGAAGTTGAAATGCCTGTGGGGGTTACTTGTGGGGGTTACCCCTGCGTGACTGGGGGCATGTTTGTCTGTATCCTCAGAAGGATCGGCAGTGACAGCCGGCCTTGAGCACAGCCCAACGACAGCCGGTTGGGAAAATAAATATGCTTGGGCAAATGTTCCCAGAGCTTGTGCTTGTGCCTGAATTGGAGTAAAAGTTACAGGCAGCCTTAGGAACAGAAGATTTGGAGACACTCCATCTCCCCTAAAAGGATGTTAATAATTTAATTCCTTATCCTGCGCTGTGGTGTTAGCAGAAGCTTTTCAGGGTTGTGTACAGTCTTTGATTCTTAAAGGCACTGATATATGTCAGTAGCTCTTCTCCTATGGAATTTTGGCTCAAGGAAGGGGCTTTGGCTCATGCATCACCTTTTTTGCATTGAGTCCTTTCTGCCTTGTACAGAAATGCTAGGTAAATGTGGCCTGGTGGGGTCATGGTGGAGAGCAGATGTTGGGGAGGGAGTGGGGAACGAGGCTGAGGTTGATAGAATAGGGCTAAGATGTCCTGGAAATGCAGAGAATAAAGGTTAGAGAAGAGCTAGAATAAACTAAAAGTAAAATGACAAAAATACAGTGGCGCCTCGTTTACTTCAGTGTCTTCTGGGCAGGAGGGATTCAGAATGAGTGAGTTTCCTAAGTTATTGTAGTTTTCCCCAATTACAGGCGAAACTATTTTCAGTTTTTCTTGAAAAGGTCTGAAGTACGTTATGTACTTTCCCACTTTAAGAAGTAGCAGGTGAGTATCATAATTTTACCTCTTCCTTGTGACTCAGAATTCTGGGGTGAAACAGTCACTGCCCTCCGGACTGTGAGGGGGCCTGGGCTGGGCCTCTGTCTGGCACGTTCTCCCTCCCCTGAGCCCCTCTCCTGTGCCCCGGGATCTCCTGTACCTGTGCTGTGCAGATGGTACCATGGCCTCAGCAGGACGAAGCTCGCCGGAGTATACCCACGAACCAGTCGATAGATGCTGCTCTCACAGGGATTGCTCCCTCGATGACTTCAGGCATCAGGGCTGAGTCATGGCTACTTAGTTTCTACATGGCAGCCTCTTCTGGTGGCTGCTCTGAGCCCAGGTCTTAATGTATAGAGGTCGGACTGGATGATGGTACAGAGAGGCCAGTGCCATTGAAAGTGATTTTTATTACTTTTTTTGAGACTAGGAGCCACACATAGGAAGCATTAGGTCATCAGGAGGCAGGAGAAAGCCTTGGCCAGAGCCTTTACTGGGTCTCCAGGGAGGGAAGGCAGGGCAGAGGAGACACGGTTCCAGCGGGCTCTGGACTGGAGCTGTGGTCTCCAGGTGCCTGGCCCTGGGTGGTTTAGGGCAGGGATAGCGGGGCTTGGTGTGTGAGAGTTAGGTAAGGAGGTACTTGGGGGTGGTAGACTCCAGATTGGTTGGCTTGTATATGAGAGGCGTGCTCCTGGCCCAGCCCTTGGTGCTCTCTAAGAACTGGCTCGTCCTGGGAGGGGCAGTCTCTCCCTGGGGCAGGGTCTGAAAGGCCCCCAAATACCGGAGTGTCAAGATGGGGTTTTTATTATTTTTATCTAAAGACGTCTCTTTTGGTAATGACAAACGTGTTTTTTAAGGAAAAAAAAAAGCCCGATTTTCCTTAATACACCTTTAAAGGTTTTTAAATTGTTTCATATCTGGTCAAGTTGAGATTTTTAAGAACCTCATTTTTAATTTGTAATAAAGGTTTACCACTTGATTTTTTTTCAAAAAAGTCAACAAACTGCAAGCACCTGTTAATAAAGGTTTTAAATATTTTTTTTAAAAAAAGGATGAAGAGAAAAGAAAAGAAAGTTAATGTAATTGGCTCCGTGATGAATGGATGCTACATAGACAATTCCAGGATCTAAGACGACAACAGTGAGAGCTGTGGCCTTGGGACTGTCTGAGTGCTTTGGGGTCATTCCCACCCTCAGCTCGAAGTCTGTGGTGCCTGGAGGCTCTATGACAGTGGGAGCCTGACCCCAGGGTCTGTGGGGTCTTGCATCACAGCTGCTTCTGTGGAAGAGGTGTCTCCGCCGTCATGGGAGGGAGCCTCCTGTTCTTGTCCTTGTTTGCGAGTGTGCTTTAAGATAGAGAAGGCTTCGACTCACAAAGGGAAAGGTAGCAAATACCCCGCCTCTCAGAGTCGCAGAAGCGGAGGCAGTGCTGGTGCTGAATGGGTTTCCCCTCCCCGTTTCTGGTGTGTTATGTATATAGTTCAATTTACTAAATGCCTAATACACAGTCATTTTACAAGCAAGCTAGGTTATTCAGGTGCAACTTAAAACTTTCATTTATTACATAAGTAATACATGCTATTACAGATACTATAGAAAATTCCAGTCCATAAAAATTGCTCTTATAATCCTGCCATCTGGCAATATTCTCTTTTTAAAACAAATGAACTTTTCTATATGTAAGCTCCCTTTATATTTTTTAAAACACTTTTTCCCATGGCTTCAAAATTTTCCCAAATTACAAAATTCATGAATGAAAATGTGCAAACAAAGCTTTATTTTACATTAATGTATTCCAAATAGCTGCCTTCTGTTATGGTGGAATTCTTGGAATCCCAGAGAACTTTGTAAAGTCCTAGGTCTGTCATGACCTTTGGGAGATGATTCAGGGTGGTGCTTTGGGAGGTGTGTGATAGCCCAGGCCCAGGCCCCGCCACCTTCCCTCTGTGTTGCACTGGAGACTCGGAGCGTTGGCGTGGCCTTCCTGGTAGGGGTTGAGGATTGGAAGGACTGGGAATCTGGAAACAACGACTTGAATTTGATTCGTGTGCCCTGCTGCCTGCTTTTTCGAGATGCCAAGTGGGATGTTTGTAGTTCGTAGCCGGAGAGCCAATAATGGGCATAAATCATGATCTGGGAAGTCTGGTCCCTGAGCAGCTGTTGGCCAGCTGCTGAGCTGGTAACTCAGTGAACAGATTCTCAGATGAAAGTGAACTTTCTGAGAGTCGTACATTGTCTCAGAAACAGCAGAGCCATACTTTCAGACAGTTGTCACATGGACCTGGGTTCAGATCCTGCGTGGACTATCTCATGACTTTGTGCGTACAGACCAGTTGTAAGGCTTCTGAGCGTTAGTTTCCTCACCTATAAAATGCTGGTAATGTGCCCACCTGGTAGGATTGCGAGGAGGGCATTAAATAGATATGCAGACAAAGCACCCAGCACCATGCCCAGCTCATAATAATCATTCAACTAACTTATTGTCTCCTCACTCTTACTATTTTTGAGTATGGGAGGGTTTGAGCAAGTTACTATCAGGAGTGAATCTGTTCTAAGCTTGCCTTATGAAAATGTCCCCCAAATCCATACTGTCTCACATAGTATGCTGGTGCAACACAGGGCAGGCTACATCTAATGTAAGTAAATAACACTGAGCCTCTTGTCTAAGAGAAGGGAGGGTACTGGGGAAGAGGTTGTATTTAGATCTGTCTAAATTGGGGATGCAGCTCTCCTCTGCCCAGGTGATGCTAGGGTTCCTTTATTCCTAAGGGGACACATGACAAGAGGCCAAAAGACAGGAAACCAGCCAGTAGGTTTCCATGCACTGTTATCTTCAATGCATTTAGCGTCTTCAGTTATCCACAGGGTCCTAGACCCCTGAGCCGATGTGTTCCCTCGGAGTTGGGATGGGCACAGTGAAGTCCCACCCTGGTCCTGCAGCCTTCCGCTCGGGGCTGGGGTCATGGGTTCTTGGTGAAATGTAATTACAACCTCCACTTATGGCTGGACCTCAGCTGGCAGGGTCCTGGGGGGTTTAAACAGAAGCCCGTGCCTCTCCAGAGTAGATTAGGGAGATGTGTATTCCAGCAGGGGCTTTGTGCACGTTAATTCTGAGAGCTGATATCTGACTGAGAAGGGCCGTGTGAGTTTAGTTAGAGAAACTGCTCTGTTAGCCGCTATTCCCTTCGGAAGGAACGATCATTATCTGGCAGAGGTTCAGGCCCCACGGGGTACTTTCTGGATGGTTCTCCTCCTTAAAAGGCATGTTTCCACAGATGTGATAAAATTATCAGTAACTCCTGACTGCTCCCAACTCATCCTCTCCCAGCTGAAAAATAAAATCTCGATCCACATTCTTGCATATCCCAAGCTTTTGTCCCCTCCTTCCCAGCCTTAGCAGACAAGGACAAATGCATTCTTTAAAAAAGGAAGATGACAAAGGACACTCTGTTGAAAAGACATTGCCCTGCACCTGTCCCCTCGCCCAGCCCCCCACCCCACGCTTGTTCAATACTAGTCAGTGCTGAGTAGAGTCTAAGCAGATTCACTCAAAGACAGTGGAACCGGTGATGTCAGCCCTTCCAGCCAGTCAGCTCCTCCTCCAAGCCTGACTCAGATGCATGCTCCCCTTCCCCAGTCACCCTCCCAGCTCAGCCCTCCTCGCTCTGTGCTCCCTGAAGGCTGTGCCTGGGTATTACCGAGGGGAGACTGTTACAGGCAAGTGCACTGGTGTGGCCTTGGAAGGCCTGGCACAGACTTCGCCGCCTCCTAGCTGTGCGGATCTGGGCTTGGGAGTCTGAATGTCTTCACTGCACTGGCTGTGACACTGTGCGGTGTCTTCTCAGTCTCCCAGATAGAACACTGAACTTCTGGAGGACAGGATGTTGTTCATCTGTCATTTCCAGTCATTCCTTTCTTTTATACAATTACTCTCGTAGGACCCAAGAATAGAGAGATGAGCATGATTCATTGTGGCACGTGGTAGGAATGACAAGCTTCTCTCTCTCTCTCTCTCTCTCTCTGTCTGTCTCTCTCTCTCTCTCTCTCTCTCTCTCTCTCTCTCTCTCTCTCTGTCTCTCTCTCTGTCTCTCTCTCCACATATAGGTGAGAAAGCGTTGTGTCTTTCTTCCCAGAGCATTCACTGGAGAGGAGCAGCACATGGGCCCTGACTGCGACACTTGGGAAGCCAGTGTTAGGAAAGCCTCTCCTGGGAAGGGCATTTCCAAGTTTAGGGAAAGGCAAGAACTCGCATGAGAATTGCTGCCCTCTGCCAGCTAAGACCAGGGGAATGAGCCAGGGAGAGAAGGGGTTAGGGCAGACAACTTGCAATGAGATGGGTAGAAATTGGGAGCAAAAGGCTGAATACGTGGGACAGCATTTGAAGTGCCTTGTTAAATGATAGCGGATATAGTGAAATTTGAAATGCTGGTATTTCCAATGGGCCCAGTTCTATCACCTCTCCTGCCTGGAGAGAGTCACTTGTCTTTTCCCGAAGGACCACATTCCACTCGATCCCTTTTATTAACAAAATTGTTACTTTGCAGTGAGGTGGGCGTGGCCGGAGAGCCCTTTCAAGATTGGAGCCTGGAGGCATCAGGCTGGTTAATTGCATGCTTGCCTTTTGGCTTCTTTCCAGTCTTTCATCATGGATGACCCCTTATCTATAATTTTTAGACCGCCCCCCTCCGCCCCCCGCCGGAAAAAAAAAATCTGCTTTGCCTCTTTGTGTGTTTTATGAGCTAAGTAGACTATGATCATGATATAAGCATTGGCTTTGGAAAACAATTATCGTGCATGAGAAGGGTCAGGATGGATTCTACGAAAGCTGTTAGCCTGCAGGCTTTGACTGGGCATTGTCTTCTTGACTCTTTATCTCCATGGATGTCTTCCACAGCTGCTGGCTTTATCTGTCTACACAGAGAATGGTGATATATACACTGAGTGGCCAGATTATTATGACCACCTGACGTTTGTAGGCAAATTGCTATAATTTCGCGCTGAAGTTGCTAGAGGGCCAGATCATTATAAATAGGGAAGCAGGTTGTTTACCACGACAGTAGAAGTGATTTTTTTCTGAAGATATGGGTAAACAACGCGATTTAACAGCCTTTGAACGTGGGATATATTTGAACGTGAGTGGCCAGATTATTATGAGAAGGGTCAGGATGGATTCTATGAAAGCTGTTAGCCTGCAGGCTTTGACTGGGCATTGTCTTCTTGACTCTTTATCTCCATGGATGTCTTCCACAGTTGCTAGCTTTATCTGTCTATACAGAGAATGGAGATATATACACTGAGTGGCCAGATTATTATGACCACCCCATCAGTACTTCGTTGGGCCACCTTTTGCATTCAATACTGCGGCAATTCTTCTTGGCATTGACTCCATGAGATGTTGAAAGGTGATGCGAGGAATCTGACACCATGACTGATGAATAGCACTGTCCAGTTCTGTGAGATTTGATGGCTGTGGAACCAGATGCCTGATGGCTCTTTTAACTTCGTCCCTCAAATGCTCAATTGGATTGAGATCTGGTGATTGTGGGGGCCACCTAAGCAAGATAAAGTCTCCCTCATGTTCTTGAAACCACTCCTGCACAATACGAGCACCGTGGCATGGCACATTGTCTTGTTGGAAGAAGCCATCTCCATTGGGATACACCATCAACATGATAGGATGAACCTGATCAGCAACGATACTTCGGTATGTTGTGCTATTCAGAAGTTGTTCCATATAATTAAAGGGCCCAAATCATGCCAGGAAAACGCCCCAAACCATAACACTGCCCCCACCAGCTTGAAGGGTTATACTTATGCATGTGGGGTGCATGCTTTCATGCTGTTTCCGCCAAATTCTCACTCTGCCATCTGCATGATGCAACTGGAAACGTGATTCATCGGACCACATGACTTTTTTCCAATGCTCGACTGTCCAATCCTTGTGTTCCTGTGCGAATTTGAGACGTTTTATCTTGGTAATTGCAGATAGCAAAGGTGTTCGAACAGGCCTTCGACTTCCATATCCCATACGATGCAGTCAGTGTACAGCTAATTTGACTTCCATATCCCATACGATGCAGTCAGTGTACAGCTAATTTGCCTACAAACATCAGGTGGTCATAGTAATCTGGCCACTCTGTGTGTGTGTGTGTGTGTGTATACATATATATACATATATATACACATACATATATACATATATATATCTCCCACATTCAAAGGCTGTTAAATCGCGTTGTTTACCCATATCTTCAGAAAAAAATCACTTCTACTGTCGTGGTAAACAACCTGCTTTCCTATTTATAATAGTCTGGCCCTCTAGCAACTTCAGTACGAAATTATAGCTAATTTGCCTACAAACGTCAGGTGGTCATAATAATCTGGCCACTCAGTGTATATCCTGGGGTGAGGTGTGCTGGAGGCCTGCATCTCAGAATGCCTGCTCGACTGTGGTTCATAAGCCTGGCTGCACCCCAGAACCACCTGTATAGCTTAAAAAGAAATTATAGGGGACCCCACTCCTAAGACCTGGCTTACTAGGTTTGAGACAAGGAGAGGAGTTTTTATTGTTAAAGAGCCCCATGTGTGACTAGGATGGTCAGTCGGGACTGAGCACCATCCGCCCTCCTCACTTTCATGGCTCAGAGAAGGCCACAGGCCCAGCAACATGGGCATCCGCTGGCAGCATGTTCAAAGTGCAGCCTCTAAGTCTCCGCCCGCAGGTCCCTGCACCGGAACCTGCTGTTATCAAAGTTTGAGAAGCCCCACTCCCATAGAATACACAGTATGATTAGTGCTCGGTTGTTCCTGGAAATGGAGTATTGATTCTACACATGCACATAGTTAGCTGACCAATGCCTTCGCTCTTATGGAATGAGCTGTAATTGGCATACATCCAATTTTTTAGGAATTATATGTGAATCACCTTTTAGGACTGATTGCCTTTTACTCTTAGTTGCTTTACCTTCTGTTGTTCAGTGCACACATACACTTTATTTGTGAGGTGGACTATGCTCTGTAGCCAAACAAAGAGGGTTTTGTGTTCTGCCTTTATTCTCCCTGCCCCTATTCCCCTGTTCCTTGTGCTGTGAGCGGCCTCTGGCTGTGTCTTCCTCTCCCAGAGGAAGGTGATTTGCTGCTATTTCTGGTTATGATCGTCCCTTAGTGCATGGCTGTTACTGCACTTGCCCCAGCATGCTGGAATTTTTGTTTACATTTCTGTGGGAATGAGACCCTTATTTTATTCTGTAGCTGCATTTCCTGTGTCTAGGCCACACTTGATGCGTAGTAGAGATTTGATAAACGTTCACCGGGGGAATGAATGAGTGAGTGGCATCAGTGATCCAGGGCTCCCAGCTTCCTCCTCTGAGGGTGGATAACATCAGTGCATTTAATTTTCTCCATTACTCCCTCCCCAACATATCTGGGGGTGGAGAGCAAGGGTCACTTCATTTTCTATTGGAAATTGGACTCTAGAGGTGAAACAAAATGAGACTGAGTGGATGGACCTTTAACTAGGGTGTTGGGGTGGCCATTTAGAACATCCCTGGGTGGCTTGTATGCCTGTTCAGGTCCAGAAGTATCTTTGGTTGATGACATTTGAAAATGGTTCCTCAGAGTTCTGTCCTCATGTCACAGCCCCTAGGACTGACCTAGCCGTGGGTCACTCAGGGTCAGCAAGATCCTTGTTTCCCTGTGGATAGTTTTATGCTGAGGGACTCCACAGTCAAGTTAATATACCTTTAAGCAGTTCATAATCGAGGTGACACATTTACTGTTTAGTTGTAAAAAAGGGTATGCATTCCAGTGCCATCTAAGTTCTTTTCTTGGTGGTGGGGTTATGGGTACTTCCCCTGCTATCCACCACATTTTGGCCTCTCTGTGCTGATACCCAAGCCTGGATGCCTTTTCACTTGCTGTTTGAAAAACTAAGCAAAACCCCAAGCGACCTGTCTTAATTGGGAAATTTAAAGCCTAGAATTTTATACCTGTTAAAAATATAAATAAGAATTATATTTTTGTTTTTAAAGTAAATGCTCTAGTTCTTCCATCTAACCTGGACTTGCTTTTCTAAATATCTCTAGTGTAGGCTTATGATTTTTGTTTGAATTTCTTTGGCACAGAGGAGCAGCCGCTAGCATCACCCACTGACCCAGTCTGAGAGATTATGTTAAGACTTCGTGTCTTTGAGGTGATGTAAAGTCTCGCAGGCTCTTTATCTTTATGCCACCTGTATAAATGGTATAAATTAGACTACCATGGACAATCTGGCATGGTGGAAATGACCAATAGGCATCTTTGGCTTTCCAAGGGATAGTGTGAAGCGGTGATATTGAGTAAAATTACTATGAAGAATAAATACTACAACGTGAAACCGCAAAACTGTCACAAAAATACTTCCTTTGTCCAGTCTCATTGTGGCATGAAGTATTTCAAATTGAATAAACGTACCAGATGACAGATTTTTACTCTTAAAAGTCTTTCAACTAATTTCATTTAAACCATTTTAGAAATCTCTCTAAATATTTCTTGTTTCTTTGTTTCAAAGAGTGCACTAGAGCCATGTTTTCCCACATAGTTTAGGATCATCACCATTCCACGCTACTGTGGCACACCAAGTGATTTGAGTAGAACTGTTTGATCCTACAAAGCATGGCCCCAAACCTCTTGGGCAGTTTTAGTGCTGAATGTTTGAGTTTTTTAAAGTTCCCTTGTGCCAACCTGCCTGTCCTTTCTTGCCTCCTTAGTGGCATATTATTTGGCAGACGGGCCACTTGGCAAGGTTTTTTGGAATTAGGCAAATGCAATGATCAGAAGATTTGGGTTTAGGCAAGAGGGACCAGCGTTTATAGCAAAGAATGGGGGCTGTTGGGCAATGCCTTCATCTGCCAGAAGAAAATTTTAAAAATATGTTTCTGGATTGGTTGGTGGTGTGCCCTGCAGAGCCGAGATTGCCACATGTCTGACCTGATTCCAAGTCTCTCTCACAGGAGTGTGAGGTAGCTCCAGGTGTCAAATGACCCCAGCATCTGGTGAAATGTTTTCCACGAAATTTGCTTACTTTTCTTAGTTTACATCTTTTTGTGGATCAGTATTAGTCAGCAATCCATTACATTTTAGGAAGGGGGGCGGGGAGTATGTGAAGGGCATGAAAAATTGTTAAAAGAAATTTGGCAAAACTACTAAAGAGATTGGTTTACTCTGGAGAGAGCTGGGTGAGGATTATAGTTAAACAGAGGAGAGCTCTGATGATGGAATGCAGTGGAGTCTAAAGTCATTGGTGATTAAATGACCAGTGAAAGACCAAGAGGATTTGATCTTGGCTATAGTATTTATTAAGACAGAACTACAGACATGCCATGCTGACTTCATGGAAGATACTAGGAATAACAACACTTTCTTTTTTTTTTTTCCTAGAGCTACATTTCTAGTTGCAATCTGATCTTTCTGTTCCCTGGGACATTATTTATTACAAAGAATTGAACAGAGAAATGGCCTGGCTATAATTTGAAACCAGGCTTCCTTTAAGCAAATATATTTTGAAATTGAGAAAAAGGTGGTGCAAATGTGCCAGCTGATTAGGTGTAATTTGCCATAATTTGCCATTCCTTAAACATTCTTTTCTTGAAAATTCTTTCAAAATTTCAATGCAGGCGAGACGAAGAGGAGTGAATGTCTAAAATGGATGGTGGCCATTGGTGGTTTTTTCAGGTCTAAAGTGATGCAACAGGACTTTCCTGGCCAAGAGGGCTCCACAGACCACTGCGGGGCGCACATACTCATTGTCTTCAATGTGCTCAGTGTATAGGGAGGCATTGTGTATGTGTGTGTGCGTGTGTGTGTGTGGGGGGGGGGGGCTCCATACCACAGAACAGGAGGACACCTTTGTCATGGATTTAAAATGCTTAAGCAGGGTCACCGTTGGGCAAGGGCAGTACTTGCCTCTGGACTCCTGGTGCCCAAACAGAGCCAGCTCATAGTAAGTAGCCTCACTCATAAAGAAGGCAAGGGAAGAGAGCTTTCGTTAAAACAAAATGCCCTTAGAAATGGCCAAGAAAGACCCGGTATATCTGTGGTGGCAATCTGCAGCGCCATCAGTACTCACTTGGATTTGGGCACAATGTGAAATTCCTTCTTGAGGGAGTGCTGTTGGGAAAGGAATTTTTGCCTCAATTGAGTAACTTTTCCCTGCTATTTAATATGCATACTCTTCTGGAGCAGTTAAAGATGTAGAAGAAAGGCAGCATTGTTAAAGACAGTTCTCCCAGGCCGCTCTTGGCCATCTTTTCTGAACGTGCAGGCCCTGCCACAGTCCATATATCAACATGAATTTGATGTTCAGAATTTGGTAACTGAGGGGGCTTGCCGTCTTGCCAGAGCACTTCTCTTCCTAACAGTGCCACTGAAAAAGGCTTTTTGTGCAAATTTGGGTGTTTAGAAATATTCTGCTTAACGGGGCAGTGTGCTAGGGGGCATGTTACAGACCACCCACGTGAGCACAGGACAATGATGGTTTTCAAAAGGGTGAAGGAGCCTAGGACAGGTAAGCCTCCCTCTGTGCATTTTTTAAGAAAAGGAGGAGCTTGGCTGAAAGTAGTGGGTTGAGCCATCTGTCGGCATACTCAGAGCTAGACAAGTCTCAGGGCTATACAAGTCCCCTTTGCTCCCCTAGCTCCTGAGTGGGTCACATGTGTCTCTCTTTGCCTGGATTTGTCAAGCAAGCCTTCAGCTGAGGCCACGGGGAAGGCTCGGGTAGATATCCATGACTGGCCACTGGGAACGCCCAGGAGTTCCATCCTCACTAGGCTTGTGCTGAAGGGGCCTCCCACGAGGTTGCTGGAAATCACCCTTTGCTGTTTGAGTGGCTCTAGCAAAAATGAATCTTGCACTCACACTGCCTTGGGAAAAGCTGATACTTGGTTAGAACTTTTCATGATTCTGTCATCCTCTGAAGAGCTAGGCCACCTGCTAGGGGCAGGATATCTGAATGGCAGAAGTGACCGCAAGTTATACTCAGGAAGGAAGGGGCATCATTGTGGGATCCATCCATCCTGATGTGAGTGAACCTCTGGACGTTCTTTAATTGGACATTGTTATATAGCAGCAGGATTTAAAAATGGTAAATGATTGTAATGCTGTGCCTAGTGATTTTTTTTCATATCCTTAATTTTTTAAAGATCTATTTTGAAGAATCTCATAATGCCTAACTTTTGACATGAATGGGCATTATTTCCATGGAGGGTCAAGTACTAAAACACTAGCTGAAAAACAAGCATAGTTTGGGCAAAGTAGGGTCAGTAGAGCATGGCATGTGGCATGGCTTTGTGATTTTTTTTTTTAAAATATATTTTATTGATTTTTTACAGAGAGGAAGGGAGAGAGATAGAGAGCCAGAAACATCGATGAGAGAGAAACATCGATCAGCTGCCTCCTGCACATCCCCCACTGGGGATGTGCCCGCAACCCAGGTACATGCCCTTGATCGGAATCGAACCTGGGACCCTTCAGTCCGCAGGCCGACGCTCTATCCACTGAGCCAAACCGGTTTCGGCGGCTTTGTGATTTTTATTGCTCTGTTTGTCTATGCTTTTGATGGGCCTAGTGGGAGGCCCAGTGCCTGCTGGTCTAATCCATGAATTGGAAGGCATGGCTACTACTTTCTGCAGCTGAATAAAGTTTCACAGACTTTGGGGGCCTAGTCCCCTTGGTAAGGCTGCTACTTATTTTTTAAAGACAAAATAAGCACTGTTTTTCTAGGAAAAGGCATTGTAGCTTGAACTTACTAAGTTTGACAGCTTTTCTTAAATGCCTTCAAAACAAGGAGTTGCCAAAAACAAATACTTGAATTGCTGGCTTCCTCTTGAAAGGATATGAAATTAGTTTTTGGGCTTTGAAGTTTCTAGGGAGGAAGCCTGCCTTTGTGACATAACGGGAAAAGCAGTGGGTAGGGAGTCAGCCAGGATAGCAAGCCCGTGCTACCAACTGGTGCCTGAGGTTGGACAGCTCGCTCTAGGCTCTAAGTGTCAGGTTCATTGACAGAAGCACCCGGCCTGGTGATCTGTGGGCTCCCCTTAAACCAGGGGTGGGGGATGTCCAGCCTGAAAAGTCATTTGGTCTGGCCCTGCCAAGGCATTAGGGGTGAATTAATTACGTGTTTGACCAAATAAAGCTGGCTTATTTTAAAGCTGATAATTTTGTATGGCCTGTGTATGATGTTTATAAATGGCCCTTAGCAGAGAAAAAGTTCCCCACCCCTGCTAAACCATGAATTTCAGAAAGGAATCAACTGCACTTTCCATCTGAAGTTGGTAATCACCACTCTGTTGATCCATAAAAACTCACGTTGTATCTTCTGTTGCTTGGCTTCTGGCCCAGCTGGAGGAGAAAGCAGAGGATGTTATCTGTGGCTCTAGATCCAGGTTTGGAGTTGGAACTTGGAAATTTGAATGCACAGGCAGGCTGTGAGAATTGCCACTTGCAAAAATGCTAGTCAGTGTGAAATATACAGGCTGGGTGGTAAATGGTCTTGGACTTCCCTGCTTGCCCTGTCCCCTCTGTTATCTGTGTCTGAGTTTGTTTGTTTTATTTATTCACTTGTTGCTTTCTGTTTTATAGCTCACACAATGAGTGAAATCATGTGGTCCTTGTCCTTTTCCATCTGACTTATTTCATTTGGACTCTAAAGGTCCACCCATGTTGTTGCAAATGTCAATATTTCATCCTTTCTTATGGCTGAGTAGTGTTCCATTGCATATACGTACCACAGCTTCTTTATCCAATCATCCATCCAAGGGCACTGAGGTTGTTTCCATGTCTTAGCTACTGTGAATAATGTTGTCATGAACATAGGAGTACATATATCTTTACAAATGAATGGTTTCAGATTTTTCAGATAGAGGCTCAGAAGGAGGGTTGCTGGGTCGTATGGTAGCTCTAGTCTTAATTTTTTCAGGAGCCTCCATACTGTTTTCCATAATGGTTGTGCCAGCTCACATTCCTACCAGCAGTGTCTGAGGGTGCCTTTTGGACTCCTCTGTTTTTGTCACCTCTACCTCCCTTCCTTACTCTTGTACATTTGGTAACAACATTGAGGCTAATCCTTTCATTTTCGGTGTCATAGAACCCAGAGATGGATTGAAGAAAAAACAATTTGGTGAAGCCCGGGAAGTTTTCACTTTACAGCTCTGTTTGCTGTGTTTTCAGACACCGCTTAAGTAGCTGCTCACTCTTCCAAGGCCCAGTGCGTCTTACCTCACGGCCTGGCCACTTCTATCCATATTGCCTTCCATCCATGTGGCCAGTGTTTGAGCTCTGCTGCAGCAGAGATAACAGACTCCCTTGATAACCATTTAAAACGTGTTATTTATTTATTTTTTAAATTTCAGAAGTAACATCTGTTTATTGTAGATAATCTGCGAGATGTAGAAAAATATAGAGAAAAGAATAAAAATCACCCACTGATAGTAAAACAGAGGGGCTGACCCTCCTAAGGAGCTGGCCTGCATTCTGTTAGCAGCACTGAGATTCGGACTAGCCACCTACAGACACAGGGATCAACAGGGGCTTATGCTCATATCTCGATATGGTTTGTGTTTAATCTACATTGAGCTTGAATCCTCAGTCACTGAAACTTTCACTATTGACTTCTCTGTTTAACCCAAATGTGTGTTTATACATTAAGAGGCTTTTTAAAGTGTGATTAGTAGATTCACTCACTGCCATTGCCCTTTAAAGCTTCTTGGCAAGTGATTTTCTTTCTGTGGAGTGAAAGGGAAATTACACCGCCTGCCCTTCTCCTCAGCCTTTCCCTCCGTGGAAATTCCCAGGCAGCCCAGTGGCCATGTGCGTGTGCCCTTGGCTATGCTCTGTGGAGCTCCATCGTGTGCCTTGCCCCGTTTCCTCTCTTGGCTCTTCTCCAGTTGGGGCCTTCCTGGAAGGGTTTTTTCCTGCTTGGAATTTATTTTCATCTTCTTTTATTGGTTCCTTCTCCTCTGTTCTGTGAGCGTGTCCGAGAACAAGGACTGAGTAAGGAAGTCTTACCTAACTCCCAGGAGCAGACGGTCTTTTTGTGGCTGGGCTCATACCACTTCCCCCCAGTTGCTTGCTCTCTCTCTCTCTCTCAAATATGTTTTTTATTGATTTTAGACACGGAAGGGAGAGGGAGAGAAAGGTAGAAACATCAATGATGAGAGAGAATTATTGATCGGCTGCCTCCTGCACACCCTACACTGGGGATTGAGCCTGCAACTTGGGCATGTGCCCTGACTGGGAATTGAACCATGACTGCCGGAAGCCGGTCCATCCTTGCTGCTTGACACAGCATATGTTTCAAGGGACCTGGCATATATAGCATATTGTTCTTAATATGTTTGCTCTCCTTAGTGCCATGTGTTTTAACCAAGGTCACCTCTCCGAGAAAGGTTGTTTCCCCAGGTGGGGATTTTTCCCTGAGGTTAGGGAGGGGATACAACCCCTTAACTAAGTGCCAGGCAGGTAGTTAATCACTTTAACTACAAACAATCACGCTTAAGCTACATAATCTTTACTCCCTGGAATGGAGATAAGAAACGCCCTAACCTTTGCAATAGAAATTGACAGGATTAAAATCGACTGGTATAAATACAGATGTAACAAGACAATAAACATCAGTTCCTAACCAGAACTTGGCCAGAACTTCCGCTGGAGTTCCAAACCAGAACTTCGCTGGAGGTCCTGACCAGAACTTGGCTAGAGATCCTGGCTAGGCTGCTGATCAACCGAACGCTGTCTCCGTGTCATTCCTTCTTCGCCGACTCCGTCCACACCTTTGGGGATCCCTGGACCCGTTGGGGTCGGACCCCAGCACATGACCTCCCAGTTCGTAGGTCGACGCTCAACTACTGAGCCACACCGGCCGGGCCCCCAGTTGCTCTCTCTTGACACCCTCCCCTATATTCCTACCTTTCAGCAAGCTGTATCATATCAAATTGAGGAATCAATTGGGTTTGGGTTCCACGTCTGCCTCTTTCTTGATCTGTGCATTTTTGAACCTTTATTTATCCATCAGTAGAATCTACTCCATATAAAGCTCATGAAAGAACTGTGTAAAGTTGTAAATTATTCTGCAGAGATTTTCTGGTTTCCAACTGTTCTTCCTTTCTTGGCACACAAGGTAGTAGCTCTAGATTTTATGTTGTTTTTGTTGAACTCTAATAGGTCCCTCAAGTAAATGGAGACAGATACCATATTTATGGATTGGAAGACTTAACATTGTTAAAATGTCTTCTCCCCAGATTTATCTAAAAGTTTCAATGTAGTCTTAATAAAAATCCCAGAAGGGTATTAAAAATGTTTTACTAAGACATCAGCAAGCTGATTTTAAAATTTGCATGGAAATGCAGAGGTCTCAGAGTAAGCCAAGCCAAAACAATGTTGGGAAAAAATGCACACACAAATATAGACATAGTTGGAGGGCTTACATGACCTGATTTCAAGATTTACTCTGAAGTGACAAAAATCAAGACAGTGTGGCATTGGTGTAAGGATAGACATCCGATCTATGGAACAGACTAGAGATCTAGAAATAGACTCACACATATATAGTCAATGGATTTTCATCAAAGTGGCCAAAGTAATTCAATGGAGAATGGGTGGGCTTTTCAAAAAGAGATGCTAGAACAGTTGGGAATCTACATGGGAAAAAAAAAAAAAGGAACCTTGATTTTTAGGTTAACGCCATATAAAATAACTTGAGATAGATTGCAGACTCAAAATAAAAGCCTGATCGTTCCTTTAGGCTATTTATTTATTATAACTGACATGAGGGAGAAGCAGTGTGCTAAGTGTTTTCTTTTTTGACTTTGGACCATTCTTGACACTGCCCACTTTTTGTTGGGTAATAAACAAACAAAGCCGTATTTCTTGGTGATACCCTCAGAGGATAGATTTGGGTTCTCCACTTGTCTTCCTCTCTTATTTGCAAGCAAATCTTACTTGATTTTACAGTGCTCATAAAACGTTGTCTTAAATCTGGTTTACATTCACTTAAACAAACTTATTTTAAAATGTACTAGGAAATCCTGACATTTAAACAATCCTGTGGCATCATGTCAGTAAGCAAGGAACCCTTCTGTTTGCCAGTGTTCTTCCGGCAGCTCTGTCCTGAAGTTCCACCCTCTGGAGCCCATCTGCCCTCTAATTGGGGTCCAGGATGGGGAGCGCAGCTGATGGGTGAGTCCTCAGCTCTGTAATTTATCGGGTGGCCCCAGGCTGGAGCACTTCCTGGACTTCTCAAAACTACAGTGTTGGCTCTGTTTCATTTTAGGCACAAACATTACATGTTCGGAGAAACTTCGAGTCTGTCTCCCTCTTCCACATGCTGGTTAAGGACTGCTTTGTAACGTAGGTCGGGAGCACATTAAGAAATTTACAACAGATGGGTGAGACAGGGTGAAGGAAGTTTTCCCTAAACCCCGTCTGTGACATACAGTTTGACCGTGTCTGCATCTGTGGAGGAAGGGAAATCAGCTGCGTTGGGTAACCTGGCCTTGGTTGTTGGGTTAAACAAAGGTCATTGAATGACTTGAAGCTACTTACATGTTGACTAAGTTAATGACGGATCTAAGAACATTCTTTCCTTTTTTCTTATCTTTTATCAAGCAGATATTTCATAAGCATGTACTTTTTGGCAGGCACTGTCCTAGACGCGGGGAAAACCATTATGAACGAGACCTGTGGAGATCCAGCCGTAATGGAGTCTATACTCCAGGGGCAGAGGCTTCCTGGCACTTTTCTTGCTTGTCTCTTTCCTCAAAGGCTCTGCTCAAGTCTAGCCAACCGTGGCCTCTCCAGGAGGAAGGGACCTCTCTGTCCTCTGAGAGCATTTGTGTGTGTGACAGGTTCTGAGTGTGGCAGTTGTCACAGCACATAATCGAGTGGCCGTTTGTGAAAGGGCTTAGGCTCCCCTCCAGAACACTGGACCGTGTCACACCTTTTCCGGGTGTGGTGAGGGGGGGAAGTGAGGAGACTCCAGGGGTGCCTTCTAAGTAGGAGATGTTCAGCAAATATTTATGGAGCAAATTCACATCTGCCTGGGATAATCACATGAGTCGTACTGCAAACACCCACTGGAATCCATCTCTTCAGACTAACATTGTGAATTCCTGGGAACGAGGTAAGATGAGAGCCCTCCTGCCAGGGGGGCCTTCACTTCATTTCTGGAGCATTCTGACTATGCAAGCTCTCCCAGAGGTGGGGGGAGTCTGAAATTGGCAGTGTGTCTCAAACAGGCGACATTGTCTCATGACCTTTCCCTGGGGTCTTGCATACTTTGATATGACAGAAACAGGCATTGCTCTGAAGTTATAAATAACTATGCAACTTGAGAGTTGCACTCTAGGGCCCCCAGTTAAAACAGCTGATTCCACTCCTACCATAGAGCAGAAAAACATTTTTTTGAAATCATGTGTGAGCAGAATGGCTTTCAGACAGGAAATTAATCTTCCTAGAAATTATACCGGGAAAGCAGAATGCTTCCTCTTTCACCCCCCCCTCCCCTTATGGTTTGTGTTTGTCACTTTAGCATATGTGGAATGAATGAATTACACATTATTGTTTGTATTTACCTGTGACAGTTAAATAGCTTTACTTCTTTTTAGCTTAAAAACACTTGTTGGGCTATTTTAAGTGATTTAAGAGTTAGCAGGAACCTTAAAAACCATTTAATCCAGTGTTTTCCAAAGAACTAATCCCTGAATTGGTCTAAAAGTCAACAGGAGAAAAATAAAATATTTTTTATTACAATAAATTTATTTAAAGAATTGCCTTTTATTGAAAGATATTATCCTTCCTACTTTTTCAGTTTCAAAGTGGCTGTTTTTAATGAAATGATGGTTTGTGGTGTGTTTTTTTCAAGGTGAGGAGGACATTGAAGACTAAGTTCTCAGCCATCCAGTTAGGGAGGGTGGGCTTTTCTGCTGCAGAATACCGAAGTCTGGTAACCACTCACCTGATGGAAAACCCCATTTGATGCTTGAGTTGTCTTCCTCCTGTTACCAAGTCCCCATTGAGTAGGGGTGCTCCTATTGGGAGCCCTCCACCCCGCTGCTGCTCTGTTAGGCTGCCATGGCTAAGGCTGTGGAAGACTTGGTGTTCTGCCGAACTTTCATAGTCATGACCCAGCAAATACCTGGGAGACAGAGCACAGGTGGGTGGGGCCATGCAGGTAGGGCTTTGGGTCAACGAATGATTTCCGTGGCCAAAGCAGAAGTGCCCATGAGCATGTGTGATTACTACGAGTTAATTGTGTGGTAATTAAATGCTAATGTGGTTGATCAGAGGAAGTGTGTAATTGAAGCATAATAAAATGTGACATGCTTGGTAAGCAATTGAGTTGTCTTCCCAAGGATATAGGCAGCAGTGGGCAGGAGAAGCACAGATGTCTTTAGCAAGCTGGGTTTTTTTTTTTGGCACAGTTTTGTGCTGTTGTCTTCAAAAGAAGATACATAAGGTATTTCTCTTAAAGATAAAAGTCCAAATCCTGTATCTACCACACGTGAAAACCAGATTCATAATTTTGTATAAAATAGTCTTTATTTTATAGTATTTTATTTTTGACAGAATATTTACTTGCTATCCTTGGTAAAATTTTTAGGTGGGTTTTTTTCTGTAGATATTTTGACTTCTCTATTTTTTAATACTTTTTATTTAATGAGGGAATCTCTAAGAGTAGGATTCCCTATAAGTTCTCCACAGCGGCTCTCTGAATAAGCCTTAATTGGTATGTTAGGTAGAGATAAATAAGTATACCATTAATTGTGGTGATAAATTTAAGTATATGATGTTTTCTTCTAGATGAGTGAATATTAAAGCCCTATAGGTGATCAGTGAAGCAAATATATATTTTTAATAGGCAATATGAAATAAAAGGACCAAAATGTGAATCAAGTTGAAAAGAAATATATGGGAATGAAGTTTATTTATTAGAAAAGTAACTTAACTTTGAGTGAATAAGTAAAATTTTCATAACTTAGGTTATTATCTTAAAATCTCCTTGAAAATATGGGTCCAAACTTTCAGTTAGTGTGAAATTATTTTAGACTCATATTTTCCTATTTAGACTTTTTTCTGTAACGTTACTTTTAGACCAGTTATGGTCTGTATATAGCCATTACTTACCTCTTCCTTCTGTGAATAGAATAACAATCTACTACTTCTAATCAGTATTCTTTATTTAGCATTCTTATACATACATGTGATGGTAAGTGAACACTTTTGTGGATGGATTTACCATAAATTAGGCTCTATCTAATCTCACTTTCTTACTCATTTGGCCTTCCTAACAACCCTGTAGGCTAGATACTGTTCTTATCTCCATTTTATAGATAAAGAAACTAAACTACCAAATAGTGGAACCAGAATTTGAACCAAGGGAGTCTGGCTTTAGGATTTCAGAGCTTAACCATTACCCTACATTGCCTGTCTGCATATGCTGGTCATGCTGACAGTGGTGGCCTTGGAGTGGGTCAGGATCTTGGAATGGCTGATGAACGAAAATAGATTGGCTTTTCTGTAAGAACTAGAGGCTCAATGTACGAAATTTGTGCAAGAGTAGGCCTTCTTTCCCCCGGGTGCTGGCATCAGCTTCCCTCTGGCACCTGTGACCCGGGCTTCGTCCGGAAGGACGTCCAGTCTAATTAGCATGTTATGCTTTTATCATTATGATGGATTACCTTTGTTTTGAAAAAAAATAATGTATGTTATTACCTCAGTTCAGATAGAGAGCCTATTTGTTTAGTCAATTGTGAATAACAGCATTTATTGCATGTGATTCCATTGATCACGCTCCATTTGTTATTTATTTTATACATTTCTATCTTGTGATAATAGCAAATACAACTCAATTGCTTACATATTTAGTAGGCACCTTCAGTCTGTGTGGCTTAGAAAACATTCAAGGTTCTTCCAATAGAGTCTACATTCCAAAGACTGATTCGTCTTAGATTCCATTTCAGACACAGCATCTGGGGGTTGAGTGGACACCCACACTTGTATCCTTGGCTTCTTTTTACCTGAACTGCACATGCTCTGCTAAGTCTGATCTCTGGAGTCTACCCGGTTAGCATCTCACTGATCCAGAGATGAAAGGGGGTGTGGGCTTGGTAGGTCTTGGCCTTCCACAGCCTCATTTACCAGCAGGACCACTGATTTTGGGGTTGGGGGTTGGCTTGCTGGGCCACCTGCCTTTCTGGAAGTGTCTCCTCCCACTCTGCCTGTTACTGCTGGGGTTTCGAGGGGTGGAGGAGAGAGAGAGAGAGAGAGAGAGAGAGAGAGAGAGAGAGAGAGAGAGAGAGAGAAAAGATGGCTCCAGTGGCTTTTGATCCAGTGTCCACATTCTGTTGTTTCTCAATCAGAAAAGGAAACATTAAGGTTGAGGTTTGGATAGGGACACTAGTTTCAAATTCTGTATTTAAAAATCTTATTTTTGTAAGCCATGTGAAACAAAATATTCTTAATACATAGGAAAAGTTTTAAGGTTGGGAATCCTCCTAATAGTCGTATTTTCTCATTCTTTCTGATGTTGTCACTGGCAGCTTTAGTTAAGCACTTTTTCCAAAATGAGCTGTTAAGATGTGGTCCAAGGGCCCCAAATGGACTGTTTCAGTGTCACTGCTCATGACAGGTGCTGCCAGCCCCTCGGGGTCAGCACTGGGAGTCCCCCAGAGCGCACTGTCTCCTCAAGGGCTCAGGGCAGTGGGTCCTGTGATGTAGTGAGTGACCCAGAGGGTGGGAGCCCTGGGCTTTGGGGTCGGTCAGACTTGGGTGCAGGTAGTTTCTTAAACGGTAAAATGGGGACATACGGAGGCTTACCTTGTGCAAGAGTTAAGGTAATGTAGGTAATGATATGCTATAGGAATGGGTATATTATGACAGTAATACATGGATCTTGCCTGACACATAGTAAGACACATCACTTCGCATGCCATTTAATTTGTAAGGTATGGTTGTTGTCGTTTGGGGTCCTACATGGAACCTCTGTTCCTTTTTCCCCACTAATCCATGCCTCGTGGTGTTTTGCCTGCCCCAGGCATGTGCTGTGGTTGCGTGTCCTGTAGTTTGCAGCTGTAGGGTGGACTGTGTCTGGTAACCATGCAGTGCCCCGTCTCTGCCCCCTGGATCCCTCCAGGCCCTTAGGACAACACTCAGAGAATTAATAAAATGTGTTTTATGGGTGTGAAAGAAGACAACCTCCAGCGAATCCAAATTCCTGGTATAAAGTGATACCTGGTGTGAAGTGCTCTTCTTATGTCCAGAAAAGGAAGCGCATTGAGAATGAAGTGTAAAAGGTAAAATGCACAGATTTTGCCTTGGCTGCTTGGCCCCAAGTATGTGTGCTTGCAATTCTAAAGCACGTTGACTACAGCTTCCTGCGGCACTAGAGGGATTTCTCTTTATTGTGTGCGTCCATAGCCTGCTGAGTGCCAGGCTCTGCAGTCGGTCCTCCTTCCGTCCTCAGTTTGGAGCGGCCTCCAGCCCCTGACCCCTCCTGTGGTTGTGCTGTTCCAGGAGGGTGATTAGGGCACGAGGAGGTGGCCGCTAGCAGCACCTGGTGTCAGTGCCATATGCACGTGGTGGAAGTACAGGCATTGGGTCGTTAGTCTGCTTTTTGTGTTTCGGAATGTTTCTAAGTTAAAGAAGAAGAGATGATAGGCATTGCCTATGCTTTACTACGAAAAATTCAACATTCATTCTCAAAAGGGTTGGGCCTAGTTCCAGACTGTCCACTGAAGGCTTGTGAAAACTTCTTTGAATTCTCCTTTTTTTTTTTTTTACAACTATTTGGGTTTTACATCCCATCCCATAGTGCATTTTATCTGTTTAAATGTAAGAATATTTTTCTTCCCAAATGTTAGAGGGGGATTGACTTGCCTGAAAGAGATGCATCTCTCAGCTTCCCTAACCGCCGTGTACCCCTGGGGGGTGCCCCCTGGGAGAAGGAGAGTCCTCTCTGCTTTGACAGGAGGATGTTTTGTGGGAGTTGTACTCATGCTTTTCGGAGTTCACCCCTGAATGTTAAGGATTAATTCTAATTTCATTGATTAAACTCTATGGAATCTCTAGGAATTGATGGATCTAACTTGGGATGAAGCTATTAGTGTTCAAACCGATCTCTTGAGCCAGGGTGGAATGAGCAACCCCATCTTCCTAGATTTCTTGTCTTTAGTTAAAACAAAAAATAGGCCTTTTATGTGCCTTCATATGGTCTTTTTCGCGTGTTTTTCTGAGAAGCCACCATTATAAGCCAGCAGTGACCCGCTGGTTCTTTGCCTCTCCATATAGGGCTGTGACTTAAACTCCTTTGTGTGGTGGCCAGGGATTTAGCGTCCAGCTCTGGCCCATGCCCACAGGTACACCCTCACTGGCCACCAGGCTCTGGTCCTGGGTCAGAACGAGGGGCGGAGAAGCCTGAGATGAGTACAGTGTGCTCGAATACTTTACACACATACCATGGTGCACATTCATATAGCCCCTTGAAGTCGTGCATGGTGTGGGTCTGTCATGACAGTGGGAAATTTTAGTCTTTTAATGGAGAAATGCCTACATTTCACTGAAAACATCATTTCCGGGGCCCTCTGGCTGACTTTGTTCCGTCTCTTCTCCTTGAGTGTCACATTTCTGGGCCTCTCTTGGTTCAGAAATGTCTCCTGGCTGAACAAAAATCTCATTTTGTTTTCTATGTTTAAACTTTCCTTTATCCTTGATAACATACTGATACCAAATACCCTGGAACTCTTTCTAAAAAGACCCCATAAGTGTCACAGGAGCAGGATGCTGTAGAGGCTTCCCTAACTGAATCAGCCCTGCTGCTTCCCGTCAGGATGTTTATTGGTTCACTTAACAAGTAAAGATAACTGCTCAGAGGCAGGAGTGTTTCTTTCAGATTTTCCTTCTTCCAGGGGATGGCTTCTGAAGTTTGTAATTGGATTAACTTGGGAGACAGAGCCAACTATTGATCATTCTTGAGTTCCCCTTGCGTTAAGGTAAATAAACAAAATTAGGGGATATCTGTTTCTCTGTGATTTGACCACAGTATCTCTGTTTCTTGGAAGGAGAAACCGTCCTCCAAAACTCCCCCATGTGGCTGCGTTTGGGTCACAGTGTTTGGGAAAGAGCACTGCATGGACCTTTGCAGACCTACATTGCTGTTCTCTGCTGCTGGGATTGGTAACATCTGGTTCCCATTCACCTCCCTCGTAAAACTGAACACTGTCTTTCTCAAATCCTCCGCTTCCAGTCCTCATTTCAAGACTCTTCATTATGGGCTACATGTTTATCCCCCCAAAATCATTATGTTGCAAACCTAAGTGATGGTATCAGGAGGTAGGCCTTTGGGAGGTGATTCGATCATGAGTGTGGAGCCCTCAAGAACGAGAGAAGAGACCTTAGTGGGCTCTCTCCCTGCTTCCACCATGTGAAGACACAAGCAAGAACATGGCCATTATGAACTAGGAAGCAGAACTTCACTAGACACCAAATCTGCTGGTGCCTTGATCTTGGACTTGCAGCCTCCAGAACC
Organism: Myotis lucifugus; assembly: GCF_000147115.1. Taxonomy (NCBI): domain Eukaryota; kingdom Metazoa; phylum Chordata; class Mammalia; order Chiroptera; family Vespertilionidae; genus Myotis; species Myotis lucifugus. Next base: position 3,937,766 of record NW_005871163.1, on the reverse strand, counting down.
TGGTTTTACTTCTGCTTCTGTTCCTGAGTTGTATGCCCGCCGACGAGTCATTTAACCTCTTCATACCTCATCTGTGAAATGGTTCATCACTCTTACTCTGTAGGGTGATTGTGAAAATGACAAATGGTGTGGGTCAGACATGCAAGGGGCCTAGCAGAGTGTCCCAGACATGGGAAGCACATAGTAAATGCTAGTTCCTCTCTAGTCCCCAGTCCTCGTGGGGTCTAGAAGAAGGTCTGTGTGAAACCGGTGCTCAGTAAACACTGATTGTAAATCCCCCCAGAGCCTATATAGTATGTTGCACCTACAGAATAAATCGGCATAAAACCCTATAGATCGGTCTGTGGGAGCTATGACTCTGGCCCTGTTTCATTGATTTCTATCTTTAGTGGGAGCAGAGAATGTTCCAGACCTCTTACACGTTAATCCCTTCTCCTCCTGCCCCCATTGAAACAAAAGAGAAAAACAACAACTTGTTAGGAAGCGGGCAGAAACCCCAGTATTACTTTTCCTATAATTTGGAAGACATACCTTTCTACTTTCTCGCTTAGATTATGTGCACAGCACACACAGTGACTTGCCCCATTCCCTCTTGTCACAAATCTCTTGAAGGCTACTAGCTCAATATGCACACAGCCCCAACTTTTCTTCGTTATTTTCAGTAATTAATTTCCCAGAGGCTCTTTTATTACCTGAGAGCAAAACTTTTGAATAGACTGTGAACGAGGTTTTGCCTGATTTCAGTAGAAGTATGAAAAAAATAACCCTAAAACTTCTCCCATTGTGTCAGTGAAATATAATTCTGTTCAAAAGGTCAAATGTATGTGATGCCTTCAAGAAGACTCCCAGTGGTCTCCCTTTAAAAGTAGGCATGATATGTTTTGAGCAAAGTGTTAATGTGTTTTATTTTTTTTTCCCCTCAAAGACCTTTCATAACTTGTATTGGACAGAGAAGGTTGTCTAAGAGTGGTAATTAATTCAGAGCAGTCATTAGCATGGAAACACAATCTGACCTTCAAGTACCTTTGAAGAAATGTTAGCAGTGCATGGACATTGACATGTGACAGAGAGAAGAACAAGGAAGTTGTACCAGTCAATTTGATGGATTATTTCAAAATACGGAAAGTAAGTCTGTGTCAGGTTGTGATTATAACCGAAGTGTTAAAGACTCAGAGAGTTATAAGTTGCATCTAATCTCTCAGAAGCCCGTAAGTGAGTATTCAAGAGATATCGTCCCTAAATAATTGGCATAGCTCATGAGAAGAGTTAAATCAGCTTCTATCTTTATCTTGTTGGGGTGCGGAATTAACAAGCTGGGGAAGGGAAAACTCTCCTGGAAGAAAGTGAATGAGCAAGCTGGGTTTCTCTTACATGCCTCATGGACACGAAGGAGAGCAGAAATGTAAGTGTTTAACGTTTTGGCAGGAGGAGCTGGTGTGGTGCAAAGTTACAGACTTGGGATGTTGGAGCACCTGTGACTTTGAACTCCCTGCCCACCTCAGATTCCTTATCTGTGCCCTGATACTGCCCAGCTAGAGATCTCAGGCCCATGCTAATGCTAAGATTTTTATCACTTCTAGTCCTCCGATTTTTGTCATTTTCTGTGTAAATCTATGTGGTAGATGGCTGTCTCCAGTGAAAACAACATTTATTGTATGTAGTTAGCCGGTGCTGTTAGTTAGCTCAGCACCCTGTGTGAGATGCATCCATGCCATTGATTGCCACATTTGTTCGTTTTTATTGCTGTGTAGTAACCAGTTGTGTGAACACACTATAATTTACCCATTTTACTGTCAGTGAAAATTGGCAGCTTCCAGACTTTCGCCAAACAGCCAGCAACTATGCTGTTGTTTTCGGGTGCACCTGCGCACAGGAATTTTACGCGTTCTCTTCCCCTTTTGAGCTATAACCACTGCAGGGTCCTATTATTTGCCGAGGTTAGTAAACTTTCGGATGCGTATCCTCACTTACGGAAGGAGTGCTAGAAGGTTTGCAGGGTTGCTGCTTGCATGGACATCCTTAGGCTATCTGTGTAGACATGCTACCAGGGACTAAGTGACCCGTGTTATGGAGAGAACGCCATATGGTTTCCGGGTTTTTATTTTATCTTGGTTTTCACTGCGTGTACACACATTTGTTTGTGTTTTATATCAGACTCCCATGAATTCCCTTGGCAGCGGAGAGATCCTAAAGTATAAATACATCGAGCAGAGCATGCTGGACATTCCTCTCGCAGGCCTCTGCCTTTCCTTTGTGCACACACCAGCGGCCCTGGTGACATGTCCCTCCCATGCAGGGCCTGACTGAAACCCATGCTGGAGAATGGCCTATTCCACAGGACCCCGAGTGGGGAGGGGCAGCCCCGATATAACACGGCTGTGACCCAGAGGCTGCCGACAGACAGCTGTGCGGGCGAATCCCCAGACTGAAGCCATTGAGAACGAGACTCCTTGAGGCTTGTCCAATCCAACCGTCTCTTTTTAGGGATGGAGATGTGGGTGTAGAGAGGTATAGTGACCTGTCCAAGTAGAATCCATGTCTGTTCATGTTGCAGCTCATCCTAAATTATTGGTGGGCTGAGGGTACGGCAGTATTGAAAGAGGGCTTGCCGTGCTCACAATTTATTATCGGTTCTGAGCAGTGAGAGCTTTGAAATTAGTTCCAGAATATGTGATTTTCTGTTCTCTCTTCTTGGCGAGTGACACACAGCATCCTCCCCTCGTTGGTTTATGTTCTGGGTGTTGTCATGTGGGCTGGCGGTTTATTTTTGTCCTAAGCACATCACCCTGGCATCTAGTTAGGAGCTGTGCTGCTTTGCCTGAAGAATTCTAAATTTCACTTGAGACTTGTTTTGACTGCAAATAAGAGAAAATTGATGTCAGACGAGGGAGCGCATTCGCTGTATGGAACTGTCAGTGACCTATAATTACCTCAAGTACTTGGATTTCAGCTTTGGGTGCATGCTCGCTTCTAGGCAGCTGCTACAGCCTCGGTTTCCCTTTCCGCCCCTTTTGTTTCTTCCCAGGGCTGGAAGGCCTGGGGTCCTTCTGCCTTTGGCACAGTCTATGCCTGCCTTGCTTCCCTGGACGGAAGCTCTGAGAGGCAGGTGATCAATCATAGCACTCACTACTCAGTTGCTTGTGCTGTGCAGTCATTCTTAATAGTGTGCCCAGCATCACTTGGATAGCAGAGAGGTGTTTTTGAGCTGCTTGTGTGAGATTTCAGGTAGGAGGTGAGGTAAGCAATTGCATGGTAAAGAGGCAGAATTTTATTTCGGTAAACTCGATCCTGAGTTTTCTTGCAAAGGCGTAGGCGAAGAGAGAGGAGGGAAACCGATTTCTGTTGGGCCATCAAGTCGTGGTATTACTCTAACTGCTGCTGGAGGTTGGGAGACAGTGCAGAACCACTCCTTCCCGTTCATCATGGGGGCAGCTCCTCACTGGCGCTGTCTCACTGAAGATCATGGATGCAGATGAATGCACTAAGTAGATTTCAGTGGAGGGTGGACATTATTGCAGCCAAGGACAGAGCGAGTTATGTTACTAAGTCAGAGCAGGCTGACCATGCCCCCACCTCCTGTTCTGCACCTCCAGTTCACCCCCTTTCTGTGCCTGTGCCTTTTCTCTCATAGTCCGTCCGGCTGTCCCTCTTTACTGCTCCCCAGACTCACCCTGCTCCATTTGTCCTGCCATTTCCTTTATACCCCAAACCGCTGTTAACAGAAAATCACAGGAAAGTTTGAAATATTTGTTTTATTTGGGGGGGGAGGGGAGTGACATTTCATGTTTTTGTTTGAAAAATGGCTGAGTTAAATCCATATAGAAAGAAACAAAGAAATGCCAAGCAAAATCATTCCTGATTTTCCTTTCTATTTGTTAGGGGTTGTGGTTGTTCATCTCCATTTCCTTTTGTAGGACACTGGAGAAAAATGAGGTGGTGATTGTTGTTTGGTAATGAATTTGAATAATTACCCCCCACTTCAACATTTTTATTTTGTGCCTATTTATTGTGTTTTTTTTTTTTTTAGCAAACATAACTTTGCCCTAGAGATTGTTGAGTACTTTACTTATATTGTAAGTCAAACATACTGTTAATGTTGTTATAAGAGAATTAGGAGCTTCATATCCTACCAACATTATTCACTCTGAAAAACGAACATACTAACTCTTCTGCAGAACATACCGGTTTGATGGTACAAAGGTTTGCTGGACCCGTTGAATAAATTTTTCTTCCTCCCTGCCCCTTTCTTTTTGTTAATAAAACAATTAAGAGACTCAAAAGACTTGTCCTAACTCTCCTACTTTTTTCATATCCCTGAAGTAATTCTATATTACTTCAACTATTGAAACCTTAGTTTTGTCATCTGAAAAATGGGAGTAGTGATTTTACCTGTCCATCAGGTTTGCTGTGTGGAGTGAGAAGGTATATAAGGCACCTACTTCAGGCCTAGCACATAATGAATACTCAATAAATGTTGGCTGGCAGGACTCCTTTTTAGTTACTTGTGCCTAAGGCAGGAAAGGAGCGCAGGGCTTGGGGAGGTGGGAAGAGCATAGCTTTTGAAGACAAACAGACTTAGGTTCAGATTTCAGGTCCCTAGCATATGCTGGGAAAAACAGAAGGCAGCAGGGAAAGAGGAAGGTCAAGGGTGAGATGGATTGACTCCATAAAAGAAGCCACAGGCGTGAGTAGTACTGTTGAGGGCAGGACATGGTGGACATCACTCATCCATAGGGTCGCCATAGTTGGAGCCAACTCAATGGCATATAACCCACACAGACAACATATGATGTTAGGTAAGATTTTAAACTTGTCTGGACCTTAGGTTCTTCAACTGAAAATCAGATTCCTATCTGCCTCTTCAGAGTGTTTGGGGGACTAAATGGGATAAAGCATGAAAAATTATGGTGTACTAATTGTTAGTGTTGCCTTTTTAGTGTGGGATAGAAGTATAATGCTAAAGGAATAGATAATATTTAAAATTTATTGAGCACTTATATGTACCACACAGAGTTCTAAGTGTGGCCGGAAGTATTAACTTATTTAAATTTCAGAACAAATGTAAGCGTAGTTACTACTATTCCCATTTTATCGATAAAGAGACTGAGGCACTAAATGGTTAAGCAATTTGGGTGTGGCTGCTTACACCCTTATTTTAAGCTGCATCCCTAGTGGTTCATAAATGAGACACTGAGGGACTTTGCTTCCTGTGCCTTTTCAATATAAATCATTAGCAGGAGATGATGACAACATATTAAATAAGCTCAACCCTGGAAATTCTGGGCTTGTGTGGGAGGCAACCAATTGATGTGACTCTCTCACATCGCTGTTTCTCTCTCTCTGTGTCTCTCCCCCTCCCTTCCACTCTCTAAAAAATCAGTGGGAAAATATCCTTGGTGAGCATTAACAACAACAACAATAACAAAAGTATATGAATTTGGCTATTTTAGACATTGTACTTACCAGTAGGGTTGGATGGTACAGACTTGGACAAATAAGCTGCCATTCACAGCCTGTCTCCTTGTTCATAAAGTGGGTTTGAAATAGCCATCTCATAGAAAAGTTGTGAAGAACAAGCTGGTGATACAGGCGAAGAGTTAGACTTGTACCTGGCATGCAGCAGGTGTTCAATTAATGGTAGTTGTCATTTGCATGGAAAATGCTTGAAGTAATGTTTGTCTGACTAGTCACTGGGCGTTATTTTGTGCATGTGGGGAACAGGGATGGAATTAGGTTTGCATTTAATCCATCTTTGTTAGCTGAAAAATAAAATCAGAAAGATTTAAAAATCGTGTATAAAGTAATCTCTTTGATGGCTTTCTTTGATGGCTTTCCTTTCATTCTTAATAGGGCATTTTACTAGGGACCTTTTAGTTTTGTATGTGATTGTCTGATCTTTGAGAGGGGAGTGTATGTTTAATTCCTTTGTCCTCTCCATAGGGAAGGGTTAAAGTAGAGGCTTTTGCCCCATTGGCTCACATGGAATCAAAGAGAGAGAGCATTTCACTTTAAATCTTCACTTTCTCTTCCTACTGTCATTCCTTTGTCTCTCACAAAGATTGACAATGAAGCATGAACGGTCCTTTGAATTCTGGTCCAAAGGTACTTCAACTACACACCTGAAGCTGGAAGGGAAAGGTGATCACAAATAGTTTGGGGGGGACACTGTAGATCACACCCCAGCCATGTATGTCTTCCCTGTGGCTGACTTTCTTATGTCTGTGCGGTGGTTTTGAGGAAAGCAAAGAATGGCCATTGTGGGGTATGGGGGCACTCAAGTCGAGTTAGTGCAGCCTTTTATGGCTACGTGACTCGAATTGTTGACATTGGGCTCTGACAAATGGTGAGGAGAGTCTCTAAAGAAAGTAGGATATCTGAGTGGTTTTCCTTTTATTTTAGAGGAAAGATACCAAGAAATAAGAGAGAGAGAGAGAGAGAGAATCTATGTCAGTAAATCCTGGGGAGAAATAGTTTCTTCCTGGGTTTGACAAATTATGCAATTGGTTGGTTTCCGAATGAGGTTTTAGGCTGTGGTGGTCCACTTACCAAGTTCTCCTGAAGGAGATATGGGTCAGCTTTCCAAGGATTGCTGCCCAGCCATTGTGTGGGCGGGTCCGTGCTCGATCCTGGCAGCCGAACCCGGCACCCTCCTGTACACCCCGTGGGCTTTCTGCAGTTACCTGTTCCTAATGAGCTTGGAGGTGAAAAACCTTTCTGTAGGAGTTCCTTTTCAACAGGAGGGTGTGTTTTCTGCTTTTTAAAATTATTTTATTTTAAAGCAAATCTGACTTGCTAACCCCTGAGGCTTTCTAAGAATGTTCTTCTGTTTGGCAAGTTTCCTTGCTAGTTTATTCTGCTTCTTTTGTTGTATTTTCCTGCAGCTGACATTTTCAGGACAGAATGACTCCCAAGCGTGAATTTCAGAGTTCAAAAGCTGGAGAAGAAAATTGCATCTTCTCCCTCTGACGTGCAATTAACTTTGACTCTGACAAAGCTTCACTCACCCTGCTGGGATGCAGGAGACTGTTGTCGAGGATTTGGAAGCTGCATAATGAAATGAATGGTCTGCCCTGAAACTGCTTTCAAACACACACACACTCTACTTCCCCAAACACACACAGACACACACATACACACCTCCATGGATCCCAAGATTGAGATAATCCTTCAAAAGTCACCTACAGTTTAGATACTAACTCTTGCCTGCTTTAAATATGCCAAGTGTTTTTCAGAACCAGAAGATTATAAAGTGCATCCTTGTGCAGCTGTTTCAACAAAGCCCTCAAGCCAGCAACTAGGGAAGATAAATCCCAGAGAGAACAAGCTAAACTGGGCAGTTGCAGTTCAGGTGGGGCAGGTGGAGTGTTCAGCTGATCAGTGACTTAACATTCCCAACAGTGAGGATGGGGTAGTGTTACCCTGCACTCCTCCGACTGTGAAGCCCAGGAATAAGCACTTTTGATGCATCTGCCTCCTCCCGAACCCCTCCTGCCTCCTGATTGGCAAGAGGTCAGAGGGCTCTACTTCCATACTCATCCATAGCTGCAGGATCTTGGGCAAGTCATGGAGCATTTTATTAGCAGCTAGCGCCTTGAGAGCAGGCACTGTGCTAAGTGCCACACACTTTCTTATTAATCCGCTCATGAAGCCCATGAGTTTTGAGGTATGTCTTGTTTTTATGGATGAGAAAACTGAGGCTTAGAGCACCTTATGGAATTGGGACTCACACCCAAATTTATACAGACTCTGACGCTACCTGTAAACTGTAAATCTGCAACACAGTACATCTGGCATGTATAATAGTTCTAAACTTGCTTGCCCTCAATGCATAGCTTTTTATACATGTACACTTATATGTAGAGAGAATGATAATTGACTGGCTCTCAATGGGAGAAGTTGACTATCCATTGACATCGAGGGAAAAATTAACCCACCGTTGCTAGTAGTTGATATATCAAATGGGCAAACGATAAAGCAGTAAAGATACAGAAGCTTAATCTAGTGGACATGGCTAGAACACAGTTCCTATTCCTGGAGCATGCTTATTCTTAAGCAAATGTGGGACATTCGTGAAAAAAAATGACCATGTCCACCCTTCAATAAATTTTTAAAACTCAGTGTCATATGGCCAACTTAAAAAAACCTGAAACTAGTGAAGTTAGAAATGAAAGCCAGAAAGACAATAAATGTCCCAGGGCTCTGCGACTGCAAGATGCTCTTCCATTCCTCTTGAGCGTACAGACCCCAGCTGGGGAGCTCGCAGGCTTGGGGGGCAGACCTGCATGCCGAGCAGTAGAGAAGCAAGTCTGCTGTGGACCACCCCAGGTTCACCAGGGATTAGATGCTGCTCCTGTTTCCTTTCCAGGGGCCCGAGTGGAGGGCTGTTTGCTGAGGGAACTACTCTGCTTCTCAGTCAGGTCTTTCATAAACATAAATCCTTACCCTTCCAGTGTCTCAGGGGGGACAGCCCTGAAAACCACCTGAGACTCCTTGGTAATGGGAATTTTGGGTTTTTCCAGCATTCCTGTGCCCTGATAGCATAGCCTTTTCAATGCTGGGAATTAAAATGTCTCATTGCTACATAAATTAAAACCATCGACTTTCAAAAAGCTTTGAATAGGAGCTTTATAAAAGGAGACTTTTCTACTCCAAATTTGTCTCTTAATGTAACAGTTCCCATCCTCAGTAGGACGTGTGTGTGTGTGTGTGTGTGTGTGTGTGTGTGTGTGTGTTTGTGTAGGAAGCAGCTTTGATTTCCTTGTTGGAGCTCAGTGGTGCTGAGGAAGTGTGGGTAGAGAGACCCCAGGCCTGAGGGCCAGGGAGAGCTGTGTCTCCTGGGATGGAAGCCAGTGGTTTCTCCTCTCACAACCTCAGACACCAACCTTGGAGTAGATTCCTAAAGAGTAGATGAAATTATGTATTTTGGACAGCTGTGTGTCTGGCATAAAGTCAGTGTCAGTAAATTATATCTATTGAGACTAGAGTCACCTACAACTTCATTTTTCATTAATTCAGACTCACAGCTTAGAATTTGCAATCAGTTGTTGCATTCATGCACACATTATATGTTTGCTTTTTATTCATTCATTCTTTTGGATGTTTAAGAAAGTATGGTAGCCCTAGCTGGTTGCTCAGTGTGTAGAGTGTCGGCCTGTGGACTGAAGGGTCCTGGTTTCGATTCCAGTCAGGGGCACATACCTGGGTTATGGGGTCGATCCCCAGTAGGGGGCGTGCAGGAGGCAGCCAATCAATGATTCGCTCTCATCACTGATGTTTCTATCTCTCTCTTCCTCTCCCTTCCTCTCTGAAGTCAATAAAAATATATTTTTTAAAACAAGAGAGAAACTGTGGTAGGATCTGGAAGTTCAAGTTGGTTTCTACTGTCCATGATGAGTCTCTTAAGCATGTGAATAGAGAGGAGCTTAGAATCAAAGGATTTATGTTAGAAAGGACCTTCCTTCATTTCATACTCAAGGGGTGGGGGGTGGGGAGGAAGGCCCACAGAATGCAAGTCATAAAGTTAGCCAGCTAGGACAAGAGTAATGCTGTCGTAGTCATCGTCTTGCTCATCACCGTAGTATCTGTGTCCATTAATTCATGTCACAGCATCTTTATGAGAATGCTGCTGCTACTCCAATTTTCCTGTGAGAAATCTGAGGCTTAGGGAATGAACAGCATTCACTCAAGGTCACGTGGCTCCTGCCGTGTTCTGTCTGGTCTCGCCCTCCTAACCAGGGCCCTACACTGCCTCTTTGGTATGTTTAATCTACTTAGTAAAATTAAGTTACTAAAGGTAGCTATGTGCCCCAGGCAAGGGATCTTCTTGCACAAAATGAGGATCACATGTAAAATGTTCCCAGAACTCCCTGGAATGTGTACCAGTCTCTTAGAGATGACTTAAAACCAGCACGGGATTAACTTGTGCATACAAATTTATGTGACTTGGTTCTACTGCCATGTACTGAATGCATCCCATGTTCACTTCCGAAAGGCGGTTCTTCACTAGGTCCCTGGGTCCCTATTCACTAGGTCCTCACCCTCTCTCCCCCGTCGTATTTTCTTGGGCCATTGGCAGAACCGTACTTGAGGTTGGTACAATTTCTTTTCCGTGGTAATTTTAGAGTTCAGTTTGGTCTTTTCCTCGGGTATCAGAAACTGGTGAAAATGTACTGCAGTCTCCCTTTTCTTGACAATTTTGACTCTGCTTTGTTCCCTTATATCACACCTTCAGTAACAGTGCCAGATTCCTTGTAGAAAATGGGAGATTGGCATAGACATTTTGTCTGGAAGGACCCCCTCTGTGGTTTAAGGGTTGAGGAGACTAAGTCCCACACAGGTGGTCTCCCCTCAGATGCCGTTGGTGAGCAGCAGAGCTGAGGCCTGGGTTGCTGCCCTCATCGCCGGCTCCACACCACCCGCCTCTAGTTCAGGCCCTGTCTGTCAGCATCCTGCTGAGGCGCTCTGATAGTCTGCTTGTCAGAACACCCTGCATTGTGGTGTTGAGCTATAGCTCTGCTGCCCTCTTGCATTAATGGTGGGAGTGGCCACGATGTGGTTGGTCATGTAGATTGTTTGTGCATCTATTTTTTTCTTTAAGCAACATACTCAGTGAGCAAACTAAACAACCAAAATATTTAAGAAAACTAATCAGTATGTATTTTTCCAAAGACCGGAAAACACTGTGCATTTCCTATGGATATGCACTCATGCCAGTGGATAACCATTATTCCCGGGCACTGTGGCTCATGGGTATGCACACGTGCACCACATGTGCACCCTTGGGGCCCACTTCTGCCTCTCTGCAGAGTCTCCTCTGAGTCCCCTCTGACACCAACACCAGGATTCTGCTCTGGGGTGACCTGGCCCGTCACAGTGGTCCCAGGGCCCCTTCCCACGAAGGGTCAAGAGGCATTCTCCTCTGCTGGGCAGGATCCCTCCAAGATTGTAAAGGTGTTCTGTCTCCAAATAGAAGCAAAGCCATAAAATATCATGTCTCTATTAGCTTAGGCTGCTGGCTGTCTCTATCTCTCAAGTAGATTTTTCCTAGACCCTGTCCCAAGTGATCTGTTTCTGTGTGGAAGTTTGGAAAAGCTCTCATTTCTTTGTGAGAGGTAACAGAGAGGTGACAGAAGCCATGTGCACAGACAAGCCATGAACAACTGAAAAGTTAGGCTGGGGGAAGTTCACAAGACTTAAATTATGTGTGAGCTTTGCAGTCCATGTGCATATCCACCAATAAACAGTATATGCTTAGAGTCTGTTAGAGTTTATATATGTACTAGAGGCCAGTGCACGAAAATTCGTGCATTCTGGGGATTCCTCAGCTTGGCCTGCACCCTCTTGCAGACCAGGAGCCCTCGGGGGATGTCCAACTGACAGCTTAGGCCCGCTCCCCAGGGGGAGCGGGCCTAAGCAACAGTCTGTCCTCCCTCTGCGGGAGACGACCTGTGGGAGGCGCAGGCCAGTGAGCAGCCAGCCCTGCCCCCCAATCGCCCCTCTGCCACCACCAGTCACTGCCGACCCGCCCCCCCCCCATCCCTGTCCCCTCCTCTGCCCGCTGGCACCCACCTTGGCTGGCCTGGCACCTCCCGCTTGCTGGCCCCGCCCCCTGCCTACTGGTCATTCCACTGTTTGGTTGATTTGCATATTAGGCTTTTATTATATAGGATATGTGGTTCTACAATGTACACACTTGCATACAGTTACATTCGCACGTGCACATTTAGTACTAGAGAGAGCTGAATCATGAGCTTCTTTCTGATGCTTGGGAAGGCCTCAAGGGAAAATTTTAGGGACATGGGCCCTGGAAGGTAGATTGGATTTTGGGCTTGTAGGTGAGGAGTGCATACAGCAGCTGGTGGAACTGGGGAAGCTGTCAGATGTTGGTAGAAGAATCTGAGGTTTTATGGATTATTTTTTAAATGGTTGCTTAGTATTGTGTCATATCGATGTGCCATAACTTATTTGCCCAGTCCCCTATTGATAGATATTTTTGGTCTATAATATTTTGCTACTGTTAATTAATATTTATGAATAAACAGCATTTTGTATATATGTAAATTTATGTATAGGATAAATTCCTAAAAGTAGAGTCATTGGATCAAAGGAATATGTTTGAAAATTTGATAGACCCTACCAGATTTCTTTCTTTGTTGACCTTTTTCTTTTTTGGCAGATGAAAAATCGTGTGTATTTTTTTATAGTTTGAGTTTGCATTTCTCTTTTTTGTGGAGTTGAGCATCTTTTTACTTGTTGAAGAACTGTCTTATTTTTTTCTGACAATTGTTTAAACTTTTGTGCTTTTTTTCCTATTAGGTTGTTGGTCTATTCTCATCCATTTGTTAGAGTGCTTATATACTAAAAAGTTAGTCTTTGTTGTTTGAGTTGGAATTTTTTTTCTAGTTTATCACTGGTTGTTGGGCCTGTTTTATAGCATATATTGCCATGTATATTTTAAAATAATTAGACTTAGTTGAATTTACCCATTTTTTCCCTCATATGTGTCACACTTGGGCCTTCCTCACTCAGCTTGAAAACATGAGAGATTTGCTCCACCCCCAGTACTGTTATGGATTTGTGCTTCATTCCCTGAATTATGATCTCCAAGCCAGAAGTTGCTCAGGAGTTTGTGTTAAACAGAGCCTTAGCTCCCCATTTGGGAATCCTTGTCTCAGAGTAAGTGTTGGTGCCCCCAGGTGATGAGTGACCTAGGCTTACATAATGGAAAGAATAGTCTATAGTCTATGCTACTTCAAATTTCACTCAATGGGAATAACTTGAACTTACTGGAAACTGAATGAACTTTCATTGGGCCATTGGATTGTATTTGTTGCCCATTCCCAGCCACCAGCCAACTGCTCAGCACAGCCTCATGTAACATGCCACATGATTTCAGCCCTCTTGGCAGTTGTGGCCCTGTCCTAGGAAGTGAGGCTGAGAGCAGTCCCTGAAATATTCCTACAAAAAAGACCAAATCTTTTCTTTCTTTCTTTTTTTGTGTGGAAAACATTGCTTGTGCATCACTTGGCAAAAAATGATTTGGCAATAGGACCATGCTGTCCTGTACTTGGCGTTTGTGAATTTGCTGCCTTGATTGAGTTGAAAGGGCTCTGAATGTCGTGTTTAAACCATGGTTGCTCACCTGCTGTATAACTTTGGGCAAGGCATCCAACTTCCCTGCTCAGCTCTTCCTTAGCAAACTGAGAATTGCAATGCCTGAGTTGTGAAGGTAAAATTAAATGTTGAGTCTAATAATTCTCATGTAACTACTTACATCCGGGTGGGCAGTTGGCCTCAAACTTTTGTGTGCGGGAATCTGTTAAATATGTGTATTCTTGGGTCCAAACACATATATTGTCATTAGCATCTTAAGTTATTCTGAAGCAGGTGGCCTATGGTCCACACTTAGAGGAACTCAAAACTAACTCACACTTGGAGGTAGGACAGTCGGGGAAAGCTGGTGGGGATGTATCCCTTTGACTCCATTCCCCAGCCCTCCCCCGTCTTCACCCAACAGTGATCCATTTGGATCCCACTTACACTTAGTTGTGAGAGCCCTAATTCAGGTTTTTAGACTCTCAGGACCATTACACACACACACGCACGCACGCACGCACGCACGCACACATTTATAGAGAGAGACCATGATCTGCTTTTTTTTCCTGAGAATAATAGTATTTTTCTTCCTCATCTTATTGATTATTTAGCAAAAAAGTCCATGCCCTGTGGGTAATGCCAAGAGGATTTGAATCATGACAATATTTATGTGTCTTTATGGGAGTTTGCAGATGTTAACACCAGGCCGACAGGCTTTCCTGGCACTCTGCCCAGGGAGAGAAGTTGGTTTTTCTGTCCAGCAACCTGTGGGCAGCTGTTTAGAAAGGCCCCCTGGAGCAAGCCCTGTAAATTACTGTGAGTTCATGATGTGCCAAGCACCCCATTCTGGCTTCAAGGCTCAGGTGATTAGCTGCTGTTTGCTCATGGCACGAACCAAAGGCATTTGCTGATAATTGTCTTTACCAGTGGGAGCTGGGTGGCTTGGCTCTGGAATAGTGTGTACAGCGCTTCTCAGCCATTAGTGTGGACATCCGTCACCAGGGATTAAAATGCAAATTATGATGTAGCAGGTCTAGGCTGGGGCCCGAGGGTCTGCATTTCCAACCAGCTCCCGGGTGGGAGGTCCAGGGATCCCGCTTTGAGTAGCAAGGGGATTAGGAGTCAGACAGACCTAGAGGTAAGGCCTGGCTCTGCCACTCCAGGTGTGTTACCTGTGTGCCTTCGTTTACGTGATACTTTGTCTGGGCTTACCTTTTTTTTTTTTTTTTTTTAATGATGGGGCAATACGATTGATTGGGATAATCTATGTAAAGCACCTAGCTGGACAAATGTGAGCACTCCTTCGACTAGACAATACTTTATAAATTAGGAAGTAAACACCAATAATTGGTTCAACATCTAAATGTGTCAGAGCAATACATTTTGGACAAATCAGAAGACTTCCTGTTTCCTCAGATTTTTTTCAAGTACCAAAAGAGAGATTCGGAGGATTAGGTAATGCCTGGGGGTCAAGATGTTTTTCCTTCTAAACACTTGTCTACTGTTCATCCGTTTTGAAACCTCCGAGAAAAAATGTACCCATAACGACACCCTGTGTTGGCCAGTGTAATGTAGTAATGCTGGTTTGGTCAGAGAATTAAGATTTATGAGAATTAGATTTTTTGATGCCCGGCTTTCCTAATGTGATATGTAGAAACTGACTTCTAATTTATTTTTTTGTAGCCTCTTTTTTGGGAGTTATGTTTGTGATTTTGATAGAGGCAGTTACCTGAATTATTTCTGCTAGTCTGCAGGGAATTAGGAGATATGGGTCCTAAACCTGTCGTTGCCACTCACTGGCTCTGCATCCTTGAGTAAGTATCAAGTCTCTGAGATTCAGTTTTATCCTTTGCTCTCCATAAGCTCCAAGACCTCAGAAGCTTGTCTGCCCTGTTCACTACTAGCTGTAGCTCAGAGTACGCGCTCAGCAATGATCTGTTCCATGAATGAGGGAATTGGTCAAGGCCAATTTCATGTGCATTTGAATCACCCAGGGATCCTTCTGAGACAGTTTCTGACTAATAGGTTTGAGGAGAAGACTGAGATGCTGTATTTCCAACCAGTTCTAGGTGATGCCGATGTTGGTTTGTGCATTACACTTTGAATAGCAAGTCTCTGGATGAGATCATCTGTTCTGTGATTCATAGAAATCTGTCATGTGTTTCTCAAGGTCGGTTTCTAAATGTCAACTTGTTCATTGAAACTGAACAAGTAGGCTCAGGGCTCTTGCTGTCTTCACCTAAGCACTGTCTGGCTCGTGGTTTTCATGTTTCTGACCATTTGTTTAGTTCACATTTCTTTATAGCGTCGGTTCTCCAGGCGGCAGCAACAGCATCACCCGGCAATCTGTTAGAAATGCATCGCAGACCCACTGGAGCAGACGCTCCAGGGAGGGTCCCCACTCTGTGTGCCCGCCAGGTCCCCAGGGGGTTCTGATGTTGGAGAGCCCCTGCACGGCTTTTGAGGCCATGTAGCATGGGGCTAGTGGGCACTACGGCACCTCTCTTATTTGACTTACGTGGCACATCAGTATCTTGAAACCAAATGAAAGTTGATAGGAAAAATATGTATTTGGAAACTTGGGTAGACTTTAGTGAACATCCCTGGGTGAGTGGAAAGTAGATATAAATGTGATTTCACTGGTTCAGAGCCACATTTCTGTGGATATGTATTAAGGTCACTTTTGTCTGTATCCTTCTTACTTTTCTACGGGGAAATCAGAGACTCGGCTACCCACTGGCACCACCTCCCTGAAGCTCCTGATATAACTGACCCGGGGTGCAGCTTGGGCAGGACTTTCAGAAGCTCCCTGGGTGGTCCTAGCATTTACCTAAAATGGAAAATGACTGGATTAAGTGAATATATCACTTGGTCATTTTCCTCTGTATGTTTTAAGTTTATTTTTAATTTCCATTGAATAACTCTTTTGTATGTGTATGTATGGGTTTTGACAAATGCATAAAGTTACAAAATTGCCACCATCCGAACGAGTCCTAGCATTTGGTTTTCATAAATGCTCTTTTAGAGTTTTCTCCCTTAAAATATAAAACTGAAAGACATGGCCTTTATTTGATATTTATTATTATTATTATTATGGCTGTCACTCTCTGAAATCCCTTATCTTAAAATAAGTGTAAATTTTAAAACTGTGCCCTACCCTTATTTGCTATACAGTGGTTTACGGTTTTGGAGAGCATTTATAACTACAGATGCCAAGGCCATACCCCAGACCAATGAAACCAGAATCTCCAGGGTGGGGCCCAGGCATTGGCCTTTTCAAAGCTGCTCAGATGTTACCGCTGGGCAGCCAGGCCTGAGCACCACTTCTCTGGTTTTCCCAGGAAGTACCCGGGTCAAAGGTCACAATTCATATCAAGGCCCATATCCCTTTTCTCGGCTGTTGGTGCTTCTGATATTTCATTTTTTATTCTGTGGCACCAATTTGAGTTCAATTTTGAAAAGGAGAATTCAAGGAAAATGACATCAGTTATCGAGGGTGGTTAAATATTGTTCATACATTGTGTATTTTTGCCTACTTGCGGCGAAATACTGTTGATCTATACAACACTTTTGTTTGACTTTCCTCCGTGGCCCTCTGAGCAGCATGGTCTTCATGCAGATAGTAATGGTGCAGTCTGTGCAGCGGCGGTGGGGAGGTTGTCTCGGTGCTGTCCCAGGCTTACCTGGGCGTTTATTGTGGGAGTGAAGGAAGCCATGGGTGGATGCTCTCTGCTAGGGCTTTGTAAAGTCAGTGAGATGCTTTCTTGATTTATCTGTTTTCAAAAGTAGATGCTATAACTATAGTTTTTAGAAAGTGTTTTCTAAATAAGTAGTGATCAAGGTACACCATCTCTGGGACTAACAGCTCCTGGATATTCAGGGGTTAGGGGCTAATTTTTCTGCAGAATTTATTTAATCTAGAAGCTGAACCAGCTCGCCTGAAGGTGCTCGGCTCCTGGAAGTGGAGTAATGCCATGCTTTATATAAAATTTCTAAAAATGTTTTATAGAAGACCATCTTATGAGATGCATCGAGCAAACCCATTTTATGGATGACGAAACTGAGCCTCAAGAGAAGTGATTTACTTGTTTAATCCCTCAGCTGGTTCTTAAATTTAGCCCATAGCCTTAGATGGTGCACCCAGTGGTTAGGTTCATCCAAGAATTGGGATGATGATGAAAAATTTACAAAGGATGGTTTTAAAGGGATAGTTCTATTAAATCCAAGCCTGGTTGATTGCCTGGCTCCCCTATTGTAGGGAGTTTTCAGTCTTAAGAGCCCAGTTTAGACATTGAATTAAGTTGCACTTTCCTTTTTATGGCATTGTGGAGATTCCACATTTCTTAACCGCTTTCTCCAGTGACAACAGCTTTTCTTCCCCTAGGCCTGTGGTCAGTAAACTGGGGCTTGTCAGCCACATGTGGCTCTTTGGCCCCTTGAGTGCGGCTCTTCCTAAGCCTTAGGAGTACCCTAATTAAGTTAATAACAATGTACCTACCTATATAGTTTAAGTTTAAAAAATTTGGCTCTCAAAAGAAATTTCAATTGTTGTACTGTTGATATTTGGCTCTGTTGACTAATGAGTTTGCTGACCACTGCCCTAGGCCTTGAAGAACACCAACCAGCCTTTTCTTTGTTTTTACCATTTATCACGTCCATTTATCAAGAGTTTAAGGGTAGCAGCAATTAATGGCTATGTGGTATTGAGTACTTCTGCCCCATTGGCCCTTATTTATATAGGGCTGCTGCAAAATATTATCATCAACATTCTGTATTAGATGTAACATAATTTGTCTAAGCCCTCAGAAGTGTTAGATAGAAACTCAGCTGTATCCAATGAATAAATTATTTCCAAGGTTTGGAATGGAAAGGCCTTTTTAGGGACATGTACTTATTGGAGCAAATTCTGTCCCCAGTGGCCTTGAGGGAGCCTTAGATTTGGGATCTTAGTTTGATTTTTACACCCATAGGGTTCCTTGTGCACTTTCTACAAGGTGAAAAGGGATTAGTTCTACCAGTAAATTAGAAGGTTAAATCCTCCCCTCTAATCTCTTTTTATGTGAAGAAAAATATCCCTACTTGACAGACTTAGGCCATTTGTGATTCAGTAAACTTAGGACTGTCACTCTGAAAAATTGTTAAAAGTTCTAAGAACAAATAGAATGCTTTAAAAAAAATCTGGGGGAAGATATATTTGGTTTGATTTACTCTGGAGAGAAGGCTAGCCTACTGATTACCATAATAAGAGCATCTGTATTCCTCAGGGGAACATCAAGTGACAATAGACCTTAAAGAACAGTGTCCTGCAGCTTAGCCCTGGTGGGGGATTTAGGGTGATTCAGTTGTGATTTGCAAAGAAAGAATACCAATGGAATCTGAATTTTAAGGCTAACCTTAAAGCAGAAACCATAGCTTACCTGCAGGGAACGAATTGATGACTTCCTTTCCCTGGTGCCCTCCACTTCCCCACACCTTAGTCAAATTAGAAGCAGACAAATTCCAAGGCAGTGCTGATTGGGAGACACACTTTCTCAGAAGCATTTTTGTTTTTGTGTAGGATGTTGGGCTTGGAGAAGGTTACCCTGTTATATGATGTATGTGCCAAGATTGCATGGTGGGTGGGATTGGCAGGTACCTTGACCCACTGTGTTTTTGAATAGAACTCTTGATGGTGATGATGGCATTTCTAGCAAATACATCACTGAGTGGGCCCAGGTCCTGAAAAGGACAGCTCACGTGATCGGGGTGATGCTGCATCATCAGTGGGAAGAGGATGCTTGAGAGGAAAGGAGTCTGTGTCAGTTTCAGAAAGGGCCTGATAGGGGATGTGATTAAAGTCAGCTTCTCACCAGGAAGGGCATGAGCAGCGTGAGCACAAGCTTGTGTATCAAATACCTGAGCACCAGGATGAGCTGGAAGGAGGGAGTTTCAGTGCATGTTCGGTGCTTAACCCAAGGGGCTCATTACCTTGGTGGATCAGCCGGTCATCTAAGCATCTACTGACCATCAAGCATTCCAGAGAGATTGAGAGTTTCGTGTGTGTGCGCCCTGGCATCCAGCTGGCTATCATCTTACCCTTTCATTGACTCTGTTTGTTGAATAAACATTACCTGAAGCTCTACTATGTGCCAGGCCCCCTGTTAGGCATAGGAGACTAAAAAATAATAAAGGTATATTTTGACTTAACTATTAGACCTCCAACTGCTTATTATGTAGGTATATTTAAACATTCTTCCTCAAACTCAGTCCACATAAATTCACCATTGTGTCCATTAAACATAAAAATATACAATTTAAAAAAAATGAGTAAATGTCCTAGCCTTTCAAGGAGCACTTGATAAAATTGGGAGTAAAGAAACCTAACAACCAATCATTATAAAATGATGTGATGGGTGTGCAGAGAGAGATGTGCAGGTATTATAGGGATACAGAGGTGTGGTACCAAGCACAGTTTTGGAGTCAATACATTTTCACAAAAGGTCTTCCAAAAGGAGGTGAGGAAAGGAATGTTAGCCATAATCAGGCTGCGTAGGGACCCTGACCAGGGTGTTGAGGGAGAAAGACATTTCAGACAAAGGGTAGGAGGTGAGAAAATCCTTGCAGAAGACAGGAAGCTGTGCTTTTGGAACTCAAGAAGTTCCGTGTTGTTGGGGTATTAGTAGTGGTGACAGACTTGAGAGATAAGGGAGTTCCAGAGGGCAGCAGTGTCGATGCCATCCTGAAGGGGTTTAGGCAGTGAGTTCACAATGCATAACCTCGTTGGGAAAACAAAATCAATGAACTTGTGGGGAAAATCAAGGAGTGCAGGCAGTAACAGTGCAAGATACCAGTACACTTACTGTCCCTAAGGGAATTTATGGGGGGAAATAGGGCTTCAGAGATCTTTCCCTATTTTTTTTAACATGGCACCTGAACTCTGCTGCCCCATCAGTGTTTGCTGCAGTCACTGTGGACGACAGAACAGAGATGGACACTGTTCCCACGCAGCTGAAGGGAGGTTTACCTGTTGTAGGAACCAGGCCAGGAGCTTATGAAGTCAACAGTAAGAGGCTGACTCAAGTGTCTGCCTGGGCTTGCTGACCTGCCTTGCTGCTGCTTTCCTGGGCTGCCGGTGAGGGACAGTGATCAGCAGTGGGTGGCGGGAGGACAGAAATATCAGGGGTGTCCCTGAGTAGGCTTTTGTAGCAGTGTTATGGGTAATGCGGTTTCCTTGCACTATCCTCTCTACCTTTGTGTATGTTTAAACTTTTTAAAAAAAATAACTTAAAATGGCAAGAATAATCGCTTCACAGTATTTGTGAGAATTCAGTGAGATTGGGCACAGTGAGGATCTCACAGTGCTGTGATCAGTAGGTATAGACGTGCAATTATTGGCTACTCTCCTGACCGAATGTCACTGTTGCTTCCCCAATCTGTTCTTCCTGGCTCTTGACTTTCTTGGATCTTTCTCCTGTTACCAGTCTGGAATTTGCCCTGGTGATTTTGGACAATCTGGATTTCTTGGCTTTGACCCTGGATAGTACTTGCAAGGATGTGACAGTATCTTTTATTTTCTCTGGCTCATCTTGCCCAGGGAACCACTTCTACTGACCACCCCCGTCCTAGGGCCTTGCCCCAGGTCAGTGCACTTGATTGGAATATTATTTGCCCAGGTACCCGTTGTGTGTTGTGTGTGTTGGAGGGTGAGGAGGGGGCTGAGAGGGGAAGAGAATGAGCCAAAGTCAGCACAATTGATAATATCCCCTTTTATCTCCCATGGGTCTTTCTTGAAATGTTTGGGAAGACTTAGCTTTTCATTGCATCATATTTTTGTTTATTTATGTGGGTATGTGCAATAGTAACGTCTGACTCGGTGTGCCTGTTGACATTATCATTTATTTATTATAACGTCAAAGATGTTTGTTTTCATTTTGTATGAAGCCTCAATTATCAGGGACTTTCAACTGTTTTATGTCTTTACTTCTGACTGCTCCAGATGCTTTCCTAAGTTGTGGATTATTTGTAAATAATTTGTTTACTATGCTAGGTGAAAAGACTATTTAAAGAAACTCCGGTGAATCTTTTTATAAGAAGCAAAGAATGTATAAGACTTGTTTAGTGCCAGACAATGTGCTAGGGCCTTTCTTGTCCCTCATTTATCTGTAAGATACTCTTTTGAAATAATTGATACCTGCCGGAAGCCAGTTCTAGCATGTCATAATTTCAAGAGTCTCATCAAAAAGTTCATGGAACTTGGGGACTCAACAGGGTTGAGTTACACTTGTAGTCACCTGTTGGGAATTGCTGAGGGCATTTCCCCATACCTGAAAAGGGATGATTGTTGGCTGCCAGACAGCTAAAGGGCATCTTAATCTACATATTATTGCCTCCTACTGGCCAAACACCTGAACAGCCATAGGCTAATTCCCCCATTCTGACAATGCTTGTGTATACCCTTTGAAGTGTATATCTCTGCCTCGCCTCAGGACAAGTTGTGTTAATAAAAAGCATAGGGTCCTGAGACAAGAAGAACTTAGAACTTAGATCTTAGCTCCTTTAAGGGAAGCTCCTCTGACCCCCAAATGCCTTTCAAAATTATGCTTCATCTCTGGACTCCTATTTAATCTTTGCACAGCCTTCTCCAGATTTCCTGAACCCTTCTTGATGCTGGGACAAGAACCCCGGCAATACCTCCATTTTTAGTTTTCCTGGTATATACTAGGATTCTTTTGGCTGTAAGCTGAAGAAAACCTACCCCAGATTGGTTTAAATAATAAAGGGAACTGAGTGGTTCTTGTGATCGAGAAATCCAGCCATGGGATGTGCTTCAGGTATGGTTTGTTCTAGATTCATGGTGGTATTAGGGGTCAAGTTCCATGTCTTTAAAGTCCTTCCAGTCCCAATGTTCTCAGAGACAATGAGGGGTCATGTCAAGTCTCTATCTTTCTCCGAAAGGCATTAGAGAATTTGCCTATAGACTTCTATATAGTAATTATGTGTGTTCTTAGAATTGGTTAATCTCCAATTGAAACTTCTCTTCTGTATGTTAAATATATGGATTTTAGATTCCTTTAAAATGTTCTTTGATGAATGGATAAAGAAGGTGTGGTGTATATATATTATTCAGCCATGACAAAGGAAATCTGACCATTTGCAACAACATGGATGGGTGGACCTTGAGGGTATCATGCTAAGTAAAATAAGTCAGAGAAAGACAAAAACTGTATGATCCCACATGTGGACTCTAAGAAAGCCTAAGTCATAGAAATAGAGAGTAGAATGCTGGTTGTTTGGTCCTGGAGGCGGGGGAAATGGGAAGATGTTGGTCTAAGGCCATGGTCGGCAAACTGCGGCTCGCGAGCCACATGCGGCTCTTTGGCCCCTTGAGTGCGGCTCTTCCTAAGCCTTAGGAGTACCCTAATTAAGTTAATAACAATGTGCCTACCTATATAGTTTAAGTTTAAAAAATTTGGCTCTCAAAAGAAATTTCAGTTGTTGTACTGTTGATATTCAGCTCTGTTGACTAATGAGTTTGCCGACCACTGGTCTAAGGGTACAGACTTTCAGTAGGAAGATATACATTTTGGGGATCTCATGTACACTACGGCAACTATAGTTATACTGTATTAGATTTGAAAGTTGAAAAAAATTCTTGTTTCTCTAGACCAGTGGTTCTCAACCTTCTGGCCCTTTAAATACAGTTCCTCATGTTGTGACCCAACCATAAAATTATTTTCGTTGCTACTTCATAACTGTAATGTTGCTACTGTTATGAACCGTAGTGTAAATACCTGATATGCAGGATGGTCTTAGGCGACCCCTGTGAAAGGATCGTTCGACCGCCAAAGGGGTCTCGACCCACAGGTTGAGAACCGCTGCTCTAGACCTTTTAATAAATATCGTGGTGTGTTCTGTCAACATAAGAAACATCCATACTGAGAATTTTTTGAGTTTATTTGAGCCAAACTAAAGACAATTGCTGGGAAGCAAAACTTCAAAGAATTGAGAAAATGCTCCAGATAACGGCAGCTATGCAGCTTATTTTATACGTTACAATAAAAGGAAGGAGACATAAGGGGGTCACATGAAATTAATTGTGATAGATTAGGGAGGCTGGAGAAAGCAAAGCAGGGTACAGAATTTTTGGAATTGGATAAAAAGTAACAGGAATTGACAGATTGATTTTACATTTGTGGATATAGGATAGTTAACAGTCAACAGTTAACATGATAATAATAACAAAGAGGGGATTTGTGATCTCTGCTTTGGTGCAGTGGTTGTGCTTTGAGGGATCCTGAGAAAAGGAAGTTACTTTTATATTCAAAGTATGTTATCAGGTATGTTATCTTAGTGCAAAAAAAGAAAAAATGCTCAGTTAAGGTGAAGATTGACCTTTGTTAGGGAAAATACTGCCTTGAGACATGAGGACCTGCAATGAACTGCTATTGATTAGAAAATTGTTTTTGTTGTTTTGGTTAGAAAGCTTTAATTTCAGACCTCCTATGTGGTTCCTTTAAGTCTCTGAGTTTGTAAAGCCGCCCTGTAGGGCTCCCCTGAACTTGTCAGGTTTAGTATATGGGCCCTTTTT
The DNA here is from genome assembly GCF_000147115.1 of Myotis lucifugus. Taxonomy (NCBI): domain Eukaryota; kingdom Metazoa; phylum Chordata; class Mammalia; order Chiroptera; family Vespertilionidae; genus Myotis; species Myotis lucifugus. Next base: position 3,914,104 of record NW_005871163.1, on the reverse strand, counting down.
TGTCCACAGTTCTTCCCCTTAAAGGTGTTCGCTGGGTGGTCCAAGCCCAGCTTGGCGCCTCTTCCCTAGCAGCTCCTCCCTCCTGAAGCTCACTCACCCCTCCCTTTGGGCCCCCAGCACTGTGGTCTCTCTCACCTGTGGGGCATCTGTATATGCAGCCATCTTTCCTGGGGTCTTTCCAGAAGATTATAGGCAATGATAACCTGAAAGGGCATGGGGTTTATTATGTGTTCCTAGAACAGCTTGTCTCCACCGGTGCCTGGGAGGAAAACCTGCAGTGTGGACAGGAAGGGTCGTGTTTTCCTGAAATGACAGATGTGAATTCCATAGCCTTGCAAAGATTCTGGACTCTGATCTGCTTTTAGCACACTTTTCATTCCCTGGAGTACCATTCCTAACTTATCTATAATCAGGCCATCTCACACTTTATCTTCTGTCCTTCCATCCTCTGAGCATCTGTTCTTTTTGGGAGAAAAACCTTTTAAAAGCAAATTGGAGTAGGGTTACCAAAATAATCTCAGTCTGATGTTTCCAGAGCAAGGCATAATGGAAAGTAAAGAAACCATGTCACGATGAGTAAGTTCTATTCTGTTTCTTTCTTGTTATCAGGAGTGGCTACGCAGTCATTGCATTAATAGCTCTGGACTAGTGCTAAGTCAGTGGAGATTCTGGGAGCAGTTCACTATGCGTGTTAAAGGTTGTTTTTAAACTGACTGATGTGTATAGGAAAGTTGAGGGGGGAGGTGGAGAATAGTACATTTCTTTGCTCCTTCTATAAATTGCTTGTTGCAATAATAAGGTACAGGGAGAGGGGAGAGTCCACATTCTTCTATGGAAGACAACAGAAGGATAGAGCGAAAGGGTCGGGGAAGGGTAGGTTAACAGGGTAGGAAACATTTCCAGTGAGGCAATCCTGCATCTGCATTGTGTGTCTTAGTCGTGTGTGTGTGTGTGTGTGTGTGTGTGTGTGTGTGTGTGTGTGTGTGTGTGTGTGTGTGCTTTCCTGAGTTTTCTGGCAGAGTTCCAGGCATAGCAGAGTTGCAGATCTTTGGAAATTTGCACATCCCTTTTATGCTCAAGTAAATCAATAAGGAACAATTTTCCCTGTTCCTGGACAGAGGCCTGAAATCCATATTGCTCTGTGTGCACTGGCGAAACTTAATCATCCCGGAGGCCTGTGCAAGCCTAACCTGGCTAGGCTGTATTGGCAGTGCCTTATTCTGATTGGGCATTCAATAAATATTTTTTGGATACCCAGAATGTCAACTCAAAGCTGAGGGTGTTTGTGTCCTAGACCGATCTGGCAGTTCTTTCGCCGTGCTTTGGAAAGAGCATTGGGGGAGAAGCTCTGAATCCCGGCCTTTGGATTCTTCCCACTTCTGGTTCTATGCAACAGTAGAGGCAGGCCAGATATGCAGGAAATTAGGTGGAGCTGAACATTCTGGAAGACTGGAAATTTGATGAGAGGACATAGCCATTTCTGCTATGGTGTGGCTGGCCTGCCTGGCAGAGAGCATGGGGAGGAAGTGGGTAAGTACTTTAGTCCTTGCTACTTCTGAAGGGGGACTCTTTTCTGACCTGTTGGTGACAAAGAGGCGTAGCTGCAAGCCACATGGCTTTATTGCAGTGGTTCTCAACCTTCTGGCTCTTTAAATATAGTTCCTCATGTTGTGACCCAACCATAAAATTATTTTCGTTGCTACTTCATAACTGTAATGTTGCTACTGTTATGAATCCTAATGTAAATATCTGATATGCAGGATGGTCTTAGGCGACCCCTGTGAAAGGGTTGTTCGACCGCCAAAGGGGTCGAGACCCACAGGTTGAGAACCGCTGCTTTATTGGCATAGATCCTTGCTAGGAACTTCCTCTTTAAGATGGACCTGACAGGTGAGGTGAGGCACTGATCTGCCTCTGTGTTGGATTCATGGAATGGATTTCAAAGGATGGACAGAGGTTTGTGTGGGGGATGATTGATTGTTTTTCCCCTGATGGAACAGCAGCTGTTTGGGTTCAACCCTCTGCTTTTGCCATATCAATTTTGGTTATTGAATTTCTTGCCCCGCAGTTGTGAGCTACTGAGATGTTTTTGGAAGGAGAAGCAGAAAAGGAGGTAATGGTCTGGACTGGCTTCTCCGGAGACAGTCTTCCCAGCATCACTTTCCTATGGTTTGCTCTTTCTGTGTAGTCAAGGACAGGATGGCGTACCCGGTGAGGCCGTCGTGGCACCATGGCCAGTGTGCATGAAAACGGCAAAACCCAGTTGGTCACTGGCCACACAGGGGCGAGGCAGAGTCCATTAGAGCAGGGGGTTCTTCGAGAACTCTCTCACATGGCTAACAACAAAGCTGAGCTTTGAGAGCATCTACAGATTAGAGCAAGGAGGAGAATGAAATTCCTCATGGTGATGTGACCTGCAAGGACCATGAGAAGACTGCATGCGACATTCCATTGGACAAGCCCTTACTGCAATATTACAGTTTGCTTGCCAGCCCCGCAAACAGTCTGAGCCTCTTCAGAACCTATTTAGGACCCAGAAGGAGGACAGTGTTAATCAGAGGAGAAAGAGGAGGAAGAAGCAGTATTCAAAGGATGAAGATGGCCATTTGTCCAAAAAAACGAATCCCTAAGAGGGGTTGATGAACTATTGATAAGCTCTCAATCATTATAGGTATATACATATTTGTAAGGTACTGCTTTATATATCATTTATCATAGTGTTGCCAATTTTGTCAGATAGCCCTTTCATTTCTATGACCTCTTGAAAAGCATGGCAAATGCTACTAATATAGACCCCTCCTGGGACATCAAAATCCTTGTGCAGATAGCAGAGCTGTCATGCCACATACAAAAGGGTTAGACCTTGAATGGCCAGGATAAATCTATTCTATGGTATATTGACATTCTTCTGCTTGTGTATTCACTCCCTCCGTCCCCCTCCCTTCCCCCCCCCCCCACACACTTCCCCCTTTCCTGTATTCTAATTGTCATCTTCAATGGAAATGGTACTGACTCCTGACATCGTTCCTCAACTTATTATCTCCTGACCATCTCTGCGATGGAAATAAATCTGAACCTGTTTATTTCACGTTCCTCATTTAAATCCTACAGATGTTCTCCCAGCATGCTTTAATGGGATGTGGAGCTACAAGCATGAAAAGGGATATAAAAGGCTTGGAGGTGATTGGAGCCTATTGTTCTGGCTGTGCTTTCATTTTTTCTATTCTGGTGTTAGCCCCAGGATGATTTCATACAGATGTTTGAAAGGTGTGGGGCTTTACTCTTCAGAACTCTGGAGTTAGTCTGCATACTCATTGGAAGGACTTCAGTGACCTGCAGACGGGAAGGCAGCCTGATAAATTTCTGATCTTCATCCAGCTGTTACTGCCCATCTGGTTGTGAAATGTGACAGAACCATGGCCAATGGTGTAATGTTGGAATATGTTGTATCTCAAATTCTTTTCTATTCTCTACACTGCTATGTGAATTAAGAGGGTATGACTGGCAGTGATCAGGAGGTTTAAATCACATTTTGAATTTGCCTGAAGAGGATTTATTGGATTTCTGCTCATCACAAAGACATTGTGCAAGGGGTTATTTACAAGGGGTCACAAAAGTATAGAGAGCTTGCATTCCAGTTTGAGAATATGTTTGTGAAAGGATAATTAACAGTATGAGCTGGAACATAGATGGCAACTAGTATCTATGGTCGGAGCTCAGAGGAGGCAAGAAAACTATGGTCCTGGAAGTCTGCCCTTAGAGGGATTAGGACTCCAGTCTGAGTCTAGCGGACCAGACAGGATATGAGTAACAGAGAGAACAAGGGGAGAGCATGAAGGCAGGGGAAAGACACACACAGTGTGGAGGTGGGAATGGATGAGGTATGTCTGGGGACAGTGTACGTACTATTTGAACAGTGGATCTATGTTTGTCCGAAGAGAAAGGGGAAGGATCAACTTGAAAGGAATGAATGGGCAGGTATCCTAATGATTTGGGTAGTTGAAAACCCAAAGTAGCTTAAATGATAAGGATAACATATTGGCTCAATAACAGGAAAAAGACCCACTTTTCCAGTTGCAGACATGGTTGTCTAGGGGATGTTTTTCTCTCTAGATTTTCTCATATTCACAAGATGACTGCCAGCAGCAAGCAAAGCTACCTGCTTCTCTGTTCACATTTATAACCATCAAACAAAAGACCTGAGCTGAGCCAGTCTTAACCCTCATGCAGACAGGGCAATGCCATGTGCTTAGGCCTTTGTTTCTGCTCATCCCCAGTTAGTCAGAATGGAGAGATTGTGCCGACTGGCTTATGCCAGTAAGGGTCAACCTCTGGAGCTTAGTTAGGGGTTAACACTACCCAAACTCTGTGGCTGCTATATATTGATTTTTCAAAGGAAAATCGAAAAGGTGGAAAGGAATAATAGGAGGCTAGAAGATGGGTAAACGAGGGGAAAAATGTCCACTTTAGCTTTGAATTATGTGCAGCTTTGAATCCTAGGGTAAATGAGCTCAGGGAATTCTAGACTTTATCCTAAAGGCAATACACTTGGGGGTGATTACAGTATTTGTTTTGGCCATTGAAATTGAGAACGTTTAACCTTGGCCCTAACCATAATCTGCTCTTCCCGGAAAATTGTTTACCAGTTTTCCTTCTCATCCTCATCCTCTGTTTTTGCTCCTTCCTAGGACTGCACATGTTCAGTCAATTGGCTGATCTTTTTTGAGACCCGAGTGCCAAACTTGAATAGCTCTGGAGGACTGCCTCGTTTCTTTTCCTGTGGAGCTCCCTGAAAGCTATACTCCACTCAATTAAGATTTCTGTGTTGGAGGTTATTCAACTGGGTCTTCTATTTGTTTACATTAACATTTATTTAAAAATTAGATATAATTACTGAACTTCAATAGTGTCATTCAGAGGCCATTCATCCATCCATCTGTCCGTCCACTTATTCAACAGATTAGTACCTACTATGTGCCAGAAACTGTGTTGGCCTCTGGGGGTGAACCTCAGTATGTACATGGTCCCTACCCTTGAAAACTATGGTTGGGAAGCAAATAAATCTGCAGTTCTGGTTTTGTGTGATGGATATCATATGTAGCATATTATGGAAGTTTAGAAAAGAGGCATTTCTCTCAACTGAAGGTGTGAACAAATTACATTTCCTATAACATATGAGCAGAATACAGCTGTTATTCTGTGACTGGGGCTACAGTTTTTAAATAACTAGGAGGTGGAATGGAAATGCAGATTCCCAAGCCTTCTGTCTGAGATTCCAATCAGTAGGTCAGGAAAGGGGATCTGTGAATCACATTTTAATCTTCAGCTCCTTGGGTGGTTCTGATCATGGTGGTCTAATGAGTTCTGGCCTAGAGTGAGCATGTGGGTGCAGAGCTGCATGTGGAGGCTGGGGCAGGGGAGGAGCAGGAGCTGAGAGAATGGTCAGCGAGGTTGCAGAAGAAGGGAGAGTTTCTAGGTCTGAGCGATCAACAGGAGGACCCTGTGGAAAGCTGAAGGCATCTGCAGCAGAGCATATGGTCTCCAGCAGAGCATATTTAGAACAGGAAAGAATATCGTAGCCTTATTTTTGCACAGTGGATCTAAAATAATCTTTCCAGAATAAAAGTCTCTTGGAATAATCAGGTCCCAAACTCCAAGTGCAGTTCTTAATTTCCTCGTCTGACTCCAGCTGGGAATTATTTATTCTTGTTATGTTAGCACAGTGATTTTGGCATGTTCTTGAGTAACCTTGGAGTTACTCTACAACAGTGGTTCTCAACCTTGGCTGCACATTAGAATCACCTGGGAATCTTTTTAAAATCCTGATTTCTGGGCCTCATCCTCCAGAAATTCTGTTTCTTTGTTATGGGGTGGGGCCACAACATTAGTAACAAAGAAACAGAATTTCCGGAGGATGAGGCCCAGAAATCAGGATTTAAAAAAGATTCCCAGGTGATTCTAATGTGCAGCCAAGGTTGAGAACCACTGCCTTAGAGCAATATTTGGTATTCACTAATTTAGTGTCTGTGGTGACTTTATAGAATATAACTACTGCAAATAACAAGAATCAACTCTATTTTTCTAGCCTACATTTCAGAAGATTACATTTGAAAGATCCAATGTGCTATATGTATTAAGCTAGATTGCTTTTTTATAAAAAACAAACAAACATAGCTACATTCTGGAGAATGTATAAAATGAATTGCAAGTCAATTGATATAAATATTTTTCAAGCTTTTACATATCTTGTGAAAAAAGGTTGTATCAATTTATAGTATCAAAAGAAACTTGCAAGAATACCATTTTCAGTGCACATTTGCCAACATTATTTTGCATTTTTCATAGTTTTAAAATGACAAAATGATATGCATTACAGAAATTCAAATTATACAGGTATTTAAAAAGTATAATGTAAAAGTCTCTCACCTTTCTCACTTCTTCCTCAAGAGTGTTAAGAATTTGGTATGTCTCATTTTAAGCCTTTTAAGAAAATGCACATAAAATTAATGCATTTTATATCCATGTTTAATATGGAAGGGACTGAACATTTGCCTACTATATGCCCTTTGCATTATGCTTGATGTTACCTCATATAATTTAGGTGGAGACTGCTTCATCATCATTTATAAAATACCTAAGTTGTCAGGAAAAATTGCATAAATGATGCTTCTGTTTAATAGCTATTGTTTAATTTTTGTGCTAAGTGATTAGCTTTTGATAAGTATCTTTTAATCTAATTTTATTTTTATTTATTTATTTTTTCCCAGTAGCCTAAGCTACAGAGCACAGCACAAATTCAGCCTTGCAATTTTATTCTTTTCTCTCAGGAGGCTTGACAGAGGATTTCAAGTAATTCAATTTCCTGATAAAAAAGGAATTAAACATTGGATGCAAATGGGTAAACATTATCCAGAATCAGTCAAGATGCTTAATATAAACTAGTACAACAGATGTTGGTGGAATGATTACAATGTGAAGGACACTTCCATGTCACAGTGATTCTCTAACCCCTCCCCTCACCAGGGCTGGAGAGATGAGGACCTGTGAGGACAGCTGATGCTCACTTGTGTTTTATGCACACAGGGACTACTCGGAGGAACTCGAAATCCTGTAGATGAAAATTCCCTTCATCTAGGTTGAGGAAATGAGACCTCCTTGTACCAGCTGTTGATACTAGATCGGGAATTTTGATTGCATGTTAAGCCCTATTTATGTCAGAAAGCTGCAGTTTTCACTTAGGATGATGTAGAGACACACAATAAAAATGCTGCTGGGAAAGAAGACTAAAACATTAAGAGCTTTGACTGATTTCAAAAGATCAGGAGGATTGCAGACCTTTGAAATAAGTAACACATAAGATGCTATTTCTAGAATGGTGGAATAGAGAAATTGTACAGGTTTAGCATTACCTACTTACTAGTGAGAAAAAGATAAAATACAAAGTCTGACTTTACTAAGGCCAGAAAGGACTGTTTTCTGGAAAGATCATGAAGACACCCATGATGCCTCTAAGGCAGTGCGAGTTTCTTCACCTAACAGTGAGACAGGCCCGGGAGGTTGCCGAGGACACAGGACTCCATTTTCCAGTAAGGAGTGGAATTTCCATGGTACATTTGCACCTCCATCCCAAATTCAGCACACTAGCAAGACTCCAGTAGGTCTCCTTGTAGACGTGGAGAAAATTTAATGATTTGGCAGAGATGTGGATTTTTAAAAATTCTTTTATGGTGCATTTGCTATGAAAAAAATCACAAACTTTTAAAATTTTATAAATTCTATCTAATTTAAAAAGAAAAAAAGAACAACACCCTTCCCATAGGTTAGGAATGATGAGGTCTCTTCTGAGATTCTTAGTTTACTCTCGGGATTAAGTTTGTTTATCAGTCTAGGCATTCAGATAATCATCAAAAACCTGGAGGCACACCCTCAGAACTGCATAGTTTCTCTTTCAGAACATCTGTGGGAGAGGCAGTAAGGAGAATGTTTAAAGGAAAATATTTTAGATAGTTGTTCACATTCCTCTTTTATTCCTAAAAAATAGCAAGCAAACTCTTTTTTACTCTACAAATTTTTAATTTGTGAATATTTATGAAAGAACTTAGAATTTTATATTAACCTTTTTTACTAAACAAAAAGTATATATTTATATATTAACCTTTTTTTGTACTAATATATCATTAACAGTATTTGCACACTGACTTGTTATGAAAGACTTAATCATTATTGAAAGCTTTAGAGTAAAAAGTAGTAGATCATCACTCATATGTGGAATCTAAGGAACAAACTGATGAATGAAGTAGATCCAGAGACATGGAAGCATGGAACAGAACTCAGAATCTCAGAGGGAAGGCAGGAGAAGGTGGGCGGGTGGAAGGTAATCAACCAAAGAACTTGTTTGCATGTATGCATAGCCCATGGAACCAGACAATAGGGTGGTGAAGGCCTGGGGCGGGGCGGGGCGGGGGTTGGCTAGAGGTGGTTAGTAGAAAAAAAGGCAACACACGTAATACTTTCAACAATAAAGAATTATTTTTAAAAATGTAGTAGATCAAGTTGTGTTCCCCCCTCAAAAAACTCTTTGTAAATAATATCCGTTTATCAAATATAGAAGATTTAAGTCATTAAAATAACTTCTTTGTAAAAATAGATAAATATGTTGATTTCAGAGAGAAGGGAGAGGGATAGAGAGGTAGAAACATCAATGACAGACATCGATCTGCTGCCTCCTACATGCCCCTCACTGGGCCCGCAACCCAGGCATGTGCCCTGACTGGGAGTTGAACCAGGGACCACTTGTTTCATGGGTTGACGCTCAACCACTGAGCTACACTGGCTGGGCCTAAATGACATTTTCTAAATGGTTATTGTTTCTGACCATCGATAAGCCACTAGATTCAAGGCATACAGGCATATCATTTGCAAATATGAAGGTTTTACAAAGCTTGGGACAGCTTTTTAACAAATGCAATCTCTCTCCCTTCCTCTCTCTTTCTCTCGAAGAGGATACAAGCATTTATTTGAGATAAAGAAGAATAGCTCTTTATTTGGGAAGCACCAATTCAGGCAGAAACCCAAACACTGTCTCATTTAGGAGAGGAAGGCAAGGGGCATTCATGAGAAAGGGAAGGGGAACAACTCAGGGAGAGGAAGGGAAGCATTTCTATAGGTGCAGATTAGCCAACGTAGTGATGTTAATTCTAAAGAATGTTTCAATTTTCAGTTTTTTTGTCACAGTGTCTACTTTCTTATCTTTGCAAACAGTTCATTGGGACATATTGTTGCTTTAGGCCCAGTCTGAAGGTTAAGTTGTTCTGTTTTAACATTCCAGAGGTTTCGGGCATAAGACTTGCAAGGCGCAAGGCACTTCCTCTGGGATGGTAGTTCCGACTCCATTTGAAAGTGGTTCTGTTTATATGATTATCTTTCTTCTTTTTCTTTTTCTCTTTCTTTTTTTAAAATAGAGGGTAAAGTAAAATGTTGAGTAGTTTAGCAGGCATCCTTGTCATCTTCTTGGGACATTGCCTGGAATTCACAATTTGTTTGCTCATTTCTATGTATTTCTGATTTACTTTTCTTTATTAGAAAGTATTTGTTATTTATAAGAAAGTATCACATCCACTACAATCAGGGAAGAAGGTTAAGTCACTAGTTATTTCCCAGAGGACTTGCCAATGATGTGGGACAGGAACACACACACACACACACACACACACACACAGAAAAGTGTTCCTGACTCATGAAGGGTCTTCTACTCAGTTCCCCTCTAAAGAGGTCACCATGTGTAGGAGCCTGTTGAAACATCCGAGGACTTTCTAGACCACAGGGCCTCTGCTCACACTGTGGGTGAGGCTGATGTACATGAACTTGTGTCTGATTTTTTGAAGGAGAGCATTGGCGGAATAGAGGGGTCTGGCCAGTGGCAGTGACCTAGGCTGGGGTAGAGTCTTGGGGGCCTGGAAGTTATGTTTTCTGGAGGCAGACGGAAGCACATCTAAGTGTGCCCGGAGAATAATTGGTAGTGTAGACCTTCAGCACTTACCTTGTAAACTATCATCCTTCCCTTTTAGTACATTCTACCTGGGAACACTTTCATTAGGTAAATTTCAAATGACCAAGTGAGCCCAAGAGCCATAATAAGCCCTAATACCTTTAAAGGAAAGGTTTTCCCAGCACTGTTTCCTGGAGCCCTGTGTGTTTTGTGGAGGCCCCTTAGGGTCTCCACGTCTCGCTCCCGCATTTCAACAAGACCAACTCTGCTGTTAGGGCTTCTGAGTAAACTTACATTTGAAGACAACACTTTGCTGCTAAAAAGTTTGAAAGGCCATCATGGTAATTCATTTTACTAATTTAAATCAGGTTTGTACAGTAGCATTCATCTTGCCTGTATAATTATGACCCTTTCACATTCTAACTTAATTGCATTTCTCAAGGAAAATCTCCTTGCATATAGGATTGAGAAATGATTTCTTCATCCATTTTACGTAGACCTTATAGCGTATTAGGGCAGTGGTCTGCAAACCGCGGCTCGCGAGCCACATGCAGCTCTTTGGCCCCTTGAGTGTGGCTCTTCCACAAAATACCACGTGCAGGTGCGCAGGTACAGTGCGATTGAAACGTCGTGGCCCATGCGCAGAAGTCGGTTTTCGGCCTGGGCGAGTCTATTTTGAAGAAGTGGCATTAGAAGAAGTGGGGGGTGTCGGTCGGTCGGGTGATGGGATACGCAGTGCGGGGGAGATACATTGTTTTGAGGTACGTTCGCTGAGGTCGACCCCTTCCAACTCTCCCATCCACACTCGTCTATCTGAAACAAGTATATAAGACGAGTGTGGATGGGAGAGTTGGAAGGGATCGACCTCAGCAAACGTACCTCAATCAGATTGAGGACGTTTTTAGCAAAGGCCAGCTTAGGAGTACCCTAATTAAGTTAATAACAATGTACCTACCTATATAGTTTAAGTTTAAAAAATTTGGCTCTCAAAAGAAATTTCAATCGTTGTACTGTTGATATTTGGCTCTGTTGACTAATGAGTTTGCTGACTGGGTTAGGGTGTGTGTGAGTGTGATTGGGTCACTTGTGTACATGTCCTATTTCCTCTGAAAAACGCTAAGCTTCTGAAGGACCTGCTTGTGTCTTCTTCATTCTGTTTTCCATCTCTCCTACCCTCATTCCTGAACACGTATCCCACAAGTTCAGAACGGCCAGAGCTCCTCATTGCACTCGGGCCTCCATGAGTGAGCACGCCTTGCCCCATCCACTGGTGATGTGAACAAGAAGGCAGGCTAGAGGTCCAGAGGGTGAATTCTCCAGCAGCCTGGCTTCCCTCTGGCCTTGGAGCAGGCAGGCAGGTTATTAAGAAAGCTCCGAGTCGCCGCCTCTGGGGATTGCTGTATTTTACTAGGATCACCAAAAGTTGAGGTGGGAGGGCTTGCCAGCAGACCTCTCCCAGTTCTGCGTGGGCTATATAGTCTGTGTATCTAAGGCCAGCAGATATGGCCTGAGCCCAGAGGAGTTGTGGTAATGAAACCTGATTTCACAGAAGGATTATCAACGTTGTCCTCAGTGTTCAGCCACACCCTTCCTAAGCTTCATGGACGAATTGGGGCCCTTTCTCTGAGAAGCTCGCTGGGGCAAATCTGACCTGTAGTGTGCTGTGATCTCCGTTATTTGCCAGATCCTATGTATTACAGCACCAGCACTTTCTTGCAGCCATGCTGTCCTATTCTGTGATTATCCAGTGTCCCGTTTCTTCGGCCACACCCGCTCTGACATAGTACTGTTGTCACAGCCCTGACATATAGTGGGTGCTTATTTTCAGCAAGGGCCTTTGATTGTGATGGGAACCCATTCACACCAGTGTGGGAAATGGGGAAGGTTTCTGTGTGTCTTTGGGATATCGCAGGATGGGAAATGAGGGGCCCCAGGGCTCACGGGGACTGGACAGAGATACTCAAGGAGCTCTCCTGGGTGCCTGGGTCCCTGGTTCCTGCCTGGGGTGTCCTTTATCTTCTTGTTATGCAGATGATTGTACAGTCATGATTACTTACCAGTTTGCTATAGCCTCTGTGGCTGCCCTAGCCTTAGTCTTTCTGACCTCCTAATTTTCAACCTCCCAGCTAGAGTTTCATCAAATGGAATGGCTCAGTTACTGGGGAGGATCCCATTGCCCAAAACAGGCCAGCGAGGCACTAGAGCCCTGGCCTGACAGTGGGTTGGCTACTCAGCCTCAAGGTATAAGCACCACTTCTGCTCAGGTAACTGGGGTGGAGGTGAAGAGTGAGGCAGGTCCCACAATACCCGAGGCTGCTCTTCAAGCTGGACAGACCATGAAACACGTCTCTTCAATTGCCTCGAGTATTAGCTACATAATGAAGTGGCTCATCCTTTCTCCTAATGCTAATCTCACTGTTTGATATTTCCCTGTAGTCTGTCTCCGGTTGTCATTCTGGAGTGCGAGTCCTCCATCCCTCTGGGTGATGAACTCTGCCCTGCTCCTCAGCTCTTGTTTGGGTTTGGATTCAAGCTGAATTGCATTAATGAAAGCAGCCAGATAGCATCTGAGCCCTGCACCGCCTTTCCTGCCAGGAGGCAGAGAGTGAGGAGCAGCTCAGCCAAGAGTAGCAGTTAGAAAGATTTAGGGAGGGAGATAGGGCTCTGAGGCCTCCCTCACCCCTTCCCGCCAACCCAGTGCCCAGCCTCAGCCAGGAGATGGGAGGGGCTGTGTGCACAGCCCGGGCAGTGTTTCCCCAGCTTGCATGGCCCTACCAGAGAGCAGAAATGATTTGCCTTTCCATTTGTACAAGATGTCCCGGCTTCTCGCTCTTCGTCTGCAGAGTAGGAAATGACAAAGAAAGCTTTCTAAAATGAGAGAGGAGAAAAGAACTGGGTAGCCTCATTCTCGGAAGTCGGTTCTGACTGTGCTGTGCTTTTCAGCTTCATCAGACCCGAGTGTTATTCCTGAGCGGTGGGAATAATAGAGCTTACACCTAATCAAGGAAGAGAATTCCAAACAAAAGCCTGGGTGGGGTTTCCTGGGCAGGAGTGTGATATTGTAATAAATGGGAAGCAGAGTTCTGCAGTCCAATCTCTGGGCTGATTACACAAATTATAGCAGGGGCCCTGTTCTCCAAGGAATGTAACACACCCCACGGAGGCCCCTCCTCAGGGGTGTGTCTGCATTTCCTGCAGCTCTCTCCTCAACGCTTAAATGCTTGCACCAGAGGAGCTGAGAGCCTTTTCCGAATAATTAGGGTCTCTGCCAGGGGACCATTTTACAGGTGAGTTTACCTTACATTAAAGTTCGCTAGGGAGTCCTGTGGCTAAATTCTCTACTCTTGCCTGCATTAGTCAGCGGAAAGTGCCTGCTGGGTTCTGACGTTCCAGTAACAATGGCCAACATTTCCAAGCACTAATGAGGGAGGCACTTTATATGGAGGAGAGGAAGATGCTTAGATAAAAAGTCTCTCCTCAGACAAGAGGGGCATCATTCTGAGTGACCATGCCTGGTGGCCTGTTGCTGTCCTCAGTCTTCTGATCACCAATATTCCTGACCCCCCTTCCCCCCTGGTTGGGTCTTTCCGAGCCCTTAGGGCTTTCTCCCCTGTGCCAGGTTCCTGCCCCTCTCAGGAATTCTGTGCTATTGCTCCCTCCTGCTGCATCCCTCCTCACATCTTTCCCCTTTTCTCTCCTTTCTTTTCAGTCTTTAAGCATCTCTTCCCTTGAGACAGCTCCCCCAAGTCCTCTCTCCTGCCTTGTCCCCAGTGTCTGTTAGATGCCACAGAGACCCTGTGTTCACCTCGTCCACTGTATCATCACCTCTGTTAGCTCTTACCATCCACTGTTAAATGATGGCTATGCTTTTTTTGTTTTGTTTGTTTTGTTTTCATTTACAAGCTCCTTGAGGCTAAAGGCTGTCTCATTGATCTTCAAATTCCCAGTACCTGGCACATACTAGGTACACCTCAATGATCTGAAGAAATTGTCTTTTCTTTCTTTCTTTTTTTTTTTAATGAAGAGCAACTTCCACTCCATATATATATATATATATATATATATATATATGAAATATATATATGAAATATATATGAAATATATATATGAAATATATATATATGAATATATATATGAAATATATATATATTTCAGAGAGAAAGGGAAGGGAGAGAGAGATAGAAACATCAATGATGAGAGAATCATTGATTGGCTGCCTCCTGCATGCCCCCTACTGGGGATGAAGCCTGCAACCCCGGGCATGTGCTCTTGATCAGAATCGAACCTGGGACCCTTCAGTCCACAGGCTGGCGCTCTATCCACTGAGCCAATCCAGCTAGGGCCGAGAAATTCTCTTAAACAAACTATATGTTCTGATTTTATTTTTCTCTTTATGCCCCATATCAGATAAATGTTTATTACAGCTTTGTCTATTAAACATTTTACAATCATTTTGAGCTTTTTTATTTTTTTCCCCATGTCTCTTGCTGCCATATCTGTTGTTTAACTTCAGAATGCCAGGAGAGCAATACATGTGCGGCGAGGAGATGACTCCTGGTGCTTGTGGGCTGTGGCCCTCACTGTTCACTGGGGACTTGTTATGTTCCAGCAGATAGTGAGGATGAGATAACACAGGTGACGGTGCCTCCCTGACGGCACCCCCTCTGTTCCCCTGCACCTGTCCCTTCTAGCCTTCCTGAAATGCTCCCATTCTGTTAGAACGCCATCCACACTGCTTCTCGTACAAGATGCCCTTCTCCCATGTTAGGCACAGTGGGTGGGTGCTCCACACCCTCCCCATGGGTGGGCAGGCCCTGGCTCAGCTCTACCTGGTTTCCTTTGGAAGCCTTCTGGGTTTCCCCACCAGTGTCACCCAGGGCATTTGGGATGGCATTCCCCTCCCCCCTTCACCCTTCGTGTGCATCGCATTTTATTGCAGCCATTTGTTTGTGGGTCTCCTCCTCGGGCAGAGGCCTGGCCTTACTCCTTTCTGTATTCCCCAGGGCCAGGTGTGCAGTTCCAGCTCGCTGAGCCAATAAATTAGTCCATAAGGAGCGTTTTAATTTCGCCTTTTTGAAATAAGTGTGCACGTCCTCAGTGGGGGCACATGTCCTATTTTACAGATGAGGACTGGAGCCTCAGAAGCTCAGGCGCTAGCCACGTGCATTGGAGGAGGTGAGATGGTGACTCAGACCGAGACCTTGTCTGGCGGGCTTTTTCCCGGATAAGACAGTCTCCTGCGGATTTGATAAAAGTCATATGCTGTCAGGAGTCAGGCTGCCCTGGTTTCTGGTTTCCTTGTGGGGTTGGGCGGCTGTTCTGATAGGTCGCAGGAAGGGCCCTCGGAATCGCCGCGGGCGGGTCAGTGTCGGCCTTTCCCGCGGTGGCAGCCGTGCTGCTTTCAATCTGCAGCTCAAGGTTTTGGGCCTGGCTGCGAAAGCTCCGCGGCCAGGGCAGAAGACGGGGCTAACCTCAGTCTCCTCCCACATTCTATACCTTGTAGATTTTCCTACGAGCCACACTTTTGTGTTTTTCCTGAGCACATTAATTATCTATGCTATGTCCGATGCTGCATTCCCCCCACTGACGCGCGTGTTCTCAGAAATGCTTATAAATATCCCCTTGTCGCCCGTGCAATTAGCTCCAAGGAGGAGAGGTGCGTGTAGGAGCTGCTAATGTGTGTGTCTCCTTGCTAGAGATTCACCGGCAGCAATCCCAGACAAGCTGTTAATAAGTGTGAAAACACGACAGTCCGCCCGCTGCCTGACGGCCCCAGCTAACACTCGGGGCACAAACTTTCTCTCCACGGGGCTGCTCTTGATTGCCAGGGGTGAGTAAAGTTCCTAAATGTCGTTTTGAGAAGCTTTACAGTGTTCTTTTAGTACAGTACAACATTTCATTTGTTTGGAATAATGGAAAGTCACCTAGCTTAGAGCAATTTAGGGAAAATTTGAAAATATTAAAGCATATACCTACTAAATTGCACTAGAGTGACAGATGATATGCTTGAAAGAGCTTTTGGAAAGTGATCTGTGACACACATTTAAGACATTATTGCCCAGTAGAGGGTTTTAGGGGATCTATGCTAATGGGTATTTAAGAGCAACAATTAACATACCACTTCATAATTAAGTGCTGCTGGAAAGCTTGAGGGGCACTCTGGCAACTGTTGCACCCTTAAATTCCTCACATAGCCATGTGTCAAACGGAGCGAACTCGAACCTATTTTGATGACCCTGGCTTTGCTGGGCAGACCCTTTACACTCCCAACTGTGTGGGTCTAGGGTTACTTCTCACAGTGAATCCATGCAGTCCACACGAGTGCCATTCTCCTGTGCTCCAGACCTGCAAGGACTGGGACGTCTGCGTGTGCGCCAGCGCTGGCCAGCTTTCAGAGAGCAGCACAGTCCGCTGCGGAGGATGGACAGAAACTGGCTTTTGGCTGCGCCATAGCATTGTCAAGGCCTGGGTTTAGGAGGCAGACGTCCCTGCTTTTCATTGGCTGTGAGAACTAAATGTGTGACTTTACCTCTTTAAGCCTCAATGTCTGCATCTGTGAAATGAGGATAAAGACAGTAGTTACCTCCTAAAGTTAGTGTGAGGAAAAGTGAGGTAGCCCATGTAACTCTCAGGCATACATGTTCATGGTTTGTCTGGTGTGGCTGTTGCCAATGTGGTAAAGAAATAAATAAGATGTAGCATGGCACGTGTTCTATTAGACCAGGTATGTTTCGTGTTCTGAGAAAACATGTGTAAATGGGTAATTCCTGGTGGGGCATAGAGGGCTAAGGGGGCTGGTGGCCAGGGAGACTGTTAGGGAAGAGGCTACCTGTGAGCAGGCCTTCAGTGCTTCTCTATTTATTCCTCTCACAAATACCTATTGAGCCCTTAGGATGCGCCAGAGACTGTGCTGGGCACTGGGGTCACAGGAGTGACTCGGTAGATAAAGGCCATGCCCTCTCGGAGCCCACCTCCCAGCAGGAGACAGAAGGCAAGCACACAGTGGTGTGTGAAAGCACTGAGGTAGAGGGTGGAAGGCAGATGCTGGGAATATGAAGGAACTCCATGTGGCCAGAAGGAGGGTGCATGGGCTGGAGGGAAGCAAGTGCATGTTGGTGAAGGGGCCTGTGTTTTTCTAAAAAGCAGGGGTAGCTATGGGAGCCTTGGTTTTCGTTTTTAATATGAAGGTTATTTTTCCTCCATTCTAATTGTAATACATATTCATTATAGGAAAAGTGTAAAAACTTAAAAGTAAAAGAGAAATACACCCATAGTCCCACCACTGAGGAAAAATGAGTATTTTGACTACTTTCTAACAAAATCTCCCCCCAAAGCGTTGGTTAGGTTACTTCTTGAGTGGACATAGTTATAATCATGCTAGAAGTACAATCTTTCCCCCATTTATTATAGAGCAAATAATTTTTCAAGTTTTCATAAACAGCATTTTTCTGGTCTTGTAATAACCAAGAGAATGAAACAGCAAACGTAATCAGCCCCTTGTTTTGGATCATGAGTTGTGTTCATGTTGAGTAAAGAATGAACACTTAGCATCCTTCCTATGAAGCTTTCTGCATCTAAGATTATTTCCTGATGAGGGATCCATCATTGTGACTAGTGGTGATTCAAGGGAAGGAACATTTAAAGATGTTTAAAACACATTGTCAAAGTACTTCCCTAAAAGATAGCACTGAAAAGGTTTCTAAACCTTTGACCTACAGACTCCTGGAACCGCAGGGGAGGGTGGGTTTGAGCAGAAGGAGGTTGGAGTCAGAGCGGTTAGCCTCCCCTAGGGCAGTGGCATCTGAAAAAGAATGCCAAGACCTAGCTTAAATGTGAGCTGCTTGCCTTTATGGGGGACTGTTAGCTATGGACGGGGCATTTGGCTTAGGACCTCCAGAATTCCCTCTTTTCTTTTCCCTTATAGTTTTTAGGATGTAACTGTGTGCTTAAATGTCACTATCCCCTATTGAACTGAGTTCTCAGAGCCCCTAATCCAAGCTAGTCGCATTTTTTATGTACCTAATTATTCAACTGCATAAAGTGTGTTTGTGTGTGTGTGTGTGTGTGTGTGGGGGGGGTGATCAGGAGAAAAGGGGCTGGGCAGTGACTGAGGTGTGGTCCTTGCCACAGTGGGGCTGAGGCAGGACCACCTGGCAGGGAGCACTCTGGAGAGAAGGGGACAGACCTGATGGCCCCAGGGGAGTCAGAGTAGAGTGTGGGCATGAGGTTGAAGACATGGGCTCTGGACTCGGCTCTCAGTCATGGTTCTGGCTTGTCCATCAACTGGCCGAGTGACCTGGAGCAAACTTCTCATGGATGCATGCCAACAGTGTAATCTCGTTTCAGGTGTAACACTGCAGGCTATTTTTAGGCATGTCCATGTACGAGACGGTGATTTAAAGAAAAGATAGAGAATGATGAAATCAAAGTTCTTCATGTTGTTGAAAGCACAGTGTGGCTCCCGGGAAGTCCTGAATCAATGTCAGCAGGAGTGGTTGACGATGACAGCCACTCATCAGAGGGTCCACCAGGTGCTGGGTTGTTTTTCCTCAAAGACCACTTGTTTCTTTGGGTGGGGCTCTGCCCTATGGCAGACAAACACTTTCTTGGCCATGCCCCAGAGCCCGGCCATGGGAAAACATCCTTGGCCTGTTCTCTCAGGGCTGGAGACATGTCTCCCAGCCTCATGCTCCTGACCTCCCAGGGGCTGCAGGAAGGAGCACCTGGAGGCCCAGGTGACCCCTGACCTGGCTGTTCTGAGAGGCTGAGGCTGGACAGGCCCAGTGTTAGACCATGTAGCAGTTTCCTAGGGCTGCCTTCACCATTTACCACAAACAGGGTGGCTTATGTAGGGGAGGAAAACAATTTTCCCTCCACCCTTCTGTGTTCTTACCTGAGACATTCTGTAAAACAATATTAAAGAGAAAAACAGAAGTTTATTAACATGTTTACTTCATGTGTACATGGGAGATAGCCCAGCAAAACAAGCACTCTAAGAGGTAATTTTAAAATTCAAGCTTAAATACCATCTTCACAGGGAAAAGGGAAGGGGGAGAGTAATTTTTAGGAAAGATGAATGGGCCCTTGGAAGAAGAGATGGGAGATATGATAGTTTATGAAAAAGTTCATCTGGGCGTGGTGTTGATCTCTGGTCTCCTCCGAGATGACTCAGTCTTCCTTGGTTGATAAAACTCTTGGGAGGTGATTTATACAATTGAGTTCCTTTTGGAAGATTTATCTCTAGGCAGATAAGGGAAGTTCTGAGAAAGCCTTTTCCTGAATTTGTTTTTACTTGCTTACAGCTCAAAATAATCATTATATCAGAGTAGCAAATCTTGCTACTCTTCATTCATAACAGAAATTTATTCTGTCAGGCAAAATCAGGGTGTTGGCAAGAGCCATGTTCCCTCTGAAGGCTCTAGGGCAGTGGTTCTCAACCTTCCTAATGCCGCGACCCTTTAATACAGTTCCTCATGTTGTGGTGACCCCCAACCATAAAATTATTTTCGTTGCTACTTCATAACTGTAATTTTGCTACTGTTATGAATCGTAATGTAAATATCTGATATGCAGGATGTATTTTCATTGTTACAAATTGAACATAATTAAAGCATAGTGATTAATCACAAAAACAATATGTAATTATATATGTGTTTTCCGATGGTCTTAGGCGACCCCTGTGAAAGGGTCATTCGACCCCCAAAGGGGTCGCGACCCACAGGTTGAGAACCACTGCTCTAGGGGGACTTTCCTGACCTCTTCTAACTTCCAGTGGCTCCAGGTACTCCTTGCCTTGTGGCTACTTCAAACAAATACCTCTCTATTCATATGGCCTTCTCTTCAGGCTCATATAAGGACACTTCTCATTGAATTCAGGGCCAACCTTACAATCCAGGATGATCTCATCTCAATATCCTCAACATCCAGATGTAAATATGCAATGACACTTTTTCCAAATCCGTTCACATTGACAGGTTCCATGGATAAAGACAGGGACATATCTTTTGTGGAGGGGAGGGGTCACTGTTCAGCCACTACAGGCCAGAGAGTAGGTGTGTGTTCTCATGGGAGGACCGAACGGTCTGCTCTGACACCACCCTTTGTACCCCAGTGCCATTGACACTTGGAGCAAGCCTCTCTGGCCTGACCTTCTGGGTCTAATGCCTCAGCTCCTTTCTAGGAGATGAGAGGTTGAGAAAGGTCCCACCAGAGGCAGGCCATTAGCCCAATACTTGGTGCCCAGCATTGCCAGGAAATTAGGGTGCCCTTTCAGACACGCCTTGGTGCCCAGACATTCTTGAAAGGATAGCATTTGGAGTTCACATGGGAGGTTGGTGGAGCCTGTAGTCAGGAATCTTTGCATCTTACGTAAGCAGGTGCACTTGGTGGTGGTAATTATAGCTACAGTTGAATGTTTGTGGTTTGTGGAAAACAGAAGCTCTGTGGCACATGAGAGAAATGTGATAGTGCAGCTGAATTTCAGTTACCAGTATTATGTAAACACCCCACACATGTGAATGTAAATAGTAGAGTTCTAATAAGAAGTTACTATTGGTCATTGTGGAGGTCAGTTGTGGGTTATATTTCAGGGTCAATAATCTGGCTTTAAAAATGACAGTCAGTGGAGAAATAATTACTTGTGAGTTTGTTTTCCTTTCTGCCTTCTTCAGGTCAAAGCACTGCTGAATTTTTTATGATCATTGTTCTCTCTTCTTCCTTCTTCCTTCCTACCCGCTCTGTGTGCTTTTCCTTATGCCACTGCTCTTCTCTTTCCTCTTCTCCAGACTCTTTAGTCGAAAATGTTAACAGGATTGCCCTGTTGATAAGAACTAGTTTTCAAAGTGGTTCTGTCCAAAAGCTTACGTGGTTTTTAGAGATTGGTCTTCTTGGACCACATTTCCCCACTGCTGCCCATGGAAAAAGGTGCCAGACTATTCCTTGGCTCTTTTCCAAGTGTGTCAACAGCCAGTTGGTTCCCAGTTCACCAAGAGCAGAATAATCTTGGGTAAATATGGCCGTTGGAAAAGAAGCAAATATTGGTCTTGGCAATTAGTCTTTCATGTGTCTGGTCCCTTTAGTTTAGTGGGCAAAATAGGAACTACACCAGAGGGCTTAGCTCCAAACACCACATCTGGTTAGAGAACATCGGTAGAAATAGATGAATAATACTTGTAAAAGACAGTGTCATTTCTATCCCTCGTTTCCTGTCCCCCTCACTCCCTCTTTCTCTGAACAAGTCTGAATATTCCCTTAGCACTGAATTTGACTTGCTTGAGCAAGAGCATCTGGACTTTAGCTTATTGACATTTAGGCCAGATAATTCTTTGTTGTGGGTCTATCCTGTACACTGGAGGATGTAAGCAGCACCCTTGACCTCTAATAATCAGATGCCAGTTGTGACAATCAGAAATGTCTTCAAATAAAACCAAATGTCCCCTGAAGGACAAAATCACCCTGGCTGAAGACCACTGGCTTAAGCAAATCCTCCCCAAAGTGGTAGTGTGTAAGCCCTTCAGAGTTTGATTTGTGTGTGTGGGTGTAGGAGTGGTAGTTGTGTCATTTAATCTTGACTCTTACTCCTTGAGATTCACCTTCTGACTCAGATGTACTCAACATGTTCACGGTGTGGGTCTCATGGAAGTGAGGGAGGTTGGTGATTATCAAATCAACATTATCGGCTGTTAACTTTCAGAGCAGGTATTAGCTGTTTTCTTTTCCTGGCTTATTGCCATTCCTCTGCTGGTTTTAAAAGGGGGGATGCCAGTCACACTGAGGGTGCTCGGGAGATGAGCCTGACACCTGGCACCTTTCTGTTAGTTGATCCTTCAACTGGGCAACAAAGCATGACAGGAGTCTGTTGCCTATCACGCCGGTGAAGTCAGTCAAACTTACTTTGTGTCATCAGAGGGAAGGTGCCGACCTTGGATGTCAAGGTGACACACTGTTTGGGTAGATGTAGTTCCTGGACCTTCTCAAGCGTGACTGCATGTGCCCACAGCCAGCTAGTCTTGCTTCTTTAGAAAACTTCCAAGACTTTATCCCTATGGACCTGTCAGCCTACCTTTTAAAGCCTTAAGCCTCTTCATCATTTAAACACACAGTTTTGAGTTTGTTGCAGTAATGCCATCATACTAATACAATTATGTTAAAAACATTGTATGTTACCTTCTTATTGTCACTTGCTCGGAAATTGCAAACATCTGCAGAAGTAGAAAGACTAACATGAAAGACTAACATGAGCACCAGGTACCCATCACACCGCCTCAATAATTATTAATACATGATAATTAATACTTGATTTTGTTTTATCTAGAACCCCTCTTTCTCCACTTGATTACTTTGAAATAAATCTTCAACATCACATTTTAGCTGTAGGTTTTTTAGCATGCAACTCTAAAAGACTGGGGCTCCTTAAAAATCATAATTATCATCCCTACAAGCAAGCGAACCACTATTACACCTAATAATGCTTTAATACTAAGTAGCCATTGCTTTTGGTTGATGTGTCTCGGGTCTCTGAGTATACTGCAAACTCTTCTTTTTTTATTCTCAAGGGCAGGGCAGATACGGGAGACCATCTTTCGTTCTCCTTGTGTCTAACATGCTGATATGTGAGTTGCTCCATGGAGTGCCTGGCACCTGGTAGGAACCTAATAGGTGCCTGCTTTTCTCCTAGTTCTGTAAGTTATGCTCTTCCTTCCAGGTTCCCTGGCTTGAGAACACAGCCGTTTTCTCAAGGGAAGTACTCAGCTGGCAGGTGCCTTGAATTACCTGGCAGCGCCTCCCCACATGCCTGCTGTAGGTGGGCTGCTGTCAGCCTTTTATTCCACCCCCCACCCCCTAAATGGAGCCTTTTACATCTACTCTCTGCCTAACTTTTCTATCCCAGTATGTGTGGTACCAGCCAGAGTCCTGGAAATACATGAAAAGGTAGTACCTAGTAGCTAAAGGTTCTGTCAGTGACAAAACTGAGCCCAGCATACTGCTTCCCAACACATTCATTCCAGACTATGTTCCTGGCCCCTGCCTTTCTGAGTCTCTGTTGCCCTGGCCGACTCCCTGTGGAGCTGTTCTCTCGCCCACACGCCCAGGGGCCCTCAGGTCTGGAGGAGGGACATGTGTGCACCTGAGTCGCCATCATGACCCCTCAGTTGCCCTCCCTGCGTGTCCATCAGCTCCTGCCGCGCCCCTCCCTATCTCTCCCGGCCAGTGCCTGGCTTCACCTTGGAGCGGATGCACTGAGCGGGGCCTTTGCACTCCCAGCCTCTCTGCTCCTCGCCGGCAGCTGCAGCGCCCCTGCTGGTGAACCCATTAACCACCCAGCCCCTAAATTGACCTTTGACTCTGTTAAGGCCTTGCCTTTCAGTTTTCATAACCACACCCTGAGCGAGGTGTGGTTTCCCCAGATACTGTGCCCCTCTTGACGTTTTGTGTTCACCCTGATTGCACCCCCCTGTTTGCACCCCTTTCCTGCTCTTTGACCTCGCTGAAACCTCCCTGTTGAAACTCTTCCTTGTCCTCTCACTCTGTTAGGCTCCCCTGCTTTCACTTCTCAACTACTGGGCCTCGGAAGGGACCGAAGGTCCCCAGGGCCCTTCGCCCCAGCCCTCGAGAATGAAGCCACATGGCCTCCTTTGAGGACACCATTTAGGGACCGATGCCCACACACATTCTCCCCCCCCCACCTTGTTGCGTGCCGGACAAGAGGGGTTGTTCTTTGTGGGCCCCGGTGGGCCCATGCTCCGGTTTTTCTCTGGAGCATAGACACTCACATCACCTTTTGAGCGCCCTCTCTCCCCCTTTTTCTCTGCACCTACTTTCAAAAAAAATCTTCTCCCGAGTTCCCCCGGAAAAAAGAGCTGCCACTTGCCCGGCTTTCCCCTCTCTCCCTGCAGTGTTAGTCTAAGGCAGCGGTTCTCAACCTTCCTAATGCCGCGACCCTTTAATACAGTTCCTCATGTTGTGGTGACCCCCAGTTTCATTGTTACAAATTGAACATAATTAAAGCATAGTGATTAATCACAAAAACAATATGTAATTACATATGTGTTTTCCGATGGTCTTAGGCGACCCCTGTGAAAGGGTCGTTGGACCCCCAAAGGGGTCGTGACCCACAGGTTGAGAACCGCTGGTAAGGGAAGAGCTCTTAGGTGGAAGAATCTCCTCCAAGCCTCCATTCTCCAGAAACCTGTCTCCTTCCTGGGTCACCGTTTCTCCTTCCCTTCAGCTACAGCTTGCTCAAATCTCTGGATCTTGTTAAAACAAAACCAACCCTCTGCGTAACCCCGGACTCAGAACCAGATGGTTAGGAAAGCAGGGTGGGAGTGCGGCTGCTTGGCTCTGCTCTCAGACCCTTAACCTTTGGTCAAGGGCACAGGGAGGACAGAGCCTTCTCCAGAGCCCCTTCTCTGCTGGCCAATGTGAAGAAAGGAGTTTTGAGACTGAATGTAACTGAAATGACTGTCATGTGAGTCATTTGACCCTTAAACTGCTCAACTCTCCATTCCTGGATACTTTGGAAGCCATCTCTCTTCCCATCTCAACTGTGGATTCTTTGGGCCTCTTCAATTTCCTGTCCCACAGAACCATTCATGGTTGGTGCTTACAATTCCTTACTCACCTAGACATTTTCAGCTTTTCACCTAAACTTGGTGAAAGGCTTTTAAAAAGCACAATTATTTAGAGTGTGTGTGTGTGTATAATTAGCACTTGACATTTTTGCTTAATTGAGGTATAATCATTGTTCATAAGAACTTTAATTTGTATATATTTGAATATTTCTTAAATCGGGACCCATCAACACTATATTACAATGTGGTTTATAATCCATGGTGTTTTATAATAGAAGGAATATGTGGTTGTAGATGTAAAATTATTACACTATGATAGATCCTAATCCTAGCTACGCCGTGGAAATAGTTCTGTTTTACCACCCCCTGCAGTGGTTCTTTTCTTCTTTCTAAAAATGTACAGATGCAGTTTCCTTTGGTCTTTTGTTACCCTTGGCCCCAGTTCCTATAAATAGGGACTGACCCCACCAGAAAATTGAGGATTCTGGTGTCTTGTTCTAGTGTTTCTGAAAGGAATGGCCAGTTATTTGGTTTCTAATTTTGGGGGCTAACACACTTTTGTGAAATTCAATAAAAATAAAATATTTTTTTGGAAAAAAGACATACAAAATGTAAAGACTTTAAAAAATTTAATTTGATCATCATAAATAACTTTGTCCAATTGCTATGAAATTTTCCAAACGTTTGCTTGCGGTTTCTGTACTTGTATTATTGCAGACCAATCAGGAACTGACTGTGGGCAGCGCACCCTTCGGGTAGCACTGGGCCAGATAATGGAGGTTTTACTTCATCAGTTTACATGGAGTCATTTTTTTTTTTTTTAACCAGATTCTTCTCCCTTATTCTGATCCCTGCTGGCCATTAGGAAAAGGTGGCTGGAAGCACCCTGAAGTCCACCATCCCTCAGAGGTCAGGTGTAATGTTTGTTTGACGTTCCCTTTTTCAAAAGTCAGTGTTGAATCCTCAATTCATCATATGCTCATTATTTCATCCACTGGAAATGGATAGGCAGGTGAATGGCTCTCCTCCCAGTTTATGGGGCAGGCCCCACCTTCCTTCCTCTTGTAGCAGAAATGTGGGTTTGAATATTTTTTCAGCTGCATAGTGAAATTCTAACACCTAAGGTTGTAACAGCCAGAAGAAATGTTATCACATTCTGATTGTGAGATTAAAAATATGGATTGGGGCCTTGGCCAGTGTGGGTCAGTGGTTAGAGCATCAGCCTGTGCACTGAGGGGTTGCAGGTTTGATTCCTGGTCCAGGGGGCATGTATCTCAGTTGCAATTCACTCCCTGCCCCTGGTCAGGGCACGTGAAAAGCAATGGAAGAAATAACTTCAGGTGAGGATTAATTTAAAAAAAAAAGTAAATAAAAATATAGATTGTGAGTTGCGTTTTTAATAGCCCAGCAGTTAAACATTTTGACTCTCAGTCTGAAGGGGTCTATCTGGTGGTTACATGATGTTTTATGCTCAAGGTAGCCTTGAGTGTCTTACTGGAACACTAAAATTAAATATTTAAATCTTAATGGAATTGGCAGGAACCGTTAGAGGAGGCATACAAAATAATTCAAAAAAGTCCAAGAGGATTGTAGCTCTAGGGTTGACATCAAATAGCTCCAGTTATGGTGGGTTGACATCAAACACATTTAGGCTGTTGTGGAAAGGAATTAGAATCTGGAGAAGCATCGTACTGGAACTATAATACGAGACACATAGTTTAAATTCTCTAGTAGCTGCATTTTAAAAAGGTGAAATTCATTTAAATATATTTTTTCAAAGTGTGAACATTTCAAAATTTAAAAGATGTTATTGAGGTATTTTACATTTTTTTTTTTTGGTATTAAGTCTTTGAAATCTGTGGACTTGGCACTCCTTGCATATCTCCATTCGGATTAGCCGCATTTCAAGCGCTCTCCAGTCACACATGGCTAGTGGCTTTAACATTGGGTAGGATGGACATAGAGAACCCAAGTCCACAGTGAGGTAGATAATTTGAACAATTCCCAAGTAGCTTTATATTTGAATTATGATTTGGCCCAAAATAATTTTAAATGATTTCATGGTTACCTTAGTGAGGACAGCAGTGGGCCCTCTGGGAAGACACCCCCTCCCCTCAGGCCGCTGGCCACCTGCATTTTTTTTCTCTTTAATACAAGGGTAATAGGGAGGAGACCTGTTCCTGGAGAAGACTTTGCTATTTGAATATGTATTTATTCATTCTGTTTTTGATAAAGAGCAAGTGGAGTCAAAGTTACTCTGGGTAGTGAAGCTGGTGCTGGGAATGACACAGAAATCGAACAGGGAAGTAGAAAGTCCTAGACTTGCCCAAGCAAATCAGCTGGGGAGCCTCAGCGCCCTCAGGCCCCTGGGTTCCTCCTTGAAGCAGAGGTCTCGGGGATGGGTGGGCAACGTCCTGCCTGCAGCCAGCCAGCTCCTGTGCTCCAGGAATCCTAACTCTTCCCTGCTGAGTTGGTCCTGGGTCACCTGCATCCAGTGTGCAATGGGAAACAGAGATGGAGGTGGTCGTAACTTTATTTGATTGACATAGAATTTTACCTTTTTCCAAGTGAAAGCAGCTTTATTATACATTTTCTGATTAAAAATACTAGCTTCACTAAGGCCCCATGCACAAAATTCGTGCAAGAGTAGGTCTTCACAGCCGCAGCGGCTGCCTGATCCCTCCCTCATTGCTGGGGGCGGCTGCCTGATCCCTCCCTGGCAGACAAGGGGGAGGGGGTGTTGGAGGGGCTGCCTGGATCCCTGCCTTGCAGCCACAGGGGCTGCCTCTATCCCGCGGCTGCAGCCCCGGCTTCATCACAGAAGGACGGCTTCATCACAGAAGGACATCTGGAGGACGTCCGGTCTAATTAGCATATTACGCTTTTATTATTATAGATGGTATACGATCTGATATTTGCTTCAAAATAATTTCCAGTGAAGACTAGGGAAGAAGTAAGAGGGAGGCCTGGATGAAGCAAGACTGGTTATCAGTTGATCATTGAAGCTGGATGAGTACTTTAAGGTTCATTATAATGTTCCCTATATTTTGTACATATCTGAATGTTTTAAAAGAACGTTTTAAGTATTTATATGGTGAATGAAGTTGTGAAGAAAAGTTGTGAAACCCTATCACCTGAAGGTAACTTGGCCATTAACTAGAAAGCATTATTTTAAAACCATCTCTTGGCTATTTCATACGGTGAACATGCCTAGAAGGAATAAGGGAAGGAGTGTCTTACTTTGCTCTCACTGAGATTTTGTTCCAGTTAGAGAGCCGAACGATCACACATGGGGAGGAGAAAAAGGTCAGTATCTGTTGCAGGCATATTTTACCCCAGGTCTTTACTGAAGTTAGGGAGGTGTTCCAGCCTTTTATGGGGTGAAGTGAGGCTCAGAGGACCCTCATTGCCCACGTTCACCCAGCTGGAGTGTAAGGGGACCAGCATGCTACTGGCCTTGGGTGACCCACCAGTAGGCTCTGTGCTGGGCACTTGAGTCTGCCTTACCTGTTGTTGTCATGTGGAACCAGCATTAGAAGGACTACAACATGATATAATGAATTGCCATGTTCTGCAGAAATCTACATGACCCAAGAAAATTCAGAGAATGGCAAGAGAAGGGGCAACCATGGAAAGGGAGGCTGCTTGGAAAAGGGGAATCTTGTAATGACAGATCGGGGACAGAAAGAAGGAGACATATGGCTAAGGAGAATGAATATTCCAAAATGTCCTGAGAGGAGGAGGAAGTTTCAATGACAAAAGAACTGTTTGTTGGGTGGGTAGGGGATTCAGTTTTGAATGAAATGTATCAAAACCATTGACTGGATGAGGAAAAAGAAGAAGGATTTAGCCTTTTGGAAAACATACCAGGTGGCAATTTATGAAGACAAGATTGCACATAGTAAGAGATACTATGGCAGCAAAATTGCTCTTGAAAGAGGAGCTTTGAAGGATACACTAGCTGCTAATCAGAATCAAGTGATGACAGGTCCTTATCTATAAAAAATAAGTCCCTGATTTGCACATTATGTATACCTGAGTAGCTCATTTGTTCTTGATTAGCCAAACCATCTTCCCACATGACCCCGTGTTCTTGTTTGTGATATCTATTTCCGAGTCTGATAGAATTTCATGGTGCTCCTGGATTCTTTCTTTCCATTGCTTTTATGTGGTCATGTGTTAGTTCACAGCGCTCAGGCAGCCAGGCTCTGGGCAGTGGTTCTCAACCTTCTGGCCCTTTAAATACAGTTCCTCATGTTGTGACCCAACCATAAATTATTTTCGTTGCTACTTCATAACTGTAATGTTGCTACTGTTATGAATTGTAATGTAAATATCTGATATGCAGGATGGTCTTAGGCGACCCCTGTGAAAGGGTCGTTCGACCGCCAAAGGGGTCGCGACTCACAGGTTGAGAACCGCTGCTCTAGGGGCTGGAGGAAGGAGCCCTGATGCACACTCACAGGGGGTTAACATGTCTCCTCAACAGGATGCCTGCTCCCTCTCCTGGCTGCAGTCCCGGGGCATTCCATTACAGTTGATGCATTTCCCACTGGTCAGGAAAACCAGGTGGTTCACCCCTTGAGGAAGTCATATTCTCTTCGCATGATCGTTGGCTGGATAGTTTCTTTCACTGTAGGAGCAGTTCTCCAGGTACTGGCATGGGGGAGTAGCCTTCACATTCAAGGTGGAGGTGGCAGTGAGAATAGAAGTGGAGGATGTAACTTCTCAGGGTTGTTCTAGCAGGTTGGAGGTCTGCATGGGTAGCCGCTGTTCAACCTGACAACTCTGGTATATGCAAGTGATGGTTCTAGCTGGCCAGGAGGACCTCAGGCCCTCCATCGCTGCTTCCTAGAGCCAAGCCCACCTTGTCTCACTCAAAGCTTCTCCTCAGGCTCTGCCCTGCCATGGACAGGGCCCCATGAGAGGTTCTCTGGCTTCGGTGCCTGGGGGGGCTCTTGCATTGCTGTATCTCACCCTTCACTTCTTTCTCTTTCTTTCCTTCTCCCTCTCTCTCTTTCATTTTTTGTTTTTTGTTTTTAGAGAGAGAGAAAAGGAGAGAGACAGAAAGAAACTTCCATGTGAGAGTAGAACACCTGCCTCCTGCATGCCCCCTACTGGGGGATCAAGCTCACAACCCTGACTGTGCCCTGACTGGAAATCAAACCAGTAACCTTTTGGTGCACAGGACGACGCCCAACCAACTGAGCCACACTGGCCCGGGTTCACCCTTCACTTCTTGCTCATGTTTTTTGTTTGTTTCTTTAATGGAATTTTTAACTTTTTGTTTGTTTATAATTTTTAAGATTTTGTTTTTAAAGCAGTTTTAGATTCAAAACAAAATTGAGCAGAAAGTATAGACAGTTCCCATACGCCCATTCTCCAAACATGCAAAGCCTCCCCACTGTCCACATTCCACACCCAAGTGGAGCATTTGTTACAATTGATGTACTTACACTGACACAGCATCATCACGCAGTCTGTAGTTTACAGCGTGGCTCACTCCTGGTGTTGTACATTCCTGTGTATGGGTTTGGACAAATGCATCATGACATTTATGCAGAAAGGCCATTTTAGGCATGGGAGACTAGAGGTCAAAGGCCACTGCAGGGGAAGAGCTCAGAGGGTACATGGTTCAAGGAGTGCTGACTCGGTGCTGCTGGGGCACAGGATGCTGGGGCAGGGCAGGTGGGAGGTAAGGTAGCAGTCCTGGATATCCTTGGGAGCCAAGGATGCAACTCAGCCGACTTCCTAGCCTGTTTACTCCAGTGTTGGAGGGAGCTGGCACACAGCTGGGACTGGGCAGGAAAGCTGCAATAGATGGAAATATAGCCCAAGCAAAACTTGGGGACTGCAAATAGGAACACCCTGGCCACTACCTGCTTTGTAGGAGGCATGGTGGTGGGGAAAATCTATTTCATTGACTTTTCCGAATGACCAAATTCGAGCAGTATTTCCTTGTTATTCTCACCCCCTTCCCTTAAAACAAACAAACAACTGTGCAAATTTTTCTAAAATGTGTTGTCAGATTTTCATAGTGAATGGAGTTTAGCAAAAACCATTTTTTATTAGTTCATTTGACGATGTTGAAACATCTCAGGGTTTTTTTGGTTTGTTTTTTGTTAACCCTCACCCGAGGATATTTTTTCAGAGAGAATGGAAAGGAGGAAGGGAGGGGGAGAGAGACAGAGGAGAAAGAGAAATATCGATTGGGTTGCCTCCGGCATGCGCCCCGACCTTGGCTGGGGATCGAACCTGCGACCCTTTGGTGCAAGGGTCAACGCTCTAACCACTGATCAACATTGGCCAGGGCTCTCAGGGTTATTTTAAACATTATGTTCAGAATATTGAAATTAATGGTATAGATTATTTCTTGATACCTGTATTCCATGCTCAGTTGCCTTTTGCAGCAAAATGGTGATAAAAGCTTATTTGTGTATAGTTGCTTTCTAGAAGATAAATGTGTTTCTTCTTCCTTCTCCCAAAGGAGAACTGCTGTGTAGTTCTGATTAATTGAAATTCCTAGTCTTTTGAATGTTAGTTAATTTGGCTTTTATTGAAAATAATTGGCTGTAATAATGTACTGAATATGGTACTAGGTCTAGAGACAGAAATTTCCTTCTAACCCAGAAGTCAAGAAGGAATACCTTTGTGTGTGTGCGTGTGTGTGTGTGTGTGTGTGTGTGTGTGTGTGTGAGGGGGTAGTGGTGGTGGAGTTGCAAAGGATGGGAGATTATGATGTGAGTGAAATAGAAAAAATAATGCTTTTTGAGAAAAAGAAAGATGAATTGCTTTAGAATGAGCATTTCAAAGTCAACTTAAAATAAAAGACTGTAGAATATATATTTTGGCCAGTTTATAAACTGAGTTAATGATACACCTACATAAACTTATTTATTGATTCCTTTATTCACATCTTCAAATATTTATGGGGCATTCTTGTACCCACACTGTTTAAGGGCTGGGGCTGTCCTGTACTAAGTACAGTTCCTGTTCTCATGAAGCTTACATTCTAGTTGCCCACATTACTAATTGCGTTTTATTATAAGTGTGTTTAAAATTTTGAGGGAAGGGAAACTGAGGTATAGAACAAGGAGGAATTAACGGCCTCTCTGTTTTCCCAGGTGTGAAAAACATATAAAGACGGAGCGAAGTAAGGCGGTGTAGTTCTATCATTTCTCTTGTCCTACTAGTTAACCAGTTCGCACTACTTTGCGCTAACATGGCACCACTGACTGATCTCTTAGGGCAGCAGTTTTCAACCTGTGGGTCGCGACCCCTTTGGGGGTCGAACAACCCTTTTACAGGGGTCGCCTAAGACCATCGGAAAACACATACAGTGGAGCCTTGACTTACGAGTTTAATTCGTTCCATGACGGAGCTCGTAACTCAAATTACTCGTATGTCAAATCATAAAGTGAACGAGTGAGACACGTGATGCTGGGCTGATGTTGTGGCGTTCACTGTGACCTTTGCTGCGCCAACTAGCGGTGGGGTATCTGAAGTTGGCTCGTAACCCGAATTTTAGCTCGCAACTCAAAGCAAAAAATCGGCCAAGAGACAGCTCGTATCTCGAAAAACTCGTTAGTCGGGACACTCGTAAGTCAAGGCCCCACTGTATATAATTACATATCGTTTTTGTGATTAATCACTATGCTTTAATTATGTTCAGTTTGTAACAATGAAAATACATCCTGCATATCAGATATTTACATTACAATTCATAACAGTAGCAAAATTACAGTTATGAAGTAGCAACGAAAATAATTTTATGGTTGGGGGTCACCACAACATGAGGAACTGTATTAAAGGGTCGCGGCATTAGGAAGGTTGAGAACCA
Organism: Myotis lucifugus; assembly: GCF_000147115.1. Taxonomy (NCBI): domain Eukaryota; kingdom Metazoa; phylum Chordata; class Mammalia; order Chiroptera; family Vespertilionidae; genus Myotis; species Myotis lucifugus. The sequence continues at coordinate 3,881,706 of NW_005871163.1, read as the reverse complement.
CTCTCTTAGGTGCTTTGGGCTAAGTTATGTAATTGTGAGTGTAGTGGGACACAGTGAGCCTTCAATACTCTTTTGCACAAAAGAACTAATTATAACATTATTTTTCCCCCCAAAGTGATGTGTGCGGCACTTTTCCCAAGACATAGACCCCGAAAGTAAAGAAATCTGTACAAATAAGGCAGGAGCCATTTATTCATCATCAACATTATCATACTAAAGTGTCTAAAATGTTCTGCATTAAAGAAACTCCTTAATTTTGTTTGAACCAGCATTCCCCACATTTATAAGAGAATTTATTTTTTATTTTTATTTTATTTTATTGATTTTTTACAGAGAAGAAGGGAGAGGGATAGAGAGTTAGAAATATCGATGAGAGAGATCGATCAGCTGCCTCCTGCACGCCCCCCAGTGGGGATGTGCCCGCAACCAAGGTACATGCCCTTGACCGGAATCGAACCTGGTACCCTTGAGTCCGCAGGCCGACGCTCTATCCACTGAGCAAAACCAGTTCGGCAAGAGAATTTATTTTTTTTAATTTTTATTTTTGCCTGTAACACCTCCTACTTCCTCCTCTGCTGGAATGCTGCCTTGAGAGGACTCCAGAGGGGTCTCTGGCGCTCTTCTCCTGGCCCTGCAAAGGCTAAGGTGGCGTATTACTTCTCACCTCTGAAGGCCTTGGGCATTGGTGCTTCAAGCTTGTGCTTTGTTGAGCTACCTTTGGGCCCAGTTCCTAGCACCCGGCTTCTAGCTGGGAAATCAGGAAACAGAAGCCAGGAAATGAGAATTGGACGTTTCCCCTTGGAATCAGAGAGCTTCAGACCTAGCAGAGCTGCATAGCAATCGTTCAGCTGTACTAGTACTTTGGGAAATTTCTCAAGGTTTCTGAGAAAATACCATTTACCATTGGCAAATGGTAGAAGTTGGAGAAAATGGGGAGAATTTTGTTTTAAAAATTCTTCCTGTTTTCTCCCTTTGGTGCTTTCTATCTTTAGCCACTGAAGCACTAGCTGGTTTATTTCTTTCCTTATTAGATTTTATGATTTCGAGGGATTAGTAATATGTCAAACATTAATGATAACTTCAAGCTAAGAATGGTATACTTGGCTTACTGATTTAGCTAAATTTAGTGGATTTTTCCTGCTTCCATTGGCCTTATGTTATAGAAGCACTGTTGTTAACTTGGGCAGCAAAATCCCCTGAGATGATGCCCACGTGGGCCCATCTTCTGATTTTATGCTTGTGCAGATGGTGTTAGGGCAAAGCTCGAATGTGGTGTTGCACCCTTCCCTGCCTTTTGAAGAAATCTTAGGGCAAATGTGTTTTTGGTCACTTGGGACCTGTACCACACAGTGAGATTTCAGCCGCATGCCTCATGCAGGCCCTGTATAGCTCCAGACCCCCTGGCTGCCTCGGGTCCCCTTCAGCTTGGCCCCTCATTACTGTGGGGATCATGCTAAGTGTGGAAATCAAGAGTCCATAACACCCTCACTGTGAGGAAGTGCCTTGTGTGTTCTTAATCACATTATTTAATGTGTTTTTTTTCTCTTTAATGTGGTTAAGATGATAGTTGATAGTAGATGTACCATTTACTGGACACTTACTGGGCTCCAGGCACTGTGTTAAGAACTTGACCTATACTCTCTCCTTTCATTTCCACATCTGAAATAGCTGGGTATTACCATCTCTGTTCTGGTGGCGAGTGATCTGGGACTCGGAGAAGTGTGTTTAAGCTTCCCAAGCAAGTAGGAGGTGAACTGGGATGCAGAAGTAAAGTCCCGCCCTAATGTCCTGGTGTTGATGATAGGTGTTTTAGCCAATAGCTTTTGGTGTTTTTTGGTCACATCTATGCTTCTTGAAATACTCCAGAAAAGGTACAATGTGGGAGCTGCCAAATGATTTATTCTTTGGTGATCTGGAGAAGGCTACTCTAATTTAAGGCAAGGTTCTTTTAAATAACAAACTCCTGGCACCTTCTATTTAATTGGAAGGGTCATGTTTAAAATAAGTGTTGTAAGTATTAACTGTTCTGCACAGGGACATATTCTGTCCCCGGGTTCCGTAGGCAGCAAACAATGGGCTGCTTCATCCCTGCTCCCACTGAGCTGGAGCTCAAGCAAGACCGTGTTTGGCTGTTGAGCACTCTTCATTGTTTTAGGTACATTATCTCCTTTTATCCTCACGCCAGCCCTTTTGCTGGGCATTCCTACAGAGGAGGAGACTGAGGTACAGAGAGGCTAATGCACCCCGAGACCAAATGATTGGTAAATGACAGAACCAGGATCAATCATTTTACTTTTAACCATTGTGTTATTGCTTCCCCTAAATGCAGTGTTTTGTCTCATAAATCCTAATACATCTCAGCCTCAAATATGGACTTGGCTGGCTCCCCATCCATCCATTGAGAAAGATCCCCTTGCACTGAGGAGGGGTCAGAACAGAGGGTTGGCCCTTGTAGCCCGGTGGGTTGTCTGAGTTATGCTCTGGAGACAGAGATACTTTAAGCCTCATGATTGCTCCTCTCTGAAATTGGTAGTGGTTCTTGTCCATTGTCCATCACCATCGAGGGAGATTTTGAGGGGCAGGGAGAGCCCCCATGAGGTGACAGGGAATTAACTAGATTTGTACTTTACATTAACACTCCTAGAGAGGGATTTGTACATCCACAAGGGATTATGGTTCTTTAACAAGGTTTGTAATTATGGTGTTATGAGGATTCATGTATGACATGGAACTTTAGAACCTATAAAAATAGGACAATGTGAAAAATATATTTGTTTGCTGGAGATAAATTGAATGTAAAGGGCCCCATTATGGGAATACATTTCTGTATTTTATAGTCCAAATAGAAATAAAAAAGCTCTTCACATATAAATATAACCCAATAAAAAGAAATCTGTGGAGTGGTTAAGAATATTATAATGGAGAATATTTTAACCATAGAAATGGTTCATCTGGACAAGTATGTCCCTTTTGTTCTTATTATTCAAATACTCTTTTCACTAATTCTCTTATTAGTCAAGAAGGAATTTGGCTGTCTCTTGAAATAGTTTTTTGCCTTTGTTATACTGGCTTTGTGCTTCTTGCTTCGATTGCTTCATCTGTAGTTGTAAACAGTACATGACATTGTAAATCTTCATTAATGTGATGATAGGATCTATTCATCTGTTTTCAAATGGGATGGAATGCTTGAGAAGGTGGAAAATAAAAAGCAGCACTGTATTACTGGTTTTCCTTTGGTCAAAAGTAACAAATTAACTTGAGCTAGCTTAAGTAAAAAGAGAATTATAATAAGGATACAAGTATGTCTTAGGAACTCAAAGGCAATGATGAAGTGGCCCTGGGGAGTGAATAGGACCCGCAGATCAGGAAGGGAACTCTGTAATCAGCGTTCTCCCCAAGCACATGTGTGACACAAACCTCACTAAAGTAAGAGAAAAGCTGACAGAGAAGGAAAGTAGAAATCTATGCAGTTTATCACTTTACATTTGAGCATGAGATTTAAAAATAGCTCAATCGTATTCTTTGGAAAAAAATTCAGGTTCATTACATGAAATTCTACAGTATAAACAAACTAAAAATTCTCTAAAATTCTGATAATCAGGGCTAATCATAACTATTTTGATAAACATTCTTCTAGACATCCAGGAAAACACACACACACACACACACACACACTCACTCTCTCATGTGCACACACACATACACCTGCACACACACACACAAACAGAATCAACTGTTTACAGTCATTTGCCTGTTTTATTCACTCAGAAGTATATCATAGATGCCTTTTCATAACAATACATATAGACCTGTGAATACATATAGACCTGCATCCATTTGCGGCTAGGGTTCAAGGTCTGGAGAAGGGGCTGCGCACAAATGGATACATCAGACAAGACATATAAATTTAGAAGGCATGGGGGAGCCAGGTGGAGACCTTACTCTCTAGCAGAGAGGCTCTCTGAATTCTCGGACCCATTAGCTTTTATTTACTAGAATACACATTTGCCCTTTACCAAAGCAAACAGGCATATCAAAGGTAAAGTTTGGTAAACAGTAAAATGATGATCAGGTTAGGGCCATGGTCGGCAAACTGCAGCTCTCGAGCCACATGTGGCTCTTTGGCCCCTTGAATGTGGCTCTTCCTAAGCCTTAGGAGTACCCTAATTAAGTTAATAACAATGTACCTACTTATATAGTTTAAGTTTTAAAAAGTTGGCTCTCAAAAGAAATTTCAATCATTGTACTGTTGATATTTGGCTCTGTTGACTAATGAGTTTGCCGACCACTGGGTTAGGGGATTGCCTTCAGCCATTCAGCCAAAAGCAGGGCATATTATGCTGATTTTCAGCCCTTGCTGAATATCAAAGTCCATGAGCCTTCCAGCAGACTTCTTGCATAATTATGCTAACTAGTTGTTGGTCTTAGCCTCTGGCAACCTTCATGATTTTCAGTGTCTATGTAGTTTATTTAACATGTCTATTTGTGGACCTTTAGGACATTTATTTACTTATTTTCTCATAATTATAAACAATTCTATGTATATTAATTTTTCTACTTTGAGTAACTTATTTAGAAATAGAATTGCTGGGTCAAAGAGTATGCTATTTTACATGCTGACATAATTGCTTAAGTGGCTACATTATGAGATATGTCTATAACATTGGCTATTGTCAATCTTTGGTAAGTGTCAGTTTGACAGGTGCTAAATAAGTCTCAATGTTCTAGAGTTGAATTATTTCATTATTAATATAGTTGAGTAAACTTTCTTATAGAAAGTTTTTTAATTTGCTTTGTCCATTTTGAGGGGAGTATTAATTTACTTACTGTTTTTTAAAACATTTTTTTGCATAAGAATAGCAACGTTTTATAAATTTCTTATATAACTATTTTACCTAGTGTGTCTTATTTTACCTTTTAACCAAAATATAAGTGTTCTCATTTTTACTTTTGATTTGTTTTTACCATTCATATATTTGAGATATTAAAAAATGTACTCAGCCAAATATCTCAATCCTTTAATAGTTTCAGATTTTAATGTCATGATGTCATGTTTAAAAAGAAAGGCCCTTTCTAGCCCTATATTATAAAACCATTCATCTGTGTATTCTTCTAGTATTCATCTAATTCTATTTTGAGCTTATTTTTATCATAAGTATGAAGAGAGATCTATATTTTTCCTTCCTCCTAAAGAGCAAACCAACACCATTTATTAACTAGTCTCACATGCCTACCTACACAGATCTGATTATATAGGGATAGTTCTATATCTGGATGTTTACTCTGTTTCATTGATTCATCTGTGCTCTCACTCAGACTGTGCTTATTAGCTGTGGCTGGCTCATTTTGTTGATTCCTACAATTGATTATGGTGATTCTCTGCTTCAAATTGGGTTTCTGTGGAATAAGGTGTTAAATAGTCAGTTTTCAGTTCCTCGGAGAACTGGGGATGAAGTGGGAACAGTTGGAGCAAGAAAGGACCCCTTCACAGACGTGTTAAAGGAACTAAGTAGGGAAAAAGTGAACAAGACCAGAAGAGCTCGTGTAGGTTAATTTGCAATGCCTGGGATTTTTGTTTTAAACCTTGGTGGGGGTAGGGAGGGCGATGTATATATCTGGTCTTTGTTTAAATTCAAAGCCATTAAGCATTTCTACTACAGGGAAGAAAATAATGTGTTTTGCCTCTTTGCCAACAGTAACATAATTTTGGTCTTCGAAATAAGTGTCTTGGGACCTTAATTCCCTGTTGGTAAAGAATATCCCCAGCCCATGTGTTGCAGCGGAAATTCATTGTTTCCTGAGTTATTTCCCTTCATGATTAGTGAGGTGGGGGGGAGGGGTGGGGGAATGACCAAATGTATAGATTGAGATTTTTTCCCCAAACACTGATGTCTGTAACATTACTTGATTCTGATGGCTTTTATTATTATTTTAGTTATTGCTGCTGAAGGCTTCTCTGATGCTTCAGGATATATTCAGGGAAATCGACTCTCCATAAACTGAGAATTCAGGTGAGTCCTTTAAAAAAGATACAGCCTTTCATTCTTAAAGTTTGATAAAGTGTTAAAATATCATCACTTATACTCTCTTGTTTGATTTTTACCAGGGTTCTGTAAGGCTGGAGTGTACTTGCCCGGTCTTATTACTTCCCTTTCAATTTAATACTCCACCTGGTAGTTGGTTGGTGGGGTAATGGTGGGTGGTGATAAGAGGGGGTGAGTAGCTGGTTTTTTACTTTATTGTATGAATTCTCATTTATTCACATATGTTTGCTTCATAAACCCCCCTTTTTAAAGTGCTGGGTAAGGAAGTAATGTAGAAACTTCCAATAGTATTTGCACTGAAACTGCATGGTAGTTCCTGGAGCTCTCCAGGGATGGCATGCGATTGCTCTAGCACAGCGGTTCTCAACCTGTGGGTCACGACCCCTTTGGGGGTCGAACGACCCTTTCACAAGGGTCGCCTAAGACCATCGGAAAACACATATATAATTACATATTGTTTTTGTGATTAATCACTATGCTTTAATTATGTTCAATTTGTAACAATGAAATTGGGGGTCACCACAACATGAGGAACTGTATTAAAGGGTCGCGACATTAGGAAGGTTGAGAACCACTGTTCTAGCATGAGGTAAAGTGAACTTTGGTTATAGAGTATTGGCTTTTCCCTCTGCTTGTCCTGGTTGTGGCTGCATGATCTCAAGCAGTGTGTGTAGGAAATAACAAGGGCAGGGAAGAAAGCCATCTCCTGTGGGTCTGGGGCAGGCCTCGACTGAAGTCCGCCAGGTGAAAAAGGATTGGCTTCTACTCTCAAAGCCTGTGTCCTGGCACATCAGATGTGCCAGTTCTGTACTTGACCAGCTGCACAGCTGAGGACAGATTACTTAATGCTGCTGGTCTCCATAAAATGTATAGGCTGGCCCAGCCTAGTTATTTCCATGCCTATAGATTTTGTAGAATAGGGAAAAAAATTCAGGACCAATGTTTACTATATTTGGGGTGGCTATTTATAAACATAGTTGATGATTATTAAAGCTGAATGAGTACACGAGGGTTTACTACATATTTGCATACTGTCCTATTTTGTGTTTAAATATTTTCATAATTAAAGGTTTATTTTAAAAAATAAGTACCATCTACTAACATCATTTCATGAGAGAAGAAATATTTTAATACTAAAAAAGTAGGCTGTCATAAATTGTCTTTAGGCTGTATGTATTTAGCATGATGAAAACGCCCTTCTCTTCCTGCTTCTTTGTCCTGTCTCTGCTGACCAGTTAGCTGTGAACTAGCCAGAACTGGCCTGAGGGCTGGCATTTGGGAAATATTGGGGTATATGACTGCTAAGGAGTCGTCTGCCTCTAAAACGGTGTCATTCTTCTGTAACTGGAAAGGGATGTACTCCAGTTATACTTATCAGCTATTTCCAGAAAATGCCGTGACAGCTAGCATGCTGGAACTAAGAGAAGTCAGAGGTCAAGCAGAAGATGAGGGATTGTTCTGTTGGGAAACCCAAACAAAAGTGGCTCATTCGTGTGAACATTAAATTTAGCTGTGAGCCACCTTGCAGTCAATGCAAAAATGAAGACTGATAGCAAAGAATAGAGAATCTTCCCTTTACACCATTGTAGGCCACCTCTGGTGAGGTGGTATTTCACATATTAGTGTCTGCCTGTGGTGTGGGGGTGTGGAGAGCTGGGGGTGAGGTGGGCTGAATGTCCATCTCTAGGGAGACCCATCCAAAACCGAGTGCCAGGAGCACAAAGCTGGGATGGAGGGGTGGAGGTCACAGGCAAGAGTTCGGAGGCATGGGGAAGGCAGAGGAAAGGAGCTGTCCTGCCTTGGGATCCTCTGTGGATGTCCTTTGAGAACCTGCAGAAGATGGTAGGTGGTCTGGTCTGGCTGAAGGGCTTGGGCACAGTGTATAGGAAACAGAAACATAAGCCTTTCCCAAGTTTTCAGGTCTGAGAGGAGCATGTCGGGTGGATTTCTATGCTGTGGGTCTGTACAGAACTGAAAACTAGCCTTCCCTTGTACTTCTCCCTGGGGATGTGTGTGAGCTGTAGGGTGGGTGGAGGACAGAGGTGATAATGGGCTAAATTATTAGGACAGTAAAATGATGTGAGGGAGGAGCAACCATACCTCCTATTCCAAAATGCCTGCCTAATCCTGGCTGCTTCTGAAAGTTCTGTGACGTTCTACCAGGGTCTACATCGATTGGAATATAGTGGTTCAGTCCTTTAGAATTCCTCCCTGAACCATTTCTGGCTTTTGTTTGTTTTACATGCCTATTTTCTGGGGAACTCACAGGAAATTTGGCAGACTTACCTGGTTGCTTTCCCTCTATCAACCAACTCTGGGTTCACTCTCTGGTTTATATGCTTCAGTTGGGTTGCTTCCCTTCCCCCCACCCCCTGGGGGGTTATTTATCTCACTACCCTTTTTTGGAAGAAATTATGTCAACAACAGAAACGTTTGTCTTAAAATTATAGGTATATGAGAGATTACCTGAAATCTTGACTTTTCTGAAAGTGTCTAAAGACATGAATAAATGCTAGCAGGAGCTTTTATTTTGACATAAACCAGAGGAAGGGAATTGCTTTAAGGGATTTGAGCCAGTCCAAGTCTGAATAAAATTTAATGAATGAACAATGTAATCAATCAATCATGTTCTGAGCCTCTCAGAAGGCCAGGCCATGCTTGGTAAGATCTTGTAGGGATGAGCAATTACGAATTTGAGACAGCCATGCTTCGGGGGAATAAACATGATGCTTTAAAGGGTTGCGTGTCGGCATATGAGAGAGTGTGTGCATGAATAAGTAGAGGGAGGTGGGGGTTTATGATAAATGACTTGTTTTGCATTTTGCTTAATGACTTGTGGCATAGTCCAGATTTGAAAATAAATGCAATATTCTGAACTTATCTCCATTTTCCTTGCAGGCTTGTAAGAAAAATATTTAAAACCCGATTTTAAATGAAAAACATTGTTTTTGGCTCTCTGGGAATTTTTAGTTCCCACTGTTGTTTAGGGAAGCTATTGACTCCATAAAAACTTAAAGCACAATCTACATAGCTGTTTGTCATTCTGTATCGGCCACTTAAAGGCAGTGACGTCAGTAAAGATAAGTTGTTCCTTGCTTACTTTTCTCCATAAAAAAATGTAATCCGCAATGCACTGGTGTCTTCCTGCCATGTTCCATTAGCTGAATTCTTTGGCTTGCTCTGCTTGTTAACTGTAAACACTGCCACTTGCTCCCCCACTGCTGGCTCTCTGAGTGGCTGGGAGTCCTAATTAGCATCGTGCTAATTAGCATCATCTCCTTGATCAGGGTTCCCAGACATGTGCCAGGCCCTCACTCTGCTGTCTGTGCTTAGTAAATGTTTCAGAACAACAACAATAACACTTTCCAGATTGTTTCTCATAATTATACTTATCCAGGGGCATAATAGAATGTGCTGCTTCCTTGAGCTTTTAGGGTATTTATGCTTATCAGTTAATCTTTTTCCAATGTTAAAAAGCCCTCCTGAAGAACTCACGAATTGAGCATTCTCTGTCTAATAATTGATTGAATTTCATAGACTCAAATGTTCTAGAATGCTCGTGCCTGCATTTAACTCTTCTACTATGGAATGTGAAACTTTTGGAACCACTTTTTTCTTCTTTTTTTTTCCTGTGAAGTCCTATATTCTGAGGACCTAGAATGATCATCAGAGCCATTTTATTCTGTTTACAACAACTCAGAATTGGACAGCTTTTCAGAATCATAAAATGGCTAGTGCACTTGTAGAGTTTAAACATGACTTGACTAAGATTAAAATAAAGTAAACACACTGGAAGTCCAGCTGCAGTGGTCTCCCCACAGCACTGTAAGGCCTGATAAAACTTGAGTAAAATCCTACTGATCTAAACAATCGTGTTATCAAGGATCTTTTATTTAAAAGAATATCAGTCAAAGTCAAGTATGCAAGTGGCTAGAAATAGAAAACATTACAGAATAGAAAAGCAACATGCCTTATTCTAACTCCTTCACTTCAACTCCCCCCTCCCCCCTCACCCCCCAGCTTATAGATCATCCTTTGCTGCTTTAGTGGGGATTCCCACATGTAGAAATGTAATGCTTAGGGCACCATTTCTCACTTTATCGGATTTAAAGGCACTTTCGTGGTATCTTGTGGATTAGCATCCCTGTCTGCCTCCCTCTCTGCACTGATTCACTGTCCGTCTTTCCTTGTGCCCTCAGATGACACATGCAGCCTCTTCTTGTTGTCTCCCAGAGACACTCCCCCCTCCCATTAATAGACAGAAAAGGCTCAAATCTTGGGCAGCTGTATGTTTGATTTTATATGTTCTTTAATCTGGTAACGTCTTCTAGGATTTACCTGTAACTTGATTCTGAATGTTAAAACCAAGAAGCAGCATGTACTCTGTTATAGGTAGGTAACTGCTGTTCCCATGGCAGCCAAATGGTGTGGTGGGATTACATTCCTTCCTCTCTGAGCCTCTTGCCCTCACACCTGGGCCCCTCTGTGGACTATGTTTGAATGGATTCTCCCTTTCACGGGTCACCAGCTGCCTTGAACGAAGCCTCAACATTTCCTAGACTCTGTCTTCCCATCTTACCTAGAACCCACTTTATTTTCCCACAGCACCTCCTCCTCTACCTTCAGCCAGAACATTTTGATTTCCATGTGCTGCCTGCCTCTAAGTAAGTGCTGTTGGCCAGGAGAAACTGTGACTACTGTTAGAAAAGCAACCTCAGGCCCTGGTGTCTCTGAAGGGGCAGCAGCCTGGTCTTTGAAATACGTCATCATTCACTGAGGCCCTGATGTGTTAGCACCTAGGTGCTGAGGCCTGGTGTCTGCTGCAGGCCTCATACCAGAATGGAACAGATGTTGTCATTCACATGCTGGACACCAAGATGTTGAGATCCGGATGAGAAGCCTCCAAGGCCTCCACTGGGAAGTGCTTCTTAGACCTTGGGGCTGCCTGCGGCGCGGTGCCAGCTGTGGTTTCACAGGTTAGAAAAGACTTCTGTCTTCAGAACCTCTTACTTTCCTCGGTAGACCTTCATCTTTCCCCAGAAAAGTACTGCTCCTCTAGGAAATTCGGCTCGGCTTCTTTCCCCATCACCTCCTTCTGTGGCTGCTGTGTGGCCAGCAGCTCATGGTACCGAATTCTGTGACTGGCAATGGGAATATCCTCACCTGCGTCATGTTCCCTTTGTGAGTCTGAAGTGAGGAACGGGGCTCCCTACTCAGCCCTGCTGGTAGGTTGGAAATGTGCTTTGTCAGTGGTGGTTGCTGATCCAGATGTTTTCTTAGAGCCTCAAGTATGTGTGTGAGTCAGGTACGTTGGATTATGTTAATATGCGGTGTGCTTTGGTAGTTATTTTAGAGGGAAGGTTGGAAAAACAATCAAGTTTTACTTTTCACACTTCCTTTTCTCTCACGAATGCAGTGGTCTGCATACGTCTTCTGTGTAACTGTACTTAGTAAGTGACTATTACGGCAGTGACCAGATGGACGGCAGGTGGGTCCCTCATGCAGCGTTGGCGTTTTTCCCTCTCCGGGCCGCTCCGTCCTCACTATGCAGACCCCATGGAAGCATTGGCAGTGGAAGCAGCAGTCTCTCCATGAACTTGTTATCTCCCAGTGGGTGGCAGCGGTTGGGGTCCCTCTTTGTTACGTCCGTTAGGTCAGGGTGGCAGCCTTAACATGTGCTGCCTCGGTGCAAGTAGTGCTTAGTCTCCAAACATCTGACCTCTTTATGTTTAGTTCCTCAAATAAGTATTGAATGAAAGGGCAATCTTCAGAGATGGGCCTCACTTCCTTATGGAGGAGGTATCTGGCCTTAGTGAGGTCACGGCTTAATGAATAGATAGGGGTGAGTATTTACAGTAGTGACTAGGGTGCTGATCCACATTTAAAGTTGATCATGATAAGCGGTCCAAAGTAACCTACCATCATCTTGCCATGGTTAATTCTGACGTGGCGATTTTTTATTTTCATATCTGTTGATTGCTTGTAAGGTTAGGAGAGTGCTGGGCAGAGAAGTAATCCGTGTGAGACATTTTTGGTTCCATTATACAAAGATCACTGATCCTCATAGTTATAGAAGCCCAGTGACACTTGGGCACAAGTGATTTCGAGGGACGAATGTATTAGGACAATTTAAATCTCGGTCAACATTTTATTCTACACCTGAAAAGTAGCTTCATATAAAAGGTTCTATAGAAGGAAGACTTTTATAGAACCCAGTCCCTCAGCGAGAGAAGGAAATAAATGAAGTTTAAAAAGTCTTTCTTGTCTCTGGACCCTAAGTGTTCCCCCCAGACATTATATATTCTTTCATTTCTTTGCCTCTAAGCCGTGAATCATGACGCAGTCTCCCCTGCAGGAGACGGTTCGGCTCCAGGATGCTCGGTTAATTCTGCCGTCCCTTTGGGAAGTTTGATGCAGGCGCGGGGGAGAGCGGTGGAAGTGAGGCTCTTCCCCCCTCTGTCCACTCTTCTCAGAAGCTGGGACTCAGAGGAAGCACATTCAATACCCTGAACTAGGAAGCACTGACATAAAAATGGACACCGGAGGCTACAATGACATGGCCTTGTTCTGTTTTTGTCTACACATTTCCAGAGAGACCGCAGTATCTATGGTGAATAAGCGAAGAGATTAAATTTAGAGAAAGAAGTGGGTATTCTAATGAGTAGAGTAGGCCTTTGAAAGAAAGTAACATTTATTTCTGGGTTAGTTGATGTACGTTTTAAGGGTCTGAGGTGGGCTGTTTAGGGCTAGTGGGGACTTGGCTTCTTCTAAGATGAGCAAAATTTCATTCTTTACTTGGGAGTGAACTTCTAAATTCAGCACTTAAGGCAAAAATTTCATATAAACACAGTTGCTCGTGACTATCCTTTAAGAAGATGTCACACTAGATGCAATTATCCTATCTCCCAGTCGGTTCAACACAGTGGGCTTTTCTCAAAGCTTAGGAATAGCTTGCTGCTAAGTAGTCGGCTCCTGTATTTAAGGGCCACGTTGTAAATAATAGAAGAACTCTTGGCATCCAGATAGGACCCCAGGAAGCACTTAGAAACTGAGCAAGCCCAGGGAACTATAAATTCTTACATCCCTGCCATGGCCATTGTGGGACTTACATGCTCATTGAGAGGAATGGGAGAGGAGCTGCCTGCCAGGTTATTACGGAAACTTTCAAACACGTTTAAAGGTGAAGAGAATTAAATGGTGAACTACATACCCATTACCCAGATTCAATGCTAAATAATTCTTAGCCAGTCTTATTTCATCGATACATATTGTTCTTTTCCTACCAATTGTTTTTAAGTGCATCTTTGCTATTTTATTTTTCCTCGGTTATTATTTCAGTATATGGCTCTAAAAGGACTAAAAATATATCTAACTACCTTATCACACCAAAAACATAAAAATTACCAGTACTTCCTTAATGTCATTAAGTATCAAATTAATGTTCAAATTTCCTCAATTGCCTTATACTACTTCTTTTTAAAAAAATATTTTTATTGATTTTAGAGAGGAAGGGAGAGAGAGATAGAAACATCAATGATGAAAGAGAATCATTGATCGGCTGCCTCCTGCACACCCCACACTGGGGATCAGGCCTGCAACCGGGGCATGTGCCCTGACCGGGAATCGAACCGTAACCTCCTGGTTCATAGGTTGACGCTCAACCACTGAGCTATGCTGGCAGGGCTATAGTACTTCTTTTTAAGTTTCTTTGAGTCAGGATCCAAATAAAGTTTACACATTGCAATGGACTGATGTCTCTAATCCCCTTTTAATCTACAGGTTCCCCTTCTGTATCCCCCGGCCACCCCCACCCCTACTCTTGTGATTTGTTTGTTGAAGAACGTGAGTTGTTTGTCCTTTTAGAGCAGAGATTCTCAAATAGGGAGGATCCCCTTCCCCCATCTAGGGACACTTGGCATGTCTGGAGGCATTTTCTGTTGTCACCACTGGGGATTGCTACTGGCATCTAGTGAGTAGAGGCCAAGGATGCTGCTAAATATCCTACAGAACACAGGACAGCTCCTCACAACAAAGGATTCTCTGGCCCAAAATGTCAGTAGTGCTGAGGTTAAAAAACTATGCTATAGAGTTTTCCAGTCTGGGTTTTCACGATTGCTTCTTTGATGATACCATTTTACATGTTTCTCTGTTCTTTGTGTTTTCTGTGATTTATTACTTATACCTCCAGTAGTCAGATTCAGATCTGGGTTTGTTTGTTTTTCCTCCAAGGCTACATACATCACAGGCAGACAGCGTATTTTCACTAAAAAATACATACTGGTCACTGATGATTATTGCCTCGACCCTTTAATTTATTAGTGATTATAAAAACATGATATTACAATTCTATCATTCCTTCCTTGTTTATATACAAGAATACTTATTTAACCTCAACTATTTGTTTACCCTGAGGTTCATGTAGGAAAGTCGGGACAAATGCTTGATACTTTCCCTTTATTTTCAAAACAACGAGTTCCCTAGCAGCATCCTCTAAAAGTGATCACTGAGGTTTTATTTATTTATTTACTTATTTGGCTTGTGTTTTCTTCTTCTTTTTTTCAATGTAAATATAATTGATGCATTTCAATTAAATATTCTTATTGATACTGGAATTGTCTCATATTTGACCAGTAGAAGCTAATTCAAATGACTTGTGGAAACTAATTCCTAGTCCTTTTGGCATGACTTGTGTTTTTGCATTTTTCTGTACTTTGTGGCACAACAAAATGTTACAGGATTGTCTTATCCATTTCTTATTTCAGACTTAGAGTCATCATTTCTTTAAGAAGCCCTGGTTTCTTTGAGTGTTTAGAGGCACAATATAGAAATTAGGAATGTTTATAATTACTGGATTTATCATTGTTTCTAGATCTTAGTGGATCAAGCTAAGGAATATACATGTATGTATGTGTATGTTTGTATGTGCAGAGCAGAGATAAAACCGATTATTAGTTCATACTAATACTTCCAGGTGAAATTCAGGTATATAGCACAGTAATACAGGACTTTTACTAGCTTCCACCCAAAATCCCAGTTCAGTAATACCATCATAGTTTTGTATCTGCTTTATCGCATATATAGACACAACAAACTGTGTTTTAAAGACATTTGGAATAGTTTTTCTCTGTGATTGTGTCTCCAACTGGATACACGGTTAGGTTCATTGATTTCATTTTATTTTCTGTTTTTAGAGATTCCCACTTTAAATTTATATTTAAATAATTTTACACAATATTGTCAAGGTTTCAAAGCCTCATCTATAACATAAGGCGTAATCAGATCTATTTGCTTTTACCCCAGTCCCCTCTCCATTCTGTTTTCTCCCTCCCCATTAGGTAGCAATTGAAAAAATATATCCTTGTGTCCTATCCTTACATCCTTTTATAATGCATAAGCAACTGTATGTTGCCGGACACTTGGGCGTTGTTATCTTTTACCGTTAGAAATAGTGCTGTGGAGAATAGCATTGGGCACTCTTAAAATCATTTTTCTTTTTAACCTCCTAGAAGTTAAGTGTATGTATGATGTGATTCCTTTCATGAAGGGCGAGAAGGATGTCTGCACGCCGCTGAGACTGCACAGAGCTTTGGGGCAGGAAACAGAGAGGGAGCATGTCTGGGAGAGATGGAGACGAGCATTTCAGTGGAAGAAAACAGGGCTTAGGAAGGTTGGTTAGATCCAGGTTTCCGTGACCTGCATTGCCAGGCCCAGGGCTGTGGCTTTCACATTCCAGTCTAGGAGTTAGCAATCTTTTCCGGTAAAGGACCCAGTTGTAAATATTTTTAGGTTACTGTCTGTGTTGCAACTACTCAGCTCTGCTGTCGGAGTGCAAAAGGCAGCCATAGACCATTTATAATTAAGTGAGGGGGCCTGTGTTCCAATAAACCAGATTTATGGACACAAATGTGAATTTCAAGATTTTCATTTATCATGAAATATAATTATTTTTTTCAATTATTTTCTCTTCAACCATTTAAAAATGTAAAAACCATTCTTAGTCTGTGGACCATCACTTGCCAAACTCTGCTCTGGGCTTTTGGGAGACATAGGAAGTTCAACACAGGAAAGCCTCACTCAGAAGGATCATCTCAGTGGATTAAAGAGGCCGTTATCAGCGGGAACGGGCCCAGGTTCAGGAGGCTGCTGATGGTCACAATGTGGATGTAGTTGGAAGGTGGCTGAATAGAAGTGGATTTCTTTTCTTTTTTTCTGTATGGCCTGCGATTGGAGAATTATTGGACAGCATAGAAGCATTATATTGTTTGGTCATTCTTACTTTTAAAAGCTGTGCTCTATAATTTCCTACAAGTTAGATACAAAGAGAGAGCCAGACCGACCATCGCACATGGTGTGGACTTGGGAAAAATCGCCTCATTCTTTGCTGCCTCCTTCTCCTCCCACCCTCATCCCCCATCAAGAAACCCAATATTGACCCCATTTGAACGGTGAGCCTTTTGTATGTGCTGCCTTGTACACTTTGTTTCCTACGACATTTGCAGGCTAACTGTTGAGAAAACGGTATTTTGTTTGTGGGAGAAAAATCAAAGATGGTATCGATGAAAAATGCATTTTCATATAATGGAAATTATTAGAGCAACTTTTAAAATGTCACTGCAGATTCATGCAGACAACAAGGAGCGGAATACATTAGAAAGTAGGTCAAGTTCTCTCATGTTTATGAATGAGGTAAATTACAGTGTAGGTTTAGGTTTATAAAATTGTGTATACTACAGTTCATATGAATTACCCTAGCCCAAATGATATTAAACCAAAATATAATTAAAATAAATTGAGTTTGTTTCTTTGTCCTTTGTGGCTTAAGTATTTTATACCGAATATTTTATGAATTTAATAAACTAGGAAAAGTGATGAGCTTCTTGTTATTGCTCACATTTCCTGTATGAGACACAAAATCCACTCTAGGGAGTTAGAGCTAAAGTAGATTTAATCCAGGGGGCGAGTGCTTCCAGAGTCCTTCGAAGGTTTCGAGGAATCGGCTCCAGGCTGAGCCTCCAAGACACCCCCACCCCCAGAATCATTTTCTCCTACGGAATGGGGAGAGGGGCTGTGGCTGCTGCTGCGGGAAGCTATTGAAGTAGGAACCCAGGGCTTGAGGTGCCAGCTCCCACAATTCACCTCCTGCGAAGCGAAATTGCTTCTCTGGGATGCCCGGGCACTCTGCCCCTCTCCCCCATGGCTCAGTTCTAAATCAAAGTCGCCTGGGAGCCTGTCTCATTGGGAGGTTTTAAGCCATGTTGGGCACTGTAGTGGCAAATAAGTCTGGACAGTATGTAAGGCTTAGCTCTCTAGCCTCTCCATGCCACAGGGGAGCCAACCCACTGTGTTTGCCTCCGTTTCCAATTTTAGTGAATGCCACTTCACATGTGCATGCTGCTGCAACCCCACCGTTGAGGGAGAGATCATCAGAATTTGCCTTCCTGGATACACGGGATACATTTTTATAGACTTGTATAGTGGTAATAATAACTGGTGTAATACAGTGTTACTAGTTAACGAGTATTAGTTGATAGTGTTAGTGATGGTAACGTGAAGGGAAGGAACACCTGTGGTTTAATAGTAAAAGCTTTAGTGATTGTGGAATCCAGGCCTGGAGAACACATTTCATTTTCTCCACGAAGAATGGTGAGTCCAAATATTGTCCCGACCATCCACTGCTTAAGCATTTATTGTGTTAATCCAGGTGTAACGTCAGTGATAAAGCATTCGTTCGCCATTTATTACCGCTAACTTTCTCACTGTCAGATTCTTTTATGAGAGGAAAGTAGGCCCCCTTTCTTCAGTCTGGGAAAGAACAATCACTCACAAGTGTGTAACTGGAAGTGGTACTTCAAACAGAAGGTTATTGATTTTGAAACAGGCAGACCTGGGTTCAAGTCCTAATTCGCTCATTTTCTAGATTTATACAGGTTTGCAAATTTTTTCTTTCCATACTTCTGTCTTCCGTGTTGAAGGGAGTTGGAAGTACCCTCCTCATAGTGCCCAGCACAGGCCTGGCACACAACCAGTGCCCATGGTGGGCTGAGGCTGGCTGGCTATGGTGGCGCCACCATCAGAGCTTGGAGGGCGCTGTGTCCTTTTCTCCTGTCCTGCTGAGTGTTCCGTGTGGGGAGGCTGCTGTGTCTCTTCACAGCACTAATCTTCTCTTCTCCGGCCCTTCGAGCACCCCTGGATCCCTCTCAGACTTTCTCTTTCCTCCGGGGAAAAGACCTCTCTCAGTGCTTAATGGGCAACGGAGCCATCATGGGGTCACAGAAGTCGTGGTGGCTTTTTATTTGTCATGCAGACATCGAGACCTCCTTCTGAGGCTTGAAAGGCTGATGGCCCCCCTCCTTCCTAATTAGATTACTGACTCCATTTCAGCGATGGTTTTAAGCTAACATGGCCTTCATTCCATTGCCTTTGCATGAATTTTTCTTAACTCCATCTCTCCTTTGATTTCCCAGTGGGAGCACATTGGAGGATGCTGTGCCCTTTTTCATATATATATATGTGCCCTTTTTCATATATATATATATATATATATATATATCCTTACCTGAGAATATTTTTCCATTGATTTTTAGAGAGAGTGAAAGGGAGGAAGGAAGAGGAGGACAGAGAGAGGACAGAGAGAGAAACATTGATATGAAAGAGACACATCGATTGGTTGCCTCCCGCACGCTGCCCTGACCCGGGCCAGGAATGGAGCCTGCAAAGGAGGTAGGTGCCCTTGTGCCCTTTGGTCCGAGGGCTGATGCTCTAATCACTGAGCAAAACAGGCCAGGACTTGGTCTATATTTTTTAGCAAACCTCCAGAATGGCTGTAACTTAGTGGAGTTTCGGGGAAAATGTAACAAATAATGAACAAAAGGTTCAAAAAGATCCTTTCAGAGCATCATGTACCAAGTGAGTTTCTGGGTATGTTGCCTGTTTAGTTTTTTATTTGTTAGGATTTTTTGATCCCTATGTGTAGCAGACCGGACTCCCCCGTTCTTTTGTGTGGGTCCCCGGGTGGGCCACTATCCCTTTGAGTTTACTGTCAACACAGGCTGGGCAATGGGCCGCACACACATTAACTGCAGTGGAATCGAGCCACGTGGCGGGTGGCAGAGAGAACCACTCCCTGCTGACTGCAAGCAAGTATGTTGCCTTCTTTCTCTCTAGTGTCTAACCTCAAGGACCTTGACCTTGAGCTGCTTATAATTTGTTCAAACTCTATCTGATATGTTTAACCCTTTGCCAAGGATTTGAGTCTTAATCCTTTGCCAAGGATTTGAGTCACGTGACTAATACTTTTGTATATTTGAAGATTTGAGTTTGCGTTAAATATTAAGTTGGCCTACCCTTCCTTAGATCTAATTGACTCGTTTATTTACTCAGCAGTCATTTATTGAACATCTATAAAGTGCCAGGCATTCTGCTGGATATTGGGAGCATTCTCTCATAGCAAGAGAGAAATGGGAAATATCGTAACAATGTTGGTGCAAAGGGTTTAAGATAGAGTTAGAGTCGATAAGTAGATTTTATGATATCTAGTAAAGGGTTTAGGCTCCCCCCCCCCCAAGAACAGTAGGAGTCCATTAAAGGGTTTAAGCCAGTGGTTCTCAACCTTCTGGCCCTTTAAATACAGTTCCTCATGTTTTGACCCAACCATAAAATTATTTTCGTTGCTACTTCATAACTGTAATGTTGCTACTGTTATGAATCGTAATGTAAATATCTGATATGCAGGATGGTCTTAAGCGACCCCTGTGAAAGGGTCGTTCGACCGCCAAAGGGGTCGCGACCCACAGGTTGAGAACCGCTGGTTTAATGTAAGTGGGATCTAGTCAGACATGAACTTGAGGAAGACGGCTGGCTGAGATGTGGTGTGTGTTCAAGAAAAGATGTGGGGGGGGACCCAGTAGGGAAGCTGTTGCAATAATTTGGGCAGAAGATGATGGTGTCCTTGAGTAGGAGAAGAGTACAGATTTGAGAGACACTTAGGAGTTAAAGTTGTCAGACTTGAGGGGTTGGATGTGGGTATGCAAGAGAGACTCATGGATAATTCTACCATTTCTGGTTAGCAATTGGGTGGATGTTGGTGCCACTGAGATGAGCAACTCAGGAAGGGAAGCAGGTTTGGGAGGGGTGGTGGCAGGGGTGAAGGGATGAGCTCATTTTCAATGAGATGAAATTGATATGCTTGGGAAAGATCTTGGGGAGAGGCAGTGTAGACTTGGATAAGGAGCACAGAGGACAGGCCTGGCTTCTGTGTGCAGATCTGATGAGAGCAGGTGAAATCCACCAGCCAAGGGTGCAGAGAAGGAGGAGAGGGACTAGGAGAGAACTCAAGAACCATGAGGCTTAAGAAAGGAAGAGAGCCGGCAGAGGAGACTAAGAAGGAGTGGGTCAGACAGATTGAGGGAGTCCCCTGGAGTGGCCAGTATTGTCCGGTGCTGTGCAGACAGGCAAGGACTAGAAAGGGGGTGCCTGTTTTATCAGCAGGGAAGGCAGGAGTGACCTTGTCCATGCTGGACAGAGGCCAGAAGAGGAACAAGGTAAGTAATCGGGGGCCCGTCAGTGTGGAGAACTCGTGCAGGAACTGTGGCTGTGCGGGGAGGACAGAGGCAACGCAGTGCCGGCGGTGTGTGGCTCCGCTGGGCGTGCTTGCTGTTGTGCTGGGTGAAGCGTTAGTGGAGAGGAATGCTGCTCCTGTGCTTCCTTCTCCTCATACTTACTGCTCTGTTATGCATCCTCTTCAAAATGTTTTCATTGTGTGTGCATTTCTGCTTAGAGACACTATATTTAATATATACGGTTGATTCACTAACATTAAACTCAATGGCCAACAGCACTCTAACTGCAGCCTGAATGAAGCTTAGCTAACATATTTTTTCCGTAAGGCACATCACAGCCTTCTTGCACTTAGGAACTAGATAGCGCGATGCTTGGGGACATTTTAAGCAGCTGAATCACCAGCAAAAACACAAAAATTCGAAAGTCATGACATTGAATAAACCGCAAAAAGGACAGTTGTTTACAGTCTGAGAGCTGAGACAAAAAGGCAGAACATTGTTGTCTTGGACCTCAGCTGGGAATGTGTATATTGGGCAAATCAAGGTTTTTACCACTTTGCCTGTGTCCACAAATAACCAGGAAAAATAATCAGGAAAGGGCTATGAGTTTGTTTTTACAAATGTTTTATTGAGTGTAGACATCTGGAATACCGTAAAACATGCATTATCTCTAGATTCAAAAAGGAGCAAGCTCAGTGGTTAGAGCGCTGGCCCGGGCACCCAAGGGTCTCAGGTTTGATTCTAGTTTGATTCTAGATGTACCTGGGTTGCAGGTTCACTCCCAGCCCTGTTCAGGGCTCATGTGGGGGGCAACCAATTGATGTGTCTCTCTCATATCGATGTCTCTCTCTTTTTTTTTTATTGATTAAGTTATTACATATGTGTCCTTATCCCCACATTACCCTCATCCCCCCCTCTCATGCCCTCACCCCCCTGATGTCTGTGTCCATTGGTTAGGCCTATATGCTTGCATACAAGTCCTTTGGTTGATCTCTCCCCCTTATCCCCACCCTCCCCTACCTTCCCTCTGAGGTTTGACGGTCTGATCGATGCTTCTCTGTCTCTTTCTTTCTCCCTCTCTCTTTTTCTTCCACCATCCCTCCCCCCTTCCCTCCCTTCTGCTTTCTCTGAAAAAGCAATGGAAAAAACATCCTCTGGTGAGGATTAACAAAACAAAAAAAAAAATGTGTCAGGGTTGGTTGGCGTACGTGATGGAGATCAATGAAGTATCCTGAGAGTAATATGGTTCCTGAAAAACTTCTACAGTTTGGAGTAGGGTCTCAATCACATGAAGGGCAAGGCTGTTCACTTTGCCTTTAGAGAACTGGCATTTCATTGGATGTACACAGTATTTTAATTTTTTTAAGTCATTTCACTTCTGAAGTCCCTCTTTCTTTTTTTAAATATATTTTTATTGATATCAGAGAAGAAGGGAGAGGGAGAGAGAGATAGAAACATTAGTGAGAGAGGATCATTGATGGGCTGCCTCCTGCATGCCCCCTACTGGGGATGGAGCCTGCAACCTGGGCATGTACCCTGACCAGGAATCAAACCATGACCTCCTCGTTCATAGGTCGACACTCAACTGCTGAGCCTCACTGGCAGGGCCACCATATTTTAATTTTAAAACAAAAATAATTCTGTTTGTAGAAGATCCCACCCCCAACTTTGTGTGACCCTTCAGATTTTAGAAATTTAAATGTAAAAAAAAATCATATGCCTTTTGGAAATTTTACGTTTATCTGAGTAATACTTAAAACGTATTTCTTCTTCTATTGCTGAGGTGTATTAAATTTGAAGAACATAATATCTCCATCTCCAACAATATAATTTCTACCTTGTTGTCTGTACTTCCCAGCGGCCTTGACTGCATTTTCAGAATCTTCCTCTTTAAAATCTTCATATTTCATGACTTCAGCCATAGTGAATCCTTTCTGAAAATCTGTGTGACTCTTTCCTGCAGCTTGAGGAGCCTTCATCCCTCTCCTGGGTCCATGCATGCACTTCGAGGGGCTGCAGTGAGAAAGTATTCTAGCTGGCTGGGCGCTGCACCCTCAGCCTTCATGGTCTGTGGCAAAGCGCTCTGTGTCACATGGGCTTCCAGATGCTTCTGCCTCTCCTCAGCACTCAGTTCTTGCCACTCCAGTTCCCAGGCCCCACTGAACGGAATGACCAAGGCACCTGGGCCAGACCTGCCCACCCACTCTTTAATTTTTATCAACCATTGTTTTTCTTTCTAATGTAGTCTTTTTCAGAAAGATTAACCAAGTAGACCATTGGTTCTGAAGTCAAGAGTAAGTGTGTTTTCAACACTCAATCTCTTTGTCATTCCAATCATGATGGAAGTGAACAGGTTTCTTTTGATCTCTAACCCAGGATTTGACTTAACACAAATGTCACATTCGGGTTTTAGTTTTTTACCTCCTCCTCTCACAGCCCCTTTTCCTAGTTTATCTATAACGGGCCCAGTCATCTCATCTTTAAGCTGGAGCTCTTCGAGTATTATTTCTACGTCTGGGATAGGACCTGCACTTCCTTCAACATGGGTGATATCAGCATCTTCGAAAGCTCATGTTAGATGAAAGACTCCATCACAGGCACTAATATGAGATAAGAAGGCATTTCCCAGGCCTTGTCCATTGAGACCAGCACTACTCCCTGCATTTAGAAAGGCAGGGATTTTGCCTGCTGGTCTGTGGTCCTGGCAAAGGAAATCAAGCCTTTCATCTGGCACAGGCTCTGCTCTCATTAGGGTCAGCAGTGCCGAAGGGGGTGTTTTCTGCTGAAGCCTGAATATCGGTTAGTGCATACATCGAAGGAGGTAGATTTCCCAACATTTGGCAATCCAACAATACTACTTTTCAAGGAGTTTCCAAATCTTCCAATGATTGGGGGTGGCTTAATAACATCAACTCCTGTTTTGGGGGCATCCTGCTCTAGTGAGCAATGACTGGTCCCAGAGGCAGTGGCAGACAGGTCCTACCAACAGCGGGAGGCTGGGAGGAAGGAGGAGAGCGTGCAGGCTGGGCCTCTACACCCAGCGGCAGTGGCCATTCTCCGAGTTTTAATGTTGTGATTAAATTTGAGTGAGTCAGTGAATCTGCAAATAATGAGGAATGACGGTCTGTCTATATACACACACAGTAGTACTACTATTAAACACATACATTTATGTGTCTGTGGATGTGTCTGTCTATTCATTCATCTATCTATTTTGAAAACCGTGAATTCACACCAATACTTGAAATTCCAATTTAACACCATTGGGTTCCTTACCTAGTTTTTCGCTGTTTGGGGCCACCATGCCACCACTCCCCCACCCCCCGTGCCTTTGCTGGCACCTGCCTTATCCTTTTCCACATAATGACTGGAAAGGAAGAGGGAGGGGTGCAATTACATATTATGGTCATATTTATATTCTATAATCCAATTTAAAATAGGATGATATTCAAATATTTTAAAGCCTTTTCTTCCTCTCCTAATTTGAGATAATGCAATCATATTTGAGAAAAACACTAAAAGCTCAAAGCTGAAGAGGTGCAGGAATTGAGAACTGACTTTATACTATTGACTTATGGCAGCCATGCCATCTGGGAAAGAGAAACACCTGTTCTAGGCTCAGGTGTGAAAGATGGGATCACCGGTTGTGCCAGAGCCTCAGGAGTAGTTGTGACTGAAGACCCATTCTCCCCAGACACCTGGGGGTGTTTGCCGCCATCAGTACATGGCCAGTCCCTAGAGGGCAAGGGACCATGCCTGTGTCACCAGGGCCTGGCATGTGAAGTGACTGGTGAACATTTGTGACTTTATTTGACCACGTTTCACTAGGTAGTGGTCCGCCTTTGTCTGAAGGCCTTTCCTTATCTCCTAGTGCTCTTGGCCTCTTTCCCTTCAGTTTCTCTGGACACTCATTTCTCTTCTTCCTACAGGAAGCCTTCCAGGCCCTCCCTAACCAGAGGGATCATTGCGTTTCTGAAGGCTCTGGGGAGTTTTACTATCTAGTAGCTAAACAGAAGCTTTGGAACCCCAACGCTAGCGCCTACGAGATACATGGTCAAGAGAAAGTCCCTGAGCTTTCCCCAATCAGTATAATAATCTGTAAAAAGGGGATGAGCAGTGCCTGCCTCCCATGATTCGGGGAGGGTTACAGGAAGAGACGGTGTTTGGAAAGGACTTGGCACAGTGGCTGTACTTAGTCAGTGTTAGCAAAGGTGTCGGTGGTGAATGACTGTTGATCTGGCACTGAGTGTGTCATGATCAGTTCCGGCCCTTTCCCCAACTTGGTGATAAACTCCAAATTGGGGTAGAGATCTTGTTTCCTCTTTCTTGTTGGTATGTAACCCCCACCCCCGACTTGTCCACCTGTCCCCCTCCTGTCTAAGCCCAGTGCTGTGCACCTAGTAGGTATTATAACCTGTTGGTTTGTCATTGAACAATCTAAGATCTCTCTACTGGGACATAATTTTGCCAGTAGAGCAGTTTCCTTTCTCTTGTCAGAGTGCTGGGAGATGCTGATTATTTTCTCCAACCTTTCTTCTTTTTTTGATTATGAGTCAATATTCTGTATAACACGGTCGATGTCACAGTCTGCTGCTGCTAGGAGGTGTTGTTTTCCAGGCTTTCTCAATGCAAGCACTGCCCTCTGTCCCTATTGGATTCTTAGGCTCTTTTTAGACAAAGACATGGCTGTACTATTACCCTTCGTTTTACCTTTGAGGAGGATGACAGTGAATACCAAAAAGTTCTTAAAACACAACCCATTGCTGACCTGGTTAACGACCAGCCTGGGCTTTTTATGGTAATGCCTTTCAGTAACTGGATTGGGTTTTGTAAAATCACAGCAGCATGGAATACAGTGGATAATGATTCGGCCTGCTTTTGAAACAGCCTTCCCCCACAGGAGGTGCTGCTCAGCCAGAAGCCGGGCTCATGGCTGGCGAGTGCAGCCGTTGTGGCAGGAGCCTCTCCCGCTTCCACAGCAGCGCTAAGGACCCCTTGGGGAATGTCTGCCTGCGGGGAGCAGACCTACACTGGCGGCAGGCAGACATCACTGTGAATGGGCACAGGCCGGGCTGAGGGACCCCCTTCCCTCCCCCCACCCCACCCCCAGTGCACGAACGCTGTGCACCGGGCCTCTAGTAACCATATAATTCTGTACTAAAAGATACATGAATGTGGTGGCTATCTTTCTCATAACCTATCTGATACCATGATGGCTACTAAGTGACTAAGGGGCAGATAGCATATACAATGTGGATACACTGGACAAAGGGATGTCTAGGACAGGATGGAGCCGGAAGGTGTGAGATTTCACCACACTACTCAGAACAGTGAAATTTAAAACTTACAAATTATTTATTTCTCACATTTTCCATATAATTTTTTCAGGTCTCAGTTGACTTCAGGTAACTGAAACCATGGAAAGCAACACTGCAGACAAGAGGGATTGCCTGTATTGTACGGATTCAGCATTTGCTCCTAACACATTAGTGCAAAATGATATTCCAGGGCTATTACATCATCTCTTTCCTAAAGATATGAAGTCAGTTGTCTAAAGTAGAACTGGAAATAAATGTTAGGGATCATCCATAGCTTTGTAAGAGAAGTAGCCAGAACTCAGGAATGTGTAGGTGGTAACAGGGGATACAGGTAATAGTTAAAAGCTAAAGCTTGGGGCTCAGACTTCCTTGTTCAAATCCTGGTTCTGCCACTCATTAGCTCTGTGACGATTAGTAATTTTTTTCTCTCTTTCCCTCAGTTTATTCACCTATCAAATGGGTTTGGTGATTTTATTTTAGTGTTTACCTTCATAGGGTTTTTATAGGGTATTTTCAACATGGTTTACATAGAATCAAGCCCATGGAAAACACTGAACAAAGGTATGCTGTTGTTCTTATCAATGTATTTTGCTGCTTTTTATTATGATCTGTGCAACAGGAAAGGGCAGAAATTAAAAATCCACCTTCATAATTACTGAGAATGTGCAACTTATGCTCTGGTTCCTTTAAATTAGGCAAAGCTGTGTTGTCATAGCCAATGGGTCCTGTGTCTTACAAAACTACAAAAGCCGTGTATAGTATGTGTTGCATAGCCAGTGGGTCCTGTGTCCTGTAAAACTTACAAACAGCTGAAAGGGAACAAATTAGGCTCACACGTCTTGGTAGGATGTGAAATGGTACAACCTCTTTGGTGTTTTCTTCAGCTTTTCATGTCCTATGCTTTTATTTTTTAAATCTAACTTATAATTCATATACATTTTATTGTATATAGTATGAGATATGATATAACTTAATTTTTGCAGATAAACAGTTGCCCAGCATCACTCTTTGAATAAACATAACTCCTATCATATGTCCCAGACATTCTACTCCTCAATATTTACCCAAGAAATGTAAGTTTTGTCCTCATGAAGACGTGAACATGAATGTCAAAGGCAGGACAGTGGACACATGCACCTGTTACTATGAGCTCTCTTTATAATAGCCCCAAATTGGAAACGACTTAAATGTCCATGTACACGTAGAAGGATCAATAAATTGTGCTATATCCATTCAAGGGAATATAACTCAGTAATTAAAAGAAGTGAACTGTTGATAAATGCAGCAAAATGGGTGACTCTCAAAATAATTATGCTGAGTGAACAAAGCCAGTAAAAGTGCATGTTACATGATTCCTTCCACGTGAAAATTTTAGAACATGTGAACTAAAGTATAGTGACAGAAAATAGACTATTGGTTGTATGAGGACAATGGAAAGTGAGAGTTGAGAGGAAGGGTTTACCAAGGGGTTCAGGAAAACTTTTGAGAGTAATAGGTATGTTTATTATCTTGATTGCCATGGCTGTTTCAAAGGTATATACATACATAAAAATTTATTTGTATATTGTGAAATTCTCACCTAAGCCTTAATAAAAATGTTTTATAAAACTGACCTACTATATATATATAAGCTTTGCTGCTATATAGCATGATATTTATCAACTAGATTAAATGATCACTGCTAAATTTTTTGTTAGCTCTTTTGTGGTGGTGTGTTTTTTTTTTGGAATTGAGACATTTACATTATTGTACTGACCTTATAATTAACTATCACAGCACCTAAATAGTCTAAAATTTTTTGCACAGACTTTTAATTTTGCTGCTTAAAAATCTCAATAGCCTTTTTTTCTAGTTTTCTCGCATTTTTCCCTTTTCTCCTCTGCACCCGACCGCTCTACCACCATTCTGCTAAAAAAAACAAAAACATTTCCTCCTCCATTATAACACAAATGCAGAGGAAGTCCCCCGATTTGACATGACCAGACTTAAAATTAGTTTGTCAAAATTAGTTTAATTAGACTTGTAACTAGTTTGTCAACAAAAGTCAGTTATAGCTGAGGATCATAAAATGTCTTAACCTGAAACACATGTTTAAATTGATTTAAAATACATAGGTGTCTTTAACAAACGTCTCTGATGATGAGTGAAATTGGAGTTCTGCAACATCTTTCCATCATGAGTCACTTCCATGCTTTGGAGTCTATAATTTCCTATTTGGGGTTCATTAAAATAGAGTGTGACTTTAAAAGATATTTGAGAAGTAGTGAGTATAAACCCTTTTTATATTAAAAAAAATCTCCCAGTTCATTGACAATTGTCTGGACCTCACCTTACTTGACAGCAATTTTCTTCTTACCAATTCACCAAAACATTCTACAGAGTTTTTACTCAAACAGCAGTTCTTTCTGTGCTCATATTTTGTTGCTCCATGTCACATTTAGGTATATAAATACATAATATAACTGGCTTGAAGAGGTTTAAGAGCAAACACTCTGGTAGGCATACCGTGCAATGTGGCTGTAGCCCACCCATTGAAGAGTTGCTTTTAATTTGTTAAGTTGTTTAAGAAGAAGTTGACTATGAGATTGTCTACTGTATATGCACAAATTTTAGGAAATCAAAACACAGCAAACGATAAATCATTTATAAAGTGAGAAAGCCAGAATTTAAAGACAATAAAATTTAGGTGAAGGCATTGAGAAGTACAGATTGATAGTTACAGAATAGTCACAGGGATGTAAAGTACAGCATAGGGAATATATAGTCAATAATCCTATCTAATAAAAGATAAAAATGGTAATTAGCGTATGATCGCTACCCTTCCCATTGGCTAATCAGAGCGATATGCAAATTAACTGCCAGTCAAGATGGCGGTTAACGGCCAACAAGGATGGCGGCTAATTTGCATACTGCAGGCAGGATGGGACAGCGCTATTCTGCCTGCCCCGCCGCCATCCGGGCCTGCTATCTGTGACCCTGATGGCGGGCGACCCCTGTGCAACCCGACCCAGGTCTGGCAGGCGTGACCCCAGCGATCTGCCACTGGCCAGGCCCCCAACCGGCTCTCCCTCTGTAGATCCCCCGGCACTGGCGGGAACTGCTGCCCATCAGCCAGCAGTCACGCCCCCAACAGGCCCTCCCGCCAGGATGAGCAACCTGAGATCCCACAGCAGGAAAGGGCGGCCTGCAGCCAGCCCCTGTGTGCGCCTGCCCGTGGGATCGCCCCAGAGATCATGGATCAGCAAAGGGCGGCCTCTAGCCAGCCCCTGGGTCGCTGCAGGGATCACAGAGCAGGAAAGGGCGGCCTGCAGCCAGCCCCTGTGTGCGAATGCCCCTGAGTCACTGCTGAGATCCCCCGAGCAGGAAAGAGTGGCCTCTAGCCAGCCCCTCTGTGCGCCTGCCGGTGGAATCGCCCCAGAGATCATGGAGCAGGAAAGGGCGGCCTCTAGCCAGCCCCCATGTGTGCCAGCCCCTGGGCCGCTGCAGGGATCACAGAGCAGGAAAGGGCAGCCTGCAGCCAGCCCCCCTGTGCGCCTGTCCCTGGGTAGCCCTGGGGATCCCACAGCAGGAAAGGGCGCCCCACCCTGGCCACAGCTCAAGGGAGAATACAACATGCAGTGGAGGCCAGGAGCCTGAGAGATCAACAGAGAGGGGCGCCTGCTCGAAGCCTTCAGGGTGTGGCTGGGGGTAGGCCCCCAGCAGACACACACACACACACACACACACACACACACAGCGCCTACTCTGAGCTTCCAATGTGGTTGGGAGCAGACCACCAGTGGACACACACACACACACGGCAACTGCTCGGAGCCTATGTGGCGGGGCTGGGGGCAGGGCCCCAGCAGAAACACACACACACACACACACACACACACACACACGCGCGCGCGCACACTAACACACACACACGGGGGACGGCTGCACTGAGTCTCTGTTGCCAGACTGTGGCCATCAGAAGGACATCCACTGAGGTCTCCCTGGACTGAGGGGCAGGCTTGTCTGAGGGGAACTCTCACCCCCCAGTGCACGAATTTTCGGGCACCGGGCCCTCTAGTCCCTATATAATAAAAAGCCTAATATGCAAATTTGTCCTCTCGGGCAGTCATTCAACCAGGTTCGACCGCTTGCAATGATGTGCACTGACCACCAGGGGGCGGCCGCAAAAACATGGCAGGCATTGGTGAGGCACTGCGAACCTCTTTGCCGGCTTACCTGAGGCTGGACTGATGGGATGGAAGGTGCTCTGAGAATGCGGGGTGGTCCGCCGAGTTCGCTCTCACTCCCCCTGCTACCCTCCCCTGGGACGCCAGGTCTTCCAGGTGAGCTGGGCTGCAGCGCAGGAGCTGGTAGGGCTCCCGTGGTTTTGTGCAGGAGCCAATCTGCGAGGCCAGCCAGGGGAGAGTGCACTGCCCTTCCGGCTTCTGTGTGGTGCTGCTGGGCAGCCCAGAGGCCCACGCTGCACCCCGGCCTGCGGCGTCTGGCCGCGCTCACTGCATCTCCACGTGGGGATTGGGTGCCGTGACTCAGGTGGAGGGGGGCATGCAGGGTCCTGGAGGCCCAGGTGCTGCCCAAGGCTCAGAGGTCAGCTGGGACCTGCCCTTCCACACCAGATGCTCTCACTTCGATTGCCAGCCAGGCATAGGGACTGCACCCATGCACAAATTTTGTGCACCAGGCCTCTAGTATTGTAATAACTATGCATGGTACCAGGTGGGTACTAGTAATATCAGGGAATACTTTCTAATGTATGTGATTATCTAGCCACTGTGCTATACACCTGGAACTAATACAAAATAATACTGAATGTAAAAAAGTGTGTATTTTTTTTATTAAATGAAAAATGTTTTTCATTTAATAAAATGATATGGTTATTCTTTTTTTAATTTGTTAATGTGGTGAATTACATTGAAGAATTTTTCTATTATTAAAAGCATTCTTCTTGGGTGGGATGGCCCCTATTTGTTTATCTGTATAATCTTTTATACATACTGTTGAATTTGGTTTGCAAATATCTAGCTTAGGATTTTTGCACCTGAATTCATGAGTGAAATAGACTAGTAATATTTCTTTCACAGAATGTGTTAATTGCATTTTGGAATGAGATTATATTGTCATCATAGAATAATGTAAGGAATTCTTCTCTTTATTATCCTTTTTCTGTTAGAATGAGTTTGTGTACAATTAGGAGAATCAATTTCCTGATAGTTTTGTAGAAATTTTCTATAAAATTTCCTAGTACTGCTTTTATGGTGAGGAATTTTTCACCATCATCTAAATTTCTTTAATAAATGTAGAATTTTCAAAAATTTCACTAATGTTTAGGTGGATTTTTTTTTGTCTTTTAGGTGTAGTTTATTATTTCATGTTCTGCTCATGAAAAAAGCAGTGATGCTTATCCTAACACATAAATACTTATTTCTAATTATTTCCTTTCAATAGACTCCTGGAAATGAAATGATGCATCTAAAGAGAGTGTCCCTATTTAAGATTCTTAAAGAATATTGCCATATTGACTGCCCCCAAATTGTACCTCCTATGGAGGAGAGTGTATGTTTCTCTGTGTTTCTTGCCAACATGATGAGTGTTTAGATCCCTGCTAACATGATAGAGAATGTCTGGTTTGGATTTGTATTTTAAAGGTGTTATTAAGGATTAACTTTATTTTTACCTTTTATTGTCATGCTATTAGTATTCTTTTGTGATAAATGTGTTACTATTCTTTAACCATTTTGTAGTAGCATATTTTATTTTTTCTTCAGTTTTATCTAGTTTATCTCTGGTAGATAGTAACTTTTCTCATATGCTACAGATATATTTTCAAAGCTCATTGCTTATCTTTTGACTTAATAATGTTTTTACTTTTTATATCATGAAATGTCTCTGTGACTTCTGCTCTTCTATTGTTTTTACTTAGAAAGATCTTTTATTCCCTGACTCAAGTAAATTGCATAAATCTTACTGTGCAATGCTTTTATTTTAAAAATAGAATTTTTAATTTAAATAAATGTTATTGTGGTATTAGTATTAAGTATGATCTAACGTGATATTTTTTCAGATAAGCAATTTGTCCAGTGCCACTTTTTAAAAAATAATCCTCACCTGAGGATATTTTCCCATTGATTTTTAGAGAGAGGGAAAGACAGAAATATCAATGTGAGAGAAACACATCGACTGGTTGCCTCTTGCACACACACCCCCAGGCCCCGGCCGGGGAGAGACATGCAACCGAGGTGCGTGTCCTTGACCGAAATCGAACCCGGGACCCTTCTATCTGCAGGCTCAGATAGTCTGGACTTCCAGTTTATATCCCACAGGGCACAGGTATTATCAGGGGAGGGGTCAGCTGCTTTATTTTTAGCCTGACAGCTTGCTGAGAAAACTGTACAGCAGCTGGAATGAGTCTGAGCAGAAGGCAGAAGCCAGCCAGGCCAAGGCCGTCTGTCACCTCTGTGTTACGGGTTAGCCCAGAGGGTCTAACCGCAGTGACAGGCAGCCCATCCTAGACATGTTCTCCCTCTGGAACCACCCTTTGCACGCCTCTGGTGATCACTTCCTGGTTTTGGCTTCTCAGTCTGCCCTGTCCCCCGGCTAAGTGACATTGACATTTCACCACCCTGATCTGATATGCAGAGTTACCCACTTATCATCGACTTCGCATCTATAAAGAACTGTTAGCACACTTGAGGCAAGAAGAAATGCGACTGTAACAGAAGCGGGATGCACGGCTGACTCTCACCCCTCGGTCATGCCTCTGTGAGCAGCTCTGTGGGCTGTCACACCTGGACCCGAGAGGCCGCCTGACATGGCCACAGCCCCGGCTGCTGCTTTGCGCCTCTGACTGCTGAGCTGCCTGCCCTTTTGACGTGTCTGTCACACTGAATAGCTCCCCTTTGGGGTTTCTGTCCATTTGGGTTTTCTGGAACTTCTAAATCAAGTGTATGGAGCAGGGGCAAGATTTTAGTGCTGAAGATGTAGAAGAAGGAATTTATACCCTCTGCTAATTAGAGGAAACATACGCTGTAGCATTAAAGGTGAGACGAAGAATGGAGATGGCATTCTTCCAGATGGAAAGTCCTTTCTTTTCAGAAAGGAGAAAGTGAAGGAGGTCGAGTTACCCAGGCTGATTCATCTCTCAAGTGATGCTTCACCCTACACAATTTCACTTCTTCAACAAGAATCAGCCAGGACCCTGGGAACATCCTTACAGACTTACATTTAATTTTACATTTAACTTGAAAGTTTCCTCCTATGCCTTTATCCACCTTTTGTTTAGATGCTCTCATATGTGTTGTGTATAAGTCTTTCTTGGGTTGGAGGTGTGAGGGGGAGATAGTCCTGCATCTCTTTCCTGAAAAAATGTCACTTAATTTTTATGTTTGACTCTGATAAAATAGCCCTATTGCTTTAGAGAAGAGCAAGAGACGTGGGGAAGCTGTTGGTGTGGGCTTGCTCAGAATTACGGCCTTTCTTAGCTCATCTTCAGTCTGTCTCTTTACATGAGGTCACTCCCATGTCCCATGATCCCGTTATGATGGCTGTGTAGATAACATTCCGTAGTTTCCTGTTTCTACAGCAAGTTTTTTTTATTTCAAAGTAATTCTTGCCAAAGACTTAAACTGGACTCTTCATTAATAACTGTAGTGGGTTGACTCGTGTCGCCTCCAAATTCATGTCCACCTGAAACCACAGAATATGACTTTATTTGGAAATAGTCTTTGCAGATGCAATTACTTAAGGATGGAGATGAGATCATACTAGATTAACCCGATGCCTGGTGTCCTTATAAGAAGAGGAGAGGACACAAGCACACAGACAAGAAAGCCGTGTGAAGTCGGAGCCCCCGAAAGCTCAGAGAGGCAGGGGAGATTCTCCCTAGAGTCTTTGTGGGGAGCGTGACCCACCAGTAGCTCTTGATTCCAGACTTCTGGCCTCTGTAGCTGTGGGAGAATAGTTCTCTATTGTTCGAAGGCGCCCACTATATGGTAGTTCTTTATGGCAGCTCTAGGGAGCTAATATAACAACCAATACAAAAGGGCAGAGGTTGAAGGCCAGCCTCTTACTGACCTTCAGCTTGAAGGGGCTCTGAGTGTAGCCAAGTTTTAAACTGCAGCGTTTATAATCAATGCAGTAAAATGTTCCGCAGGCAGGAGACTCCTGTGTCTGGCGCACCTTCCATTTTAATT
>NW_005871163.1:3634657-3840314 GCF_000147115.1 Myotis lucifugus | reverse complement strand
GAGTGTTGGAAGGAAGGACTGAGGAAAGTGCTGGTGGTAAAAGTAGCAAGAAACATCTTGCTTTATGCTTGTGCATGCTAGCCACACCTTTATTATACATGCCTTTTAAAATATCATCACCAAAGGCTAATGTAGTTCTAGTAGTTAGACCATTTTGTTTCTTGGCGAAAGAGAATTCTTAAGGGAATGATCCATCCTCTTGGCTGTTCAGGAAGGAAGGTATTACATTTTCTATATCATCCTGCCTTTAGGTAGGGTGGAGTTGTACCCCTAATATCTCAGTTGCTTTTATCATGAGGAAAATTTATAGGTATGCCATTTCTGTCTGTCCCTCCTGATGAGGAGGATGTTGGTGAATTTTGAGAGCTAGCCAAGGAGGGGATTAGGTAAACAATGTCTTTATTTCTGCTTTTACCTTGTATTCATAGAAAGTATTATTTAATAGTTGCAGTTATTCCTGAGGTAAGCAAAGAGGTTTGCTGTACTAGCATACAGAATCGTATTGTTGTAAAACATTGATTTGGACTTTTTAGAGGCTAATATTGAAATTGATCTGCTGTGTGTCAGACATTATTTTAAAAACAGAAGAGCTGAATGCATGCCAAGAGTTTTCTCGCTTAGCTTTTCCAGATTACCTCTATTTATTTGAGTTTTAAAAATCAGTTTTAATGCTGGTACATTATCATTGTTGTACACTAATTTTCTTCCCAAAGTTTTTGTTCTGTAAGAAAGCATCTTGTTACAACTTCCAGAATGAATGATTTTTAGTAGGAAATTTTCTGCTTGTTAGTTTTTCCCTCTGAATTATTTTCAGGTAGGGTTTGGGTTGTTTGCCATACCTTGTGTCATGTGGAGTTTTAAAGTACTTAGCATTGGAACTTAATCCATTGTGATTCTAATCGTGCTATGACTTTAATTTTTAATAGAGAAAATTACAAAAAGGGTGAAATCACACAGACGATGACATGGCAAGCAGTCTCCTTTTGTGCAGCCCTGATAGAGAAATCAGAATTTCATAATTGTATTACCATACTAAGGCTCTTTACCCTGAGAAATGTAATGCTCATTGACAGTCATTGCTCTATTTAAATCTCATGTTTAGTTACTTGTTCTTTGTAACAAGATGAGGACTGTGGTTTTCTTTCTCTTTTATTAATAATTCACTGTATAATTCTGGTATAAGACTAAAATGATTGTAGTTTGGAAACTAGTCATATACCCACTGAGGCTTCCTTGGTCTTTTAAAGCAACATATTCAGGATTTACTGCCCAGGCATCCTGGAGTGCCTGGAATAGACAAAATCCCAATTAGACAATGCCTTTGAAACAAGAGCAAAAGTTGAAATAGTAGTAATACTTAAAGCATAGTATACAGTAGACCTTCAATAAGTATTTGTTGAATTAAGTGGAATTGTTCTGAATATGTATGGATTATAGTAGAGAACAGCATTTTTCAAAAGAAGGTCTGGATAGTAAGTAAAGTCTTCATAATTAAACCTCATAAATAAGACCTAGGATTAGAAGAAGGATTGGATATTCCTGTGTACCAAGTATGGGGAGAGATTTCTATAGCTAGTGTAAACGGCATATTGATCTCTCTTCCTTAAAGCCTTGTTCAGTGTGGTTAAGTAGACACTTAGTTAAGTAGTTAGGTAGACATGTTAACTGACTGCACAGTCTATTATTTCAGGGAGAGCTCTTACGAGGGATTTTTAGGTGAAAGCCCTTCTTGGAGGGCCAGTCTACTCATAAGACCAAACACTAGAACAGGGGTGCTTATTACCTACTAGAGGCCCGATGCACAAAGATTCGTGCAAGAATGGGCCTTCCTTCCCCTGGCTGCCAGCACCGCCTTCGCTCCTGCCAGAGCTGCCTTTCCGCCTGCCCACGCTGCTCAGAGGCCTAGAGCGGCTGGGGCAGTGCTGAATGCCTGCGTCGTCGCCATGGCAATGACACAAGCGTCCCACCCCTCCCCTGGCTGCTCAGTGCCTGCATATGCAAATTAACCTGCCATCTTTGTTGGGTTAATTTGCATACTCCTGATTGGCTGTTGGTTGTCATGAAGGTATGGTCAATTTGCATCTTTCTCTTTTATTAGTGTAGATAGAATCGGGAGTCCGTGTGACCTTATGGGAATCATTCATAAAATAATCATATTCCACTGCACCTTGTTTCACGCCAGGAATTCCCTGCCCTGTTAACCTGCAAGGTTTCCCCAGAGAATCCTAAGGACTTACCTCTTTGGTGGCATGACTCTCAATTTTCCATATTTTTATCTGATACTTTGGTGGTGGATCAAAATGTAGACCTCACCTGGGCTCCACCATTTCCTTGGCTTCACCAAATTTATGTGTCTGGGGTAAATGGGATAAGTATTGTATGCCTGGCCCATAATAGATGATCAATAAATGGTGTTCCCATCTCTCCATGAGATGGTGCTTCCAAGTCAGCCACATGTGATACCTTCTGAGATTAGATTGATCCCAAGGCGAATATTCTAAGAGAAGAACCTTGAGCTGAGTTTCAGAAAGTTTCTTAGTGTTACCAGCTGGGATTTTTGTTTTTAAAGCTTCATGGCCTGCCTTTCTGTATTAGTAGCTGTTAGATTTGTGTTTCCCCCCTAAATAAGGCAACTTCCAAACTTTTTCTGACATTCTAAGGTAGATTCTTATGAAGCTAGGCCATGGACTCTCTGAAGGTAGCAGCTGAATTCTGATTGCAGAGCCTGGCTTAGAGCAGGTCTTAGTGAAATGTTTGTTCCCTTGAGAATAATGGATATACTGATTTTGCATATTTTCTACTTACCTGCCCACATCATTCTAAATATGGTTTTGACCACATTTTGCTTTTCTCCACTTTCGTAGTATTGGGAGAACCCAAAAAAAGGCAGTCACTAAACTATTAAAAATTAAAGACCTAGGCAGCAGTTAAAACTGAGACTTCTAATCCATTTAAGCCTTGAATAATTCCCTTAGAAAATGCGTGAGTATTTTAAAGGTAATTGAAGATGCATAGACCGTTTTGACATCTTCTTCTCATCATTCTTAATTCAGAGACTCTTGTCTATCTGTGTCTTCGAAGCCAGGAGTTTTTGTTAATTTGGTGAGTGGTTGCCCATTGCATAACACACATAAAGAGTTGCCGGAATGGTCATTAACATCGCTGTAAAATCAAACCTAGTGTCACAGGAAGCTTGTGCCCCTGTTTGAATATTTCATTAGCCCTTTTGGCATCAGCAAGTAAGATATGCTTCCCAAAAGAAATGTGACCTTTTTTTAAAGGCTTATGTAATTGAAATATTTTACTCTTTGAGATTGAACCGCTTCCTGGGAAACCAGCTTTATTACCCTCGCTAGTAGATTGGTCCTTACAGTGTGGGAACAGGTCTTATGTATATTTTACTATACTTTTAGCAAAGTACAGATTATATTATTGGTATATAGTAACTTTTAAATCTGATTTTGTTGGGTTTCAGGAGGTATCTCTTACTATATGACACCTTCCTTTGACTTGGCTAGTCATTTAAAAAGTACAGAGCCCTGAGCTTCCACCCCAGTGTTCAAAGCACTGGATTTTTACAATTATTGAAGGTAATTTCAGACTCAACAGAGAAACCAGGTGGTTTCTTCCCATTCATAAATTCATCTTTTATTTGGAATTTGCTACCCTTTCTCCTCACCTCCACTATTCAGTGAAAGTAAGGAGAAATCTATTTCTTAGTTTTAAAAGCTGATAAAGAATAAATTTGTACTCCTACCTCAGTCCATATATAAAAAAATTAATTCAAAATGGATCAAAGATCTAAATTTAAGAGCTAAAACTGTGAGGCTCTTAGAAAGAAACACATGCAAATCTTCATGACCTTGAATTGAGGAACAGTTTCTTATAATATGACAGCAAAAGCATAAGCAACCAAAGAAAAAAATAGACAGGTTGGACTTCATCAAGATAAAAAACCTGTTGGACATCAAAGGATACTATCCAGAAAGTGAAAAACAAAGTACAGAATGGGAGAATATATTGGCAAATTTGTATCTGATATGGGTCTAGTATCAGGAATATATGTGAACTCCAATAATCTATACCAGTGGTTCTCAACCTTCCTAATGCCATGACCCTTTAATACAGTTCCTCATGTTGTGGTGACCCTCAATTTCATTGTTACAAATTGAACATAATTAAAGCATAGTGATTAATCACAAAAACAATATGTAATTATATATGTGTTTTCCGATGGTCTTAGGTGACCCCTGTGAAAGGGTCGTTCGACCCCCAAAGGGATTGCGACCTACAGGTTGAGAACTGCTGATCTATACTAATAAAAGGGTAATATGCTAATTAGACAGGGAGTCTTCTGAGAGACCTCTGGGCAAAGCCACGGTGGCAGGGCCGAGGCAGAGGTGGTTAGGGGCAGTAGGCCGGCAAGGGTGGGGGGCAGTTGGGGGCGAGCAGGCTGGCAGGCCAGCGGGGGGGGAATTGGAGGAGAGCAGGCCAGCAGACGGAGGCAGTTGGGGGCGATCAGGCCGGCAGGGGGGCAGTTTGGGGTGAGCAGGCCGGCGGGGGGTCAGTTAGGGGTGATCAGATTGGAAAGGGGAGCAGTTGGGAGCCAGCAGTCCCAGATTGCCAGAGGGATTGGGCCTAAATCGGCAGTTGGACATCCCCCGAGGGGTCCCAGATTGGAGAGGGTGCAGGCTGGGCTGAGGGACACCCCTCCCCGCCCCACCCCCCGCACGAATTTTGTGCACCAGGCCACTAGTCTAAATATAAAAAGGCAAATAATCCAACTTCAAAGATGCAAATCAAATAATACATTTTGGTCATCAATAATACAGTTCTCAACCTCTGGCCCTTTATCTGATATGATATTCAAAGATGGATAAAGGATTAAATAACGATTTCTCCAATGAAGATATGCAAATGACCAATAAGCATATGAAAAGAAGCTCAACATCATTAGTCATCAGGAAGATGCAAATCAAAACTATAATAAGATACCACTTTACCTACTAGAATGGCTATAATTAAAAAAGACAGATAATAAGATTTGGGGAGAATGGAGAAATTGGAATTCTCATACACATCTGGTGGAGCAACTCCTTTGAAAAAACAGGTAGTTCCTCAAAACAGTAAACATAGAATTACCTTGTGACCTAGCAATTCCACCCAAGAGAATAGAATTTTGTGAACTTGATGGCATGAAAAATGTTTACTAGAGACTTTTATAAAGAAGAATTTTAGATTTACGGTAAATTGAGAGGAAGGTACAGAGATTTCCTATATACGCCTTGCTTCCACACATGTATAACCTTCCCAATTATCAACACCACTCAACAGAATGGTGTTTTTTTTTTGTTTGTTTGTTTTTTTTGCCAAGGATGAACCTACATTGATCCATCATAACCAACCATAGTTCACCTAAGGATTCACTCTTGGTGTTGTACACTCCATGCATTTAGACAAATGTATTATTATATATGCCCATCACTGTAATATCATTCATGGTAATTGCCTGCCCTAAAAATCCTCTGTGTTCTCTTTAACTCCACCCCCACCTCACCAACTGCTGATCTTTTTATTGTATCAATAGTTTTGCCCTTTCCAGAATGTCATATAGTTGGAATCATACAGTACATAACCTTTTCAGATTGGCTTCTCCCACTTGGTAAGATGCATTTAAGGTTCCTCCATGTCTTTTCATGGCTTGGTACTTATTTGTTTTTAGTGCTGAATAATACTTCATTGTCTGTGTGCACCACAGTTTGTTTATTCACCGGAAGGGACATCTTGGTTGATTCCAAGTTTTACCAAGTATGAATAAAGCGTCTATAAACATCCCTGTGCAGGTTTTTATATGGACACAAATTTTCAACTCCTTTGGGCAAACGCCAAGGGATGTGATGGCTAGATTGTATGGTAAGAATATTGTGGTATGTAGTGTTGTAAGAAACTGCCACTCTTTTCCAATGTGGCTGTACCATTTTGCATTCCCACCAGCAAGGGTTTCTTACTGCACGTGCTCTCCAGTGTTCCAGATTTTTGGCTGTTGTAACAGGTGTGTATCATTGTTTTAACTTACGCTGGCAGTGATGTGGAACATCTTTTCATATGCTTATTTGCCATTAGTATATCTTCTTTGATGAGGTGTCGCTTAAGGCTTTTGGCTCATTTTTTAAATCGAGTTGTTTGTTTTCCTATTGTTATTTGTATATTTAGGATAACAGACCTTTATCAAATGTGTCTTGTATAAATATTTTCTCCCAGTTTGTGGTTTGTCTTCTCTCTGTTGTTTGACTGCTCAATCTTTTTGTTTTGTTTTGTTAATCCTTACCCAAGGATATTTTCCATAGATTTTTAGAAAGTGGAAGGGGCGGAGGGAGGGGGAGAGGGGACGGAATGAGAGAGAAACATTGTTGTGAGAGAGACACATCGATTGGTTGCCTCCCCCATGTGCCCTGACTAGGGCCTGGGATGAACCTACAAGCCAGGTGCATGCCCTTGACTGGGAATCAAACCTGAGACCCTTGGTTCCTTGGGCCAATGCTTTAACCACAGAGCCACAAGAAGGCCAGGGATGTCTTCTGGTTCTTTTGATACTGTCTTTCACAGAAGTTTTTAATTTTAATGAAGTCCAGCTTATCAATAAGGTTTTTCATGTATTATGTCCTTGGTAGTGTATCTAAAAAGGCATCACGATACCCAAAGTCAGTGGTTCTCAACCTCTGGCCCTTTAAATACAGTTCTTCATGTTGTGACCCAACCATAAAATTATTTTCGTTGCTACTTCATAACTGTAATGTTGCTACTATTATGAATCGTAATGTAAATATCTGATATGCAGGATGGTCTTAGGCGACCCCTGTGAAAGGGTCGTTTGACTGCCAAAGGGGTCGCAACCCACAGGTTGAGAACTGCTGCCCAAAGTCATCTCGGTTTTGTCTTACATTACTTTCAGGAGTTTTATAGTTATTTTACATTTACATCTGTGATCCATTTTGAGTTAATTTTTGTGAAGGGTGTTTGATCTGTATCCAGATTCATTTTTTGCATGTGGTTGTCTAGTTGTTCCAGCACCATTTGTTGAGATTATCGTTGTTCCATTGTGTTGCCTGTGCTTCTTTGTCCAAGATGAGTTGATTATATCTATTGGGATCTATTTCTGGACTCTTCTTCTGTTTCATTGATCTATTTGTCTGTTCTTTTGCCAATACCACACTGTCTTGATTATTGAAGCGTTATGGTCTTTCTTCCAACTTTATTGATGTGTAATTGACAAATAAAATTGTATGATAGTTAAAGCATACACCAAAGTTATTTGATATATGTATATGCTATGAAAGGATCCCCTCATCAAGTTATTAACACATCCATCACCTCATTTATTTCCTTTTCTTTTTGGTAAGAACATCTATAATAATAAAAGCGTAATAGGCTAATTATACTGGACGTCCTCCCGGACAAAGCTGGGGCTATGAGGGAAGCCCAGGTCCTGGGTGCCAGGGGGAAGCTGGTGCTGGCAGCCGGGGGAAGGAAGGCCTACTCTTGCACAAATTTCGTGCATTGGGCCTCTAGTTTAAATTATAATTTTAATTATACAACACAGTGTTAATCAACTCTAACTCCCATGTTATACATTAGGGCCTTAGGCATTATCTTATAACTGAAATTTTTAACCCTTTACCAAGCTCTCCTAATCTACTCTACCTCCCTCCACCCCAACCTCTGACAATCACTTTGCTACTCTGTGATTTTAGGGTTTTTTAGATTCCACAGATAAGTGATATCATGCAGTATTTGTCTTTCTTTGTCTAGCATATTTCATTTATTCATCTTTATTCATTTAGCCATCAAGGAACACTTTGGTTGTTTCCATATCTTGGCTATTATGGTGCAGTGAACATGGGAGTACTCTAGCAAGTCTTGAAGTCAAGGAGCATCAGTCCTTTAACTTTGTTCTTCTCCCTCAGTACTCTGCTTATTCTGGGTCTTTTGCCATTCAATAAAAACTTTAAAACCACTTTGTCAATATCCATAACATAACTTGCTGGGATTTTGATTGGGAATGATTGACATCTTGACAATTTGGAGTCTTCCTATCCTTGAACATGGAGTATTTATTTAGTTCTCATTTGATTTCCTATATCCAATTTTTGTAGTTTTTCTCATATAGATCTTGTACATTTTTTGTTAGATTATACAGTATATAAGCATTTTATTGTGGGGGGTACTAATATAAATGATATTGTGTGTTTTTATTTTACATTCCATGTGTTCATTGTTGCTATGTAGGAAAGCAATGGACTTTTATATATTAACTTGAATACTGCGACCATGCCATATAATCTCTTATTACTTCAAGGAGAGTTCTTTTTTTTTTTTTTGGTCAAGTCTTTTGGATTTTCTACATAGAGGATCATTTCATCTGCAAACAAAATTTTATTTCTTTCTTCCCAGTCTGTATGCCATTTATTTCCATCTCTTACTGCATTATCAAGGACGTCCAGTGCGATGTTGAAAAGGAGTGCTGGTAGAGATATCCTTGCCTTTTACCTGATCTCCCTGGAACAGCTGTTTCTCATGATAAAGTATGATGTTAGCTGGAAATTTTTTGTGGATAACCTTTATCAAATTGAGAAAGTGCCCCTCTATTATTTGTTTGCTGGCCATTTCTATCATGAATGGGTATTAGATTTTGTCAACAATGATGCGTTTTTGGCATAATGGACATGATTATGTGATTTTTTTTTGTCTGTTGAAATGATTACATTAATTGATTTTGGAAAAATTTAATCAAACCATAGAACTAGTTGATAATACAATAGGACCTCTTTCAAAACTATTTGGAAGAGCTGCACAAATAGGGCACCAACTAATCTTTTTCTTATTCCCAGGTTGGCTTGATCACCTGGGAAGAGAACAGGCCATGCAGGTAGAGCCAGACTTTAGGTGCCAGAAGAGGAATCCAGGAAACAGACCTGAGTTTAAGATGGAATCTTTAGATCTGGGTTTAATGGAGAGCAAGAAAATTGAGGAGTGCCATCCAAGCACTTTTAGAGTTGAGTGAGGACTTGACACACATACACACCCTTCCCCCAGGCCTTTGTTTACATGAACATTCCACTGTATTTGTACTGTTTCCCCTCGGCTCCTCGGTCAGGCTGGTGGAGCTTAGCCTTAAGAGCTCCACAGACTTGGAGGCTCTGATCACAGAAGAGGGTACTT
Organism: Myotis lucifugus; assembly: GCF_000147115.1. Taxonomy (NCBI): domain Eukaryota; kingdom Metazoa; phylum Chordata; class Mammalia; order Chiroptera; family Vespertilionidae; genus Myotis; species Myotis lucifugus. Next base: position 3,831,095 of record NW_005871163.1, on the reverse strand, counting down.
GAGCAGCCACTCTCCAGTGGTCCAAGGCTGTGTTTGTTTTGACATCGATCTCTTGTTTCTGTTACTGCTTTCTGGGACTGTAGCACAAAGAAATGTAATGATTTTTTTGTTTTGTTTTGATCTGCATGTATCCGATGCATGACCTGGTGACTTGAGTTTACCATTATCCTCTTTTTTTTTTTTGCTTTCTGATTATTATGTACCACATAACTAAATCAATAAAGAAGAGACTGGAGAAACAGCTGTTTAACATTTCAGGGGTGATGGAGTAATGCTATCTATAAATATTTATGTTTTCATGAGAAGATGCCTTTTTCTTTTGACATTTAGGCTCATCGAGAGATTCACCAGTGGGAGGGAAAGAGAAGGAAGAGACTTTTTTTTCTCAGTAAATTTTATTCATGTATTTCAAAGGGAAGGAGACAATTAAAAAGGAAAGGATTTTTTTATTATAATTATTTGTTCTGGGGCAAGAAAATATCTAACCAGTCCTGGCTGGGTATCTCAGTTGGTTAGAAGGTTGTCACTCAATTCCATGGCACTTTAGTATAGTTAATAACTTTTTGCAATTCTGGTTCTATCCACTAAGCAGTTCTAGAAACTTGGGCTTACAGAGAGCAGAGCACTGACATTTACCGTGCACATCTGCGTGGTTTTCTTTTAGTAAAGGGTAGCCCAAGCCTTTCTTCTGTCAGTCTGTCATTTCCACTGCCCACGATATGTTTTTACAATTTATGTTAAACATCTATCTTTCCTCTGTCTCTTTTCTGTAAATCTGGTTTATTGCCCATGCCAGATGGTTTCTCCCCAGTTCCCGTCTTTGTCAGTTCCATCTATTGATATGGTCCCTCGCCGCCGGAGCCCTTGCTAGCGGGATTGTTCTGTGGGTAGATTGAACTATAAAATCTAGATTGATTATTGGCATTTCCAGTTGTTAATGCATATTCATTTAGCTAGCCCATAAATCAAACTGCTGACATCTGTCCCTTCAGATTTCAATTTTTCTTATTTTCTTAATATCTTCTGGATTGCTCTTTAAAAATATTGATGATTCTTTTCAAAAAGTGAAATCTAGCTTAAGAAAATCTGAAATTAAGAACAACTACCTAAAATTATGCATAAACACTGGTAGGAGATGTGTCAAAACGTTAGCAGAACTTCTCTCTGGGTGGTGTGTGGCCAGACATGGAAGTTTGGATTCTGACAGACCTGGGGTTAAACCTCCCTTTCCTTCTGTGAGGCCTGTTACTTAGGAGATGTAGACTCTTATGCCTGATTATCTAAATGGCTCCTCTCTCAGTGAATCGTTAAGTGAAGTGCGTAGTTCAGTGTATGGCTTGTAATCACGCATCACGAGAAAGTTCAATTGTTAATTAAAAAAAAACACGTTAGCAATACATATTTCACCCATTTTACTGCTCACCTAACACAAGCACTGTGTTTTCCCATGTTTCTTCCTGTTGTAATCAGCACACAGTAGGAGGCAGAGTCCCCAGCTCAGTGACCTCTGTCAGGCCACCTATCCATTGTGTCATGGTTGTCTTACCTGGATGCAGTCTGTACTCCTTAGCCTGGGGTTGTGTTGATGACTCCATGAGTTGACCTAGAGAAAGGGCTTGAGTCAGTGTCGGACACATAATCGCTTATACGTGTTTGCTGCTATGGTTATTTTAGACATTTTAGAAAATATATGTATTATGACTTAGTACATTCAAGAGAATGGGAAAGTTACTGCAAAGATTTACATGTCCTGCGGAGAGCTGGACTTGATGACTTCTGTGTCTGAGATTGAGGATACTGCAGGCTATGTTTAGTGTAACTGGAACATTGCAATTTTTAGATAGAAAATGAGGGTGATCTCAAAATGAGTAGTCACAGAAAATGAGGATCCTTTGGAAAATGTAATCTCGTGAGTGAATGCCTGATTGGTACTATGATAATAGGCCGATGGACTCTGAATTTTCAGAAATGTAAATTTTGGTTACGTTCCTTAGTTTGTTTCAGTTCTCTACTTAAGTGCCAGATTTTTAAATCTGGGTTCTAATAAAAATGCCCTTCTGATTTATGGTGAAAGGATTAGCATAGGCAAGTGGCAGGCATATGTTTTTAATATTCCCTGTTTCTTCAGAATTCATCATTGCTTAAACATGCACCATTGCCTTTTTGAGGGATGTGTGATACTGTGGGTTTGCAGCCTGTTTTCCCACTGGTCATCGGTGAGCGATGGAGACCTTGCAGTGGAAGAGAATGGAGCTGGGAAGTGGGAGATTTCTTCCGTTTCTGAAGTGAAACCAAGCACAGTCGGTCTGCCTTGTCACCTCACAACCCATGTCCGTGCTGCTATGTTAACACTGAATTAAGCACACGTATGAAGAAGGTGACCCGAGAAGTCCTTTTCATACATTCTTCCGAGTTCATTCTGGAACACCCTGAATATTTATTTCCAGATCATTGCAGAACAAAGCTTTCTATGTTTCCCAAGTAAAAACTAGTCTATTTGTTCTCATCCTGGTGGGGCGTGTCCTAGTGACAAAGCCTGTGTTATTAGTATCAGCAGTAGCTAGAGAATCTGCTTTCCTGGGATTTTATGGGCTTGTTACCAAGGGTCAGAAAAAAAACTAAAACACACATAAATAGTGAGATGAGTTTATTCTCAGTTATCCAAATGAGTGGTAAATAATTCACAATTCTCCTGGTCTTGACCTTCACTTTTATTTTTCTTCTGTGTTTTTTTTTTCTTGGACCTGACCTTTTATTTTTCTATCATATCTGTTTTTGCAACAGCCTCAAATCATTTGACTGAGTTAGGTTATAAAAGAATTTAAAATAAGAGTTCATTTAGAGCTTCTTCCTTTTTCAACTTGAACGAGGAAGAAAATAGCAGGACTTCAACTTGAATGAGGAAGAAAATAGGTAGACTCCAGGGAACTAAGACATCTGAGTGATTAATCAGCATTGTGTCAACCCCAGGTGAACAGAGGGTTCCTGGAAACCCAGCTTAGCCTTTTTTACTGGTCTGACAGCAAATGACAGTATATTCTACACACAGGCCAGAAAGTCACCTATCTGCCTAGATCCTCTGTTTTTATCTGTGAAATGGGGATACAAAAAAACCCATTTACTTTGTAACCTGTTGAGCAAATCAAGGGAAAAGACACCTGTGGATGTTCCATGGGACTCTTCAGTCCCAAGAGGACACTGGGGGTAGCAGCTCCTGTTTGTTCTGCTGAGGCGTTAGCCTGGAGGGCTGCTATTTTGGAGTGAGGGTTACAGATGTGAGTGTTCAGAGAGCCTAGGAGAGGAGAGGGAGCCTGCCGGCTGGGGTGGTTGGAAAGACTAATCTATAGAAGCAAAGCTTGATGCTGATGAGCTTGAAGAGTGAGTGGCTGGGAAGAACCGGAGAAGAAAATGGGGTGGTGCATCTCAGACAGATGTAGGCTACACAGGCGGAAATAGAGGCAGTTGTAGCAGGGATTAAAAATACATCCGTTTTGTTAAAATGGAGAGTTCTTACAGCATAAGTGGGTGGATGGGGCCCCTGACCCTTGAGCTATGCCTTGAACCTGATTGCCCATACATTTCAAAATGCTGTATGCATTAAAAATCACCTCCAAGCAAAATGATAATGCTATGAACACATAGGTGTCTGCTTTGGGTTCATCTCTGTTCACTGCCCTTTCTCAACAGTGCCGAGGGTCTGGATTTGTCTGCAATAAAATACCCCTCCCGCCTCAGAATTTCCTGGTCATTAGGTATCATCCTATATAATAAAAGCCTAATATGAAAAATGACCCCTTGACTAGGAGTTTGACTGGAAGTTCGACCGCTGGCTATGGCATGTGCTGACCACCAGGGGATGGTGCGGAGCATGGCGGGCGTCGGCGACAAGGCACTGGCAGTGGGCGGCAGTGGAGGCCCTGCCAGCCCCAATGGGCTTCTGGGTGAGCAGGGCTGCAGCTGCTGGGACCACACTGGCCGGTTGGGCTCACCATGGGTTTCATGCAGGAGCCGGTCTGCCGAGGTTGGCTGGGAGAGAGCGTGCTGCCCGCCCGGCTTCCATGTGGCGCCGTTGGGCGGCCCAGAGGCCCACTCTGTGCCCCGGCCTATGGCGTCCGGCCGCTCTTACTACATCTCCATGTGGGGACTCGGGCATCGTGACTCAGGCAGAGGGGGGCGTGGGGGGCCTGGGGGCCCAGGTGCTGCTCAGAGGTCAGCTGGGGCCTGCTCTTCCATGCCAGACACTCACGCTTCGATCGCCGGCCGGGCCTAGGGACCGCACCCATGCATGAATTTCTCGGACCTCTAGTCCAGTGGTTCCCAAACTTATTTGGCCTACCGCCCCCTTTCCAGAAAAAATATTACTCAGCGCCCCCTGGAAATTCATTTTTTTAAAATTTTAGTAGCAATTAAACAGAAAGATATATGTATTAATGTTTCTACCTTTTTCGTAAAATATAGTAAAGAAAGGTGTAAATTAGAAACATTGAAGTTTGAAATTATGAAACTATTTATTGAACTCAGAATAGAAAGGTAATACAAAAAAAAGTTAAAACAAATGCACCTGTGGCCATCACCGCCCCCCTGGATCGCTGCAGCGCCCACTAGGGGGCGGTAGTGCCCACTTTGGGAATCACTGCTCTAGTCTTTAATAAAGGGCAGCTCTCAAGTAAGTTGTCTGAAAGAATCTGAAACGTGACATCCTAAGACCGTGATAGCTGATAAATGCAAATCACTGCTTTTGCAGTGAGGTTTAACTGGGGGCAGATCTTTGTGGTGGAATTTTAGGTGATAGTGCCAGGAGTGAATCCTTGATCTGCTCCAGCCTTACCACATGCATGGCCAACTCTGTTCATTCTTCCATGTGGATGGTCTGCTTGTGGTTTTCTAGCAGTGGGACCTTCAGAAGGTCTTTTGATCTCAAAATTATAGTTTCTTCATCTGAAAATGGAAAACAATATCACAGGTCTTTTCACATCATTCTGTATTCTATGTTGTAAGCATGCTTCTTGGTTCTCTTAGTGGAGGTAGAAATGCTGACTTGCCCTCCATCCATGCACTAAATAAATACATTTTAAGTCCTTCTCTTCAGCAGGTACTAAGCAATACACGTGTTCCCTGCCCACAGGAGCTTTCAAATCTTTGTGACTGATGTGGCTTTGGTTTTTTTTTGAGTTTCTCATTTGACAAACTGAAGAACGTCATGTAAGCCATGAGGTTAAGCTTCTGTGGTCCACGGAACAGGTTTTTGATGAGTAGAAATAGTTGGGTTTGCTGGATGTTTGCCGTCTGTTCATCTTTCAGTTATGATGTTAGTGTGAATAATTCCTAATGACTAATTTTTAAATATCTGTTTAAATCTTTCCATGGAATACATGTTCATCCCACAAACATTTATTAAGCATCGTCTGTGTGCTGGTCACTGTGCTAGGGCCTTGAGACCCAAAGATGGCTATAGTGGTATAGTCCTTGCTCTCAGAGGACAGTGGGGGAGATGGACTTCTCGTGGCAAATGTATTCTCAGGACTGTGTGTGTATATATCTTATTACTGGTGTATTGGGAACAGGCAAGAGTACTCAGCAGTAGCCCTGTGGATTATGGGGCTCAAAGCAGCCCTGTGAGCCAACCACTTGGTTGGAATTTTTATTGACTTGCCTGGCCTGCCACTGAGTTCACATATGTGTAATGTCTTATTTCTAGTTGAAGTATTCAAAGTGAAACGATTGTCTTGGCCTCCTATCTCTCCCTGAGGAACTAAAGAGAGATTCTTACATGAATGTTCTGTCTGGTTTTCTGGTCTCCCCGCTCTGTCTGCAAAGGGGAGCATGATCATGCTGGTGTTTTTGTAAGTGAGCTAATTAGCCACAAGGAAAAAGCACATCAGCTGTGTTCACGGACTATTTCTCCCGAGCTGCTTGTTAGCTAGAGCTCTCACAAGTTGGGATGTGGGGACTAGGGGAGTCTCTCCACTCAGACTCTGCCCTTGGGGCTCTCACTAGTTGGGAAGAGGTGTGAGGGGCCCAGTGAGGAGACAAGATTATTAAGGAAGGCCTTGCCCCCTGATAAAGCTAGACTGGAGATGAGACCAAAAGGGACTGGACCTTCTCTTTTCCTGGCCCCTCCTTGACTTAAAGACACCTGACCCCTGTGAACAGTTGACCTGACCTACATTCCTGGATGGTGACAGACAGGTACCTGTGTGTGCCTGTGGGCTCGGGATATGGAGACTGAATGTTATCTGAAAGGTGCCTGAGCACAGACAGCCCAGGAGGGCAAGGCAGGGAGCACGTGAGATGCTGGCCTTTGCTTGTGACCCAGTCATGATAGGTTCTTACTTGTTGGGTGAGCTCTTCCTCTTCTTCCCTTGCCCAGGAGCAGGTAAGGGCTGGAGAGAAGGGGGAGCTCTTTCCAGGGCAGTTTTTTTGAGAGAGCAGAATTGTTCGCAGGAAGCTGAGATGTAAATACGTACAGATGAATGATAGCTTTTATATAGGCCCATGTTTTATGCTGACATTTGGTTATGTGATGCATACTGTTATCAAACAGGCCTGTGTTTCACCTGCTGAGAGGGGCAGGCTGGAAGAAGGGGGAGGTGCAGCCATTGTCATTTGATGCAGCGGTTTCCCATGGGTCAGAATCCAGTCCCTGGCTGGAGGGAGAGGACAGGGATGGTGCACAGCTCTTATTCTCTTGGAGATCCAGGGTCCCACTGACACACCTCTGCTCTGCCCCGTAGTGCGATTTCTTTCTTTTGTGTTCTTGGGTTGAGGGAATCCGACTGAGAGAACAGCCTAGGAGCTAGGAGTTGCCTGCTCCACAAACACTCAGCCTCGCAGCTCCTCCTCAAACACTTCTGCATCTAGAAAAAGCATGTCATATGACTTGAATAATGAAGAGGGTTACTAGAGGGTGAGCTCCATCGAGGCAGGAATCTTCTCAGCCTTTGCTCCCTGATGCCTATAATATCTACTCGTAACAGATGCAAAATTAACCATAAAAGAAAGTTTGCAGCTCAGGTGGTAGCTGACCACAGTGTGCTGCTTCCAGTGTTTCTCCAATCCCCATGACTCACAGTCATAATAGCAAACCCTGACCTGTGCTTTCTATGCGCCTTTGCCTGTATTAACTTACTTCATTCTCTAGTACCCTTGTGGGTACATCCATCATTGTCTCCCATTTTATAGAGGAGGAGACTGAGGCAGATTGTAGTTAAGTAACCAGCTCAGTGTGGCAACTGGTAAGACAAGGGTGGGGTGGGAGCACCTCCTGGCCCTCACTTACAGGGCAGAGATCCAAGGGGTGGCTGCTCTTCTTGACCAATAGTGGGCATTCCTTTCAGACAGGAGGCCTTGGCTGAGCTGGGCTCATTTGGCCCAGGGTGGACTGGGTGAGGCTGGGCAGCGGGCACTACTGCCATCATGCTGGGTTGTTTACAGCTCCCGGGGACTGAAAAGTATTTACTTTAGAAGGAGAATGTCTGGGTTTCACCACTGGTTCCATTGGCTCATCTTCCACAATGGATGGCACAGAAGGTTTTTGTTGGTCCAGGCGACCTTCACACACACAATTGGGGCAAAAATGGTCAGAGTGGGAAGAGATTATAAAAAGAAAAGTAATGCATCTTTTACGCATCTATGCCCTGCCTTTTAGCAAAACAAACAAACAAAAGGACTTAAGGTCTAATAAGATAGCATACATTCCAATTGGGGCAAAAGAAAAAACAAAAACCAGGATAGGATCATAAAAGAGAGGCAGATTGGACTAGAACTACATACAAGAAACAGTACATGCATTGGCTCTGAGGCCTCTTGCAGCCCAACCAGAAAAGGCACCCTGGTCAGCGCTCTCAGGCTCCCAGCCTGCAGGGCCGGGATGAGCAGGGGGTGAGGATACAGAGAGTGGAAGTGAGGGCCAGTTGCTGTACCCGTGCTGTGCTGCCCTGAAAATACCACAGCGGAGTGGGAGCGCCAGGCTTTATCATGACATGTTGTCTGAGCTGTGTGGTTTCCCAGGGCTTTAGTGGAGATGTAGTGAGACTTCTCCCAAGTGGTGAAAACACATGCTCATCTTTAGTTGACATTTCTAGGTTGCCATGTGCTTTAATCCTGCTTTCTTTTTGTCAAAAGTCAGGACACTTAATTCCAGCAAATGTCCGTTTTGGTGTGAGTGGTGCTAGACATAGCTCAGTACCATGGTCCCTGTGGGCTGGTGATTAAATCACTGTGCATTTGGTTTCACATCTCACTGAGGTTTTCTTGTGTGGGTGATCCTCTTGCATGATAATAACAAAAATACCTTGTCTTCGTACATACTTGTATAGTTTAGAAATAATTTTTCATGTACATAATTTGCATTTTTTAGACATCTTCATGAAGGAGAATGCTGGTCTTTTTCGTTTCGTGCTTGGGAACATTTAGTCATAATAAAACAGAGAGCTAAGAGAAAGAAGAAGAAATTGGAGTCTTTAAGTCTTCGACTACTGCAGAGCTCTTTTGGAGGGACTGACTTTGTTTTCTGGTGTTTTTGTGTGTTCCCATGTAGTAATGATGGCTTTTTCAATAGTTGTTTTTGAGATAATACAAAAGTTGAGAACATGAACCTTGTAATGAATCTCTGGTGTCCCTTGTTCTGTTGAGCATCTACCCTGAACAAGGATAGTGGCTTCTATTCCCTGGTGAGATGTTAAGATGTGGAGACAAAGGGATCCCGTGGGAATAGTTGGCCAAACACCAAGCGTCTTCTGGGAGCCAGCTCCTTCCATGGGAGCCGGTGGCTTCCCGCTCCCTGAGGAGCAGAAAGAAGAGAGGCGATGGGGCCCAGAGGTCCAAGGCTTCATGGGCCTGGCATTGTACCTGAACCTTAGTCTCCTGGTCCTGTACCCCGTCCTTGAGCCAAGACTTGCCTGCTCCTCTGCTCTCACGCAGAGCCAGGCAGCAGCATGGACAGGGCCCAGTAGAGAGGTCATGTGGTGAGGCTCCTTCCTCCAGGAAGGGCACTTCGCTGTCCTGGGACTCCCCCTGGGATCACAGTTGGGGGGAACCATGTCCATATAGATAATGTGTGGCTGTGGAGTTGGCAGCAGCCCTGCGATGTGTACTTCTGGATAAAAGCCTTAAAAGCATAAATCAGAGCTGCCACCTGTTCCCCCACCCCTTCCAGCAGCTCCTCGGGAGGTGAGTCTTTTCCTGTGCTGCCAGCCCCTCTCCTCACCTCTTTCCTGAACCTGCTCCTCTTTTCTCAGCTGCCAGAGGTCTCCAAGCTGCCAATCCTCATCCTCTCAGTCCTCATCCTCCCTGAACTGCGTCAGCCTTTAGCCCAGTGGATCTCTCCCTCCTGCTCAATGCACCTTTTTCTGGCCCCACCCTCTCTCCACTCTCCTCCCTCACCCACCACCTTCTTATCATTTCCTTCTCCTTGTCCTGATTTTAGAACGTCTTTCCAGGACTTGGTCCTCGGATCTCTTTTTTACTCACTCAATGATCTTTCTAGTCCCAAGGATTTAAATACAGTAGCCCTCCCTATTACGTCCCCTGCTTTGTATCTGACTCTCCTCCACCTTTCCACTGAATAACCCCAGACAAACTCATCAGAGACTTGTTACCCCAAACCTGTGCCTCCAGCAGCTCCCCCCACCTCCGTCAATGGCTTCTTCACTTTTCCAGTTGTTTGGGATAGAGATTTTCCTTCACTGTTGTATTTTTTATGTTTCTCCTTTTCCCTTTTGCTTCCCAACTCTCTGGGCTTCTCTCCTGTGTTTCCCAGCCTCTGTGCTGCAGTCTCCCTGCTTCTTCCGTCTGCTCTCTGCTTCTGCATTCCCCGTCTCCTTGCTCCCCTGTGTGTCTTTGCTTCCTCGGAGCGCCTGTGTTTACTGTCCTGCTGTGGCTTCACGTCATGGGCTCTGTCTGTCCCTTTGATTGAATCCATCTCCCTGCGTGGCTGCAGGGACCATTCATTTGCTCTTCAGAAAGCCTAATGATTAGCCTGGGATGAGCAGCCTTCATGCAGGGACACTTACACTACTTCCCATCCCCAGGGCATGGAAGACACTAACCACCCATCCTCTCCGGTGCATCCCATAAGTTGCATCCATGACAACATCGAGCCTGTGGCCTTCCCCACTGAATCCTACCACCCTCGGTGCTCATAGAGCTCAGTGGTTCATGAAACCCCACATTGTCACCAGCCCCAGGCGACAGATTATCTATCCCATGGAGTGATCTACATTATAGGAAATTTGTCTGTTTCTAGAGTTTAAATTTTGTTTTCCCAAATTGGGGAGTTGGTTAAATGTGCCTGCACAGAGAGAGTTGGATAGAGCCGTTTATATTTGGCTTTAAAAGTTCTTGATTTTATAGATGGAAAATCAGAAGGTATTTTTTTACTTCTCTGCTGTGTCCACAATCTAGTCACTGCCCAGGCTGTGGTAATTAATTCAGTTTGGGGCAGATTCCCACTGAACACTGCTGTTGTTGGTTGAGAAGTATAGCTTAACATTTCTCAAGTAATAAATATTGTCACATTTTCACAGACAGAATTTACTGAGTGTAAATAGAGGTCAGAATGACTTTAGAGTCGGATGGCCTCAGTGGTTGCTTCATGCGAGTGTATCTGTCTAAAAATGTCCTCTGTACCCAAATGATTTTAGTCACCTGCTGCCAGGAAGCTGGCTGTCAATCTAGCCTACTGAGCAGTGACCCCAGGGGCACCCATTTTCTAGTCTCGCCGGTCAGCCTGTTGTCCTCTCTGTGTGTGGGCCACCTCACTGCTTCTTAGCACTTGCATTCTTTTAAAATATATATATGTATGTATATATATATATATGTGTGTGTGTGTATATATATATACTTGTTTGTTTCAGAGAGGAAGGGAGAGGGAAAGAGAGATAGAAACATCAATGATGAGAGAGAATCATTGATTGGCTGCTTCCTGCACGCCCCCTACTGGGGATCAAGCCTGCAACCGAGGCATGTGCCCTTGACCAGAATTGAACCCGCGACCCTTCAGTCCACAGGCCAACGCTTTATCCACTGAGCCAAACCAACTAAGGTGCACTTGCATTCTTAAGTGGGAAGGAGGCATACAGGGTGCTCTGGGGTACAGCTTTACTACCTGAGGATTGTCTAATAAAAGACAAAATAGTGTGAGCTTAAAATTCCCATGGACTTAGGTTATTCACCCCACTCTAGTTCTAACAGCTGCTGACTATAAAGCACCTGTGTTGCTGGCCAGGATGGCAGCTGGGTTCTCAGGTGCAGGGAAGAGGCTGGCTTGGGAGGCGGGTAAGTTTCTGGCCACAGAAGAGAGCAGGTAGCCAGCACAAACCAGAAGCCACTGACTCAAAGTAAATGCACTAACTCATTGGATTTAAATTTGAAAAGAAATTATTTATGCATTATTTCAAACCTAGCCTAAACCTGTTTGTTTTCTAAAGCCATTGAACGGGATGAGAAGCAAAATATCCCAGTAGTTTGTCTAAATGAAATAATTGAATTGGCATTTTCTTCACTTTGAGACCCCTGAAGAGGGTGCAGCTGTTTGCTATGCTGGGTGTTTAAAATGGGCCGTTCTGGCCTCATTAGTGATGGCTGTTTATCAGTCTGGCATTGGTGTCCCCTCAGGATTCAGTTCTTCCATGAATTATGCAGGGCTGATACCACTGTACCTACTTTATCTGGGAGGAATTGAGGCAGAGTGGCCAAAATGCCTTGCTCAGATTTATAATCTCTGGGGATGTGGTTGGGTCTGGAAGCCAAGTCTTCTGGTACGTGGTTTGGTGGAACTCTTGCCATCGGGAACATTTGTGACGGCATTGGTGCTTCATCCTCTTTCCCCAGGAGCTGATGGGCAGGGAGCCGGCACTGAGGCTGCCGCCAGGAGCATTTCAGGAGACAGCGGTGCGTGCCCAAGGCTCTCTGCCTCTCACCTGAGGGGCAGGCACCTGGGAAATGCCACTCCCAGTGAAACCCCAAGTAGGGAGCAGCCTGAGAGAAGGAGGCTTGGTGACTCCTGAATTCCTTCCTCTCAAGGGACTCCAGTGGCCACACTGTCAACCCCAAAACTCTATGCTGCTCTTATTCTAAAGTTTTTCAAAAAACCTAGTTTTTTAATTTGTGTTTTTACTCACAGCATTCTCGTTAGCTGTTTTATTCTCCTGAAGCTGATTCAGTCTAGTGATTTTATTTTTAAAGCTGATTCGGAGTCTAGTGTGCTTTTTTCCCCTCAAGACGAACAGTCATCATGAGCATCAGGATTTGTCTCTTTGTGTTTTCCAGACATTCTAAGTGAGAGTCTTCGGATCACCTATGAAGATGGTGGCCCTGTCCTTAAAGATCTGCGTCCGCCACTGCAATGTGGTGAAGACCATGCAGTTTGAGCCGTCCACGGCCGTGTACGACGCGTGTCGGTTCATCCGGGAGCGGGTGCCCGAGGCGCAAACTGGCCAAGGTAGCCGCGGGTGACTCACTGGTTTCTTGAAGGTGTTTGTGTGATCTTCACTTATAGTGAAAGAAACGGAGGCTCGGGATGGTAAACATGCCCGCCAGTGTCTATGTTTCCAATGAAATGTCTTCCTCGCCTGGACACCGCTTGCTTCCTGTGCGAGGCTTCTGATGACAATGACCACATCTGCCGCTGAGCGACGCCATCCTCTTGGCCCATAGATCAGCATCGTGCTAGGCAGTGTGCAAGCCCCTCTGACACACCGTCTCCTTGGCCTCTAACGTACCAGTGTAGCTGCTGGTTTTGTAGATCCTGAGCCCTGTTTCGGGTGCATGAGGACCTCCCATACAGCAGCTTGACAAGCCCGGAACCGCCAGCAGGACCCAGGGCCGCCTTATGTATGCAGTACTTCGAAGGGGCTTATACATTTTATCTCGAACCTTTATTAAGGAGGCGGGGGGCTTTATGAATTTTATCTGAAACAGTTTTTTCAAAGGGCATTTGTTTTATATGTTTTGTTTAGTGTTTTGTTAAACCACTGACCCCCATTAATCTGAATTTAAACAAAAGCCGCTCATACCATTTTTCCATTTCCCTTTGTCTTCTCTCTACATGTCCTTCCTTTACTTAGTGATTATTGGCCTGACCCTTGAGAAACTGGGACTACTCCCAAATTGATAGACCTTTAGTCTGAAAGTGGTATAAGATTTACCTTAAAAATTGGAAGCATAAAACTCAAACGTGCCAAGGATAATTACAGGTAGAATGGGTCTCCTTCCAGAGATCTGTTTCTTACAAAACTGCTGACCGTTAGGTCAAAAGCATCATTTAAATTATTCAAAGCACTCTGTTATTCGTAGACTACCCAGAAGTAACAGTTGCTTACTTCTCCAGCCTTCCTTCCAGACCCAGTTCGATCATTTCTGGTGTCTTCACTTCCCAGTTGCTGTTTTCCTCCAGGTGCCCTGCCCTTGGGCTGGGCTGCTCTGCAGCTCGGGAAGAAGAAACCTGTGAAGACCTGGAAGCTGTTTTGTTGAGAAACAGCAGGAGCTCCAACCTCCCTGAGTCCCTGGGGTTTCCTGGAATCACATTAAGAAAAAACACGTCCTTAGACAGGAAATGCGACTGCTTCTCTCCGCCACCCTTTGTACTTCCGGGTCACTTCAGGGGATTTCTATGGAGAACATGGACTTTAATTTTCCAACCTTATTCATAATTTGGTGACATGAGAGCAGAGGCTCCATTTCACAGGGAGCCCCTGCTTACCTTTCGTCACACGCGTTGGCGGGACGGAGGGACCATTCCAAGTGCAATGGCTCCACGGGCCCTTCTGTGCCCGAGTGGTGCTGGGCTTAGATGGTCACGTCTGCATTTCTCCAGGTCTGTCCTGTCATCCTTCACGCGTCCTTGGCCTGGTTTTTAGAACAAGTATAAGGAACAAAGCCAAATTCGGTTAGAAGGAAATTGGGACTGCTTTGTCCTTGATAGTTTCTCAGTTCTAACATAAGTACTGCCCACTGGTGGTCAGCAACATCAACCTTGTCGGAGGGGTTTGGTTTTGCAGCTCAGTTCTTATTCCTCCTCATCTGCTTTAGTCCCAGTGGCTGCTTGTGGTGTCAAAACGAAACATTTCTCTGTTGAAGGAGAAGACTCGCGTCCTAGCCCAGTCAGCAGACGGGCTGTGTCAGTGATGGCTTCATCGTCGCTTTGTCTCCTATTTTTCTTTCTGTTAACCTTCCAGCTTCTGATTATGGGCTGTTTCTCTCTGATGAAGACCCCAGGAAAGGAATCTGGCTGGAAGCGGGCAGAACACTGGACTACTACATGTTACGAAATGGGGTAGGCTGCTGATCTTGTTTTTCTTTTTTTCATCGCTTTGTCCTGAGCCTTCCATGGAAGCCAATATAATTATGCTTGAAAGAAAAGGAGAGACCCAACAATTGATTTTGATTCAAGGGCATCTTATTAGTAGTCTTGATGCAATGTACTTCGTAAGGGCTGTCCAGGTAGTGATAGAAGATATCAGCAGTCCAAATTCTTGAAAATCCAGAGTAATTAAAGCAACTTGGGGTTAGTATTTAAAACTGTTTCTACGTGCCCTTGTTGGACTTGGTAGTTATGAAAGAAGGCACAGCATTTTCCTGTGAGTATGTAGGAAGTATTCCCTGGTGAGTGGTGATAGAAAGTAATGATGGATTAGAGGAAAAATAAAAATATAATACTGACGGTAGTCAGAGATTGAATATTAATTGGTGTTTTACTCTTGTAAAAGAAAGTTCATATTGGATGTAAGTTTAATAACTATTCATAAAAGTAGCAACAAAAAATAGTTGTGGTATGGAAGGGGAAAGAACTAATGAGTAAAAAAAATTCAATATTCTGTTTAGCTGAATCTTCGAGATACTGGGTTTTGGTATATGAAATGCATATATCTGATTGGTCAGTATTCCATAAAACAAGAGTGAAGTATGTTTGCCAATTAACACTTCCCTCCAATATTTTTAAGACGTGTGGTAAAAAAAGAAGACTCTATTTAAAAATAACTCCCAAAGGTATTACCCATACTTGGCCTTGCCATTACAATGAAAACCAGTTCTACTGTGATACACCACGACTGTGAAGAATTATGGGGGTATTATTTATGGGCTCCATGACACGGAAATTAAACATTGCTTATAACTGAATAAGAGATACTTGGAGATGCACACTGCTGTCTTTTTAAAGGCAGGTAGGAATTTTCCTCTGCTAATTCTCATTAGAGCAGAGCATCCCCAGCCTGTCAGGAGGGCATATGCCGCTTCCACTTTATAGAGGTTAGTTTTCACTAATTATGAGCTAATCAGTGTATTCTTTGGGTACAATTGCACCATCAGGTTTTTAAGAAATCTTGATGAAAGCAATTATTTAGCCTGGGCATTTCCATTTTAGTGGCGAAAATATGAACACTTTGAAGGAAGAAATCAGAACGTGCTTGGGAAAGTTCATTTTTTAAAGAAAGTGTCCAAGTCCATTATCTTGTCCCACATGCAGTATGACCTGTTTGTGTGGTTTGTCCTAGGATATCTTGGAATACAAAAAGAAACAGAGGCCTCAGAAAATCCGGATGCTGGATGGGGCTGTGAAGACGGTGATGGTGGACGACTCCAAGACGGTCGGGGAGCTCCTGGTGACTATTTGCAGCAGGATAGGTGAGTATGCACCTGCCTCGATTCCCGTTTTTGTTTCGTGTGAATCACACGCCTCTACTTTTTTTCCCCCCCTCATTCGTTGCTGAGACCATCTTGAGTGTGTCCTAATGCACTGATGTCTGCCATTCCCAAGAGAGTCTGATTATTCTCTCAATTTGCAAACTCACTAACTGGTCTATAAACATTTGAACTCCCTTACTAAGTCAAAATTGAGAGCTTTTATTTCCCTTTAAAAAAAAAAAAAAGGAATTTTTGCCTGGCTGGTGTTGCTCAGTGGTTGAGCATTGACCTAAGAACCAAGAGGTCATGGTTCGATTCCAGATCAGGACACATGGTTTTCAGGCTCAATCCCCAGTAGGGGAAATGCAGAAGGCAGCCAATTGATGATTCTTTGTCATCATTGATGTTTCTATCTCTCTCTCCCTCACCCTTCCTCCCTGAAATCAATAAAAACATTCAAAAAAAGATAAGGAATTTTAAAATTCTAGATAATAAAAGCCTAATATGCTAAGTGTCCGGTTGTCTGGTCAGCGGTTCAACCAATCAAAGCATAATATGCTAATGATATGCTAAGGCTGCTCAACCGCTTGCTATGATGTACACTGACCACCAGGGAGCAGACAGTTGACTGGTCAATCTGTTGCTATGATGTGCACTGACCGCCATGGGGCCGACGCTCCAACCAGTAGGTTAGCTTGCTGCTGGTGTCTGGCCTATCAGGACTGAGCCAGACAGGCCAGACATGCCCTGAAGCCCCCCCTGGTCCCTCCTTGGCTGACCAACCTCCTGCGTCCCTCCCCGGCCCCGATTGTGCACCGGTGGGGTCCCTCAGCCTGACCTGTGCCCTCTCACAATCCGGGACCCCTTTGGGAATGTCGGAGAGCTGGTTTCAGCCCAATCCTGCAGGCCAGGCCAAGGGACCCCACTGGTGCATGAATTCGTGCACCGGGCCTCTAGTAGAAAATAATGTTTCTGAAGTCATATGATTCAGTCTCTCACCACTGTTGGGCATTCTATTATCTCCATAAAGACTCCTGGGGACAGCCTATATATGATTGGTTGTTACAGAGCTTTTCTTCTCGTAGCGTCTGTTTATCTCCTCAGAGAACAACTCTGTTTCCTTTCTACATGAAGCCCTTCACATATTTGAAGAAAGTAGCCTGGCCTGTCTTTGTTTCCTCTGGATTCAAAGGAAGCCCCGTTCCTTCAGCCCCTTCTTGTTTGACATTGTCTTGCCTTGTTCTGCATGATCTCTACTTGTTTCTTAAAAACAAGACAGGAGAATGGAACATGACATTATGAGTGTAACTTAACTACCTGGACATACTTCATTTAGCCAGAGTTATTTGATATGTGCTCCATGGGTGGCCCCGACCCTCACCTGGGCTAACGCTTCTTTCTGTCCTTTGCCACCAGGGACTCCTTGGGTAGTACAGGACCCACACTGATAAGGGCGATAGCGGTGTGTAACCTCTGATCATATAACCTAACTTATATTTTTAGGAATAACAAACTATGAAGAATACTCTTTAATCCAAGAAACAATCGAAGAAAAGAAAGAGGAAGGGACGGGGACACTAAAAAAAGACAGGACGCTGTTACGAGACGAGAGGAAAATGGAGAAGTTGAAGGCTAAGCTGCACACGGATGACGACTGTAAGTTCTGGGCGGAAGGGAGGCAGGCACATGGGTTTGCCATGCTGCCCCCTCCCATCATCTGTATGACCCAGGGCAGGTGTTTGTGTGTTGTTGTATTTTCTTTCTGTTTTTTATTTCATCTGTAAATATTTTGGTCTGTGTCACTAACGGATTGAGACTCTTAAGAAAAAGTAGCTGAAATGCCATTTCACATCCAAAAAGGTAATCTCTCAATATCAAATAGACAAATCATGTCTACATTTTTCCATTGTCTTAAAGAAATTTTTTTTTCAACAGTGTTTGAACTGGGGTCCAAATTATGTTGAATGATACACTGCTTGCCTCTTTTACTGTCGAGAACTTCCCTACATCTTTTACATTTTTTTTTCTTCAAATTTTTAGGGGCAAGACACCATCTTGTTACTTGTATAGAGTTTCGTGTAATCTGGATTTTGTTGGTTGCATACTTATGGTGTCATTTAATATGTTCTTCCACCCCCTTTAATTCCTGAGATCTGCAGGCTGGATCAGATTCATGTGTATGTGTATTTTTTAAAAATACAGTCTCCTTCATATGTGATGTTGTGTACATTAAGTCCTCATTTAACATCATCGATAGGCTCTGCAACATTCAGCAAAATGACATATAATGAAACCAATTTTACCAGAGACCAGTTGATATAAACAAGGTTTCAGTTCCTACAGCATCTCATCAACATTATAGCAAAATGACGTTATTCAAGGACCTGCTGTACTTCCCATCAGGAACTTGTATCTGGTTGTCTCCTTTTTTGTGATGTTAACAGCCACTCATGACAACTGCCTGGATACATTATTTCCTTGGGGGTTACAAAACGGTAATGTAATTTTGTCACAGGAAAATAATTTTGTATGGCCACACTGTTAATATTTGGAAAAGCCATTTGTATACTCCATGTGTCCCCAAAAGGTCTGTGCTGTGTGCACTGGCTCCCTGACACCTCCCCCGCCAGGGGATCTTACTTCATGTGCAGGCCACTTAGACTTTCTCAACCTCTCTTCCATTGTTCTTGCTGCTGCATTGGGAAGATGTCATCATTGTCTTTATGTTTATTGATCCTCAGTGGGACTTTCATTTCCTCTGACCCTTTCTCCTTTCGCTTTTTTTCTACGTTATTTGATTTCCAGTTGCATACTTCTTTCCCAGGGAGACCTTCATAGACAAATCCCAAGGATTTTTATAATGTGCATGATACTCTCCTAGGTACTATGGGAGATGAGGTCAACCCAACACATTCCCCGTGCTAAGGTTGCGTATAATCTAGTGAGGCTTGTAATACATATTTACTCACAATGTACGTGTGAAGCCCCGGAGGACTGTGGGAATGAGAGCTGTGGGGAGAGTAGAGGCCTATGCACCTTGACATCAGCTGTGCATTTTCTGACTGAGTGAGATTCAAGCTGGGCCATGGGCAGGGTTCTCCCACCCCCTGCTACCTTAGTGTCCCCTCCCCCCAACTGCTTTTATTTTCCTCCTCATTTCTATTTAGGGTTGGAGGTAATTCTTATGCTCAAAGCTTATAAATTATTTTACCTGATGAGACAGAAGTATCCACTCTGACTTAAAGGAAAATGCTAACTGGGTTGTCTTGGCATAAAGCATTGATTTCCTTATTTCTTTTAACCCCCAGAAGGAAGGGGCATATTATAAATTCATTGTGGGGCTTTAACTAAGTTTCAGAATGGCTTGGAATGTTCTCTCATTTCCTTTCACTGTGTCATATGGTACATGAGGGCATATGTGAAATTATTTGCAAAGTTAGAATGCACAGTTCTAATGTAAGAAGTCACTGTACCTGAATGTCAGCATTATAGAAATCTGGTCTGTATTATGCTGCTGTCTTGATAAATCCCCTAAACCCAGAGGAAGAATAAACACGGCTCTTTTATCTGTGGTGCTGTGTTGCAGTGAATTGGCTGGATCACAGCCGGACATTCAGAGAACAAGGAGTCGATGAAAACGAAACGTTGCTGCTTAGACGGAAGTTCTTTTACTCGGATCAGAACGTGGACTCGAGAGACCCGGTGCAGCTGAACCTGCTCTATGTTCAGGTACCTCTCCCTCTGATGCTCAGACCTGGAGGCTGGTGAGGGTTCAGGAAGGTGCTGGCTGGGCTGGGATTGGGGCTGCGTGGGAGCTGGCTCTGGCTTCTATCATGTGTGTGCATGCCGTTCAGGGGCATGGCTCCTGGGTTCCTCACACATGTTTGGTTGTGGTGCAGGCTGGTGTTTGACATGAGCTGCTGGCCATCCAGAAGAGGGCCTTTATGTGGCCTCCCAGACTGGGACCTGGGGGCCAGTACTCTCTCTCTCTGCCTGGCTTCAAGGCCCTTAGCTAGCTCACCACTTCAAATGCACTAAAGCTGGCTTAGCGAACATCTTAGAACACAAGCAAAAATTGGTCAGAAAATCAGTGCTTCTCATTAACTGAGCAACATTCTCTCAATAACCTTTTTTGCTTTTCTATTAACTAATTTTTTAAGCTCAAACAAGTCCTTGAACTTATCAGAGTTGCGGTTCCCCAATGCGTAAGATGTGGGCTTCACACTAGACCAGTGATGGCGAACCTTTTGAGCTCGGTGTGTCAGCATTTTGAAAAACCCTAACTTAACTCTGGTGCCGTGTCACATATAGAAATTTTTTGATATTTGCAACCATAGTAAAACAAAGATTTATATTTTTGATATTTATTTTATATATTTAAATGCCATTTAACAAAGAAGAATCAACCAAAAAAATGAGTTGACACGCGTGTCATAGGCTCACCATCACTGCACTAGACCGTCCCCAGGGTTTCTTCTGGCTCAAGGAAAACATCCACCTGTCTCCCAGTCTCACTTCTTTTATTCTTTCCTTTCCTCCTCCCCTCTTCCTTCCGTTTATCCACCTATGTGCCCACAGAAAAAGTGCAGCCACAGCGTCCCCTGTGTTTGTAAATAAAGTTTTATTAGAACACAGCCCATTTGTTAACATAGTGCACATTGGTAAATCCCCTCATGCATTATTGTTTGCGTGTTGTCCGTGGCTGCTCTCGTGCTCCAGGGAAGAATTCAGTAGTTCTGACAGAGACAGCAGGCCCACCTGACCTGACTGTCTGCCCTTTTACAGGAAAAGTTTGCCGATCCTTTAGTTAATGGATGGAAGAAGGGTATGGAAGGATAGTTAGGAGGAAAGAGGCTGGAAGGAGGGAAGAAAGAGAAGTAGGGCAATAAGACGGCTCAGAGCCGTAGGTTAGCATGTCCATCTGAGAGGGAAAGAAAGAAAGAAAAGGAAGGAAGGAAGAAAATAAATAGTAACAGCAGTGATGGGTCAAGAAGTGAGAGAATAACTTCAGACACAGTGAGTTCCTCATTCTAAGACTGTGTTTGCTTATCATTTCCCCTAAATATCTGCAGCAGTGAGTTCCTGTGTCTGACTGTCTCTCTCCTCATTCCTCCTTTTATATCTTGGGATGGGGTTTGGGTTGATTTTTACCTCTAGGTAATTTTTCTGTTCCTTTTATGATTTAGGGTTATAGAAAGTATATTGTATCTCCCCCCCCCCCCCACTGTCCCCCCCATGGATGTGGTAATTTCACAAGGATTTCTTTGCTTCTATTGTTCATGACCCACTTCTGCCTTCCTAGAATATACTCAAGCTTTAGTTTTCATATACAGGGCACTGCTGAGGCTGCCCATCTGTAGGCAATTTTGGGCAAAGACTTGTTTTCTTACTGCCTTACCCCTGCTGTGCTACATTCACCACCGTGTCCTGGATGCATCGCTGTGGGTCGGCGGGCACATTTCCCCTTGCTGCACAGAGTGGGTGCGTCCAGGTGCGGGAAGGTATCAGTCAGGTGCAGGAACCTGTCAGCGGGCAGAATGTGTCGTCCCCCCAAGCTCCTGATGCTTTTTGCTTCCTCTTGTGTTGCAGGCTCGGGATGATATCCTGAATGGCTCCCACCCTGTCTCCTTCGAGAAAGCCTGTGAGTTTGGTGGATTTCAAGCCCAGATACAATTTGGACCTCATGTGGAGCATAAACACAAACCGGGATTCCTAGAGTAAATGATCTTTTGGTTTTCTTTTTTCTCCTCTCTTTTTCTTTTCATTATTTATTTTTGAGGTAGCTATGTAAAATACGTACCGTAGTTTCAGTCATTTGTGAGATTGTTGGCTTTTACTCAGTTGAGTGTGTGATCAAACTCGTTGACCTTGGGGAAAGCAGGTGGCCTGGAAATTCAGTGTTGGGATGACTGAAGGTTATCTGCTCCCAGTTCAGGCAGCCCATGAGTTCCTCTAGACCAGTGGTTGGCAAACCGCGGCTCACGAGCCACATGCGGCTCTTTGGCCCCTTGATTGTGGCTCTTCCACAAAATACCACGTGCGGGCGCGCACATACAGTGCTATTAAAACTTCGTGGCCCATGCGCAGAAGTCGGTTTTCGGCCTGGGTGAGTCTATTTTGAAGAAGTGGCGTTAGAAGAAGTGGGGGGTGTCGGTCGGTCAGGCGACGGGAGACGCAGTGCGGGGGAGGCGCGCGATTCATGCACAAGTTGAGGATGGAAGAGTTGGAAGGGGTCCACCTCAGCGAATGTACCTCAATCAGATTGAGGACGTTTTTAGCAAAGGCCAGCTTAGGAGTACCCTAATTAAGTTAATAACAATGTACCTACCTATAGAGTTTAAGTTTAAAAAATTTGGCTCTCAAAAGAAATTTCAATCATTGTACTGTTGATATTTGGCTCTGTTGACTAATGAGTTTGCTGACCACTGATCTAGACCATAGAATATGGAACCCCTCACCGAGCTATCTGGTCTGGCCTGTCCTAGCATTCCTGTGAGTTCAGTCACTCACTTCCTCCATCTTCTGAAACCTCTGCCCATTAGAGGATTCCTTCTTCATGTAGGGCCAAATTTTGTCATTTTAAACTTTTTTGTTAAGATTCCTATATGAGAACGCAGAGCATAAATGACAGAACTTCACATTCTTTATCACAATCTTGCAAATTCTTTGTTGCTCTGAAAGGATGATGTGAAACACTTCTCCACTCGTTTCACCCATCAGGTCTTTGGTGCTCTTTTATAAAATGACTAGAGGCCTGGTGCACAAATTCGTGCACTGGTAGGGTCCAGCTGGCCTGCCTTGATGAGGGCCATTGGGAGCGGACCAGCTGGGGTGGGGGGGTAATCGGGGGCAGGGCCGGCCGGGGCGAGGGGCTGTGGGCGGTTTGCCAGCCGCCCTGCCTCTGATCAGGGTGGGGGGCCGCTGGGGGTCAGGGCAGGCGAGGCAAGGGCCACAGGCATTCTGGTTGTTCAGGTTGTTCAGCCGTTCAGTCTATTTGCATATTACCCTTTTATTATATAGAATGGGGTGTTTTTTTCTGGCTTGGAGATTGAAGAAAAAGCTAACCCCACAGATCCATCCTGGTCCCATAGATCATGGGAATTAGGGTTGGTTTTCTAGAAATACTCAGGAGGATAGGCCCAGCCTCACATTGGCTGCTGTTTGTCTGATGTGATCTTCTCTCCTGTTTTGATCTGGGCTTCTCCAAGGGCTTTGTATGTGTCTTCCTCTGGTAAAGTTCCTTTCCTTCATCACCCTCGCGCCTTTTCCATTTCTCTTCTGCTTCCTCCTAGGACAGATGAAACATTTGGCTGAACCAAAAAGAAATCACTTCTGAGAGTGATCAATATCATGAGGTTACCTAAAATGCAACTTGTAGACTCTGGGAGTGGGGACCTGATGCTGTGCTGATGGGGGCAAGGCGGGGGGAGCGGGGTCAGATTTCCTGCAGGATGTGCCAACATGAGATGTGCTGAGCAGGTCATCCATTGTACTGTGTCCAAGTGTAGGGAGCCGAGAGGATAACATAAATGCTTATTTGGCCTTGTCCCCACTTTCACCTTGGTGGGAAGTAATGGGGTTCATCTACATAGTAAGAAGAAAACATGAAGAAAACATGACTTTTCTCCTGGTGGCAGACCATGCTGTTTGGTCTAAACAACTCTTCCTTTGGGTTAATGGGTCCCAGGGAGCTTTTCCAAAGTGATGTTGTCCTACAATACACTGTATCGTGACCTTGAGAATGGCTTTGAGCAGGTCCTGTCACTTCTTCTATTCTACATTCACCAAACAAGTCATATGGCCAAGTGTTCCTCAGGGCCCATTTGTACCCAGTCGGTCTGGCTTCCTTCCTGCAGCAGCCACGGGAAGCTTGCCTTTCTCTCTGTTCTGACACCCAGACGCCTTATGAAAGACCACGTGTACACCATCTTTCCGAAGTTTCCTGTTCCCACATTCTCGCCTCACATCTGGCTCCTCAGATACATGTGGATTGTGAAGTCTCCTCAGACACTGTGGATCGTGGCCACAGACATGGATAAACACCAAGAACTCATTAGGCCCCAGAGGAAACATCTTTTGTTTCTGTTTCTCTGAGTGACTGATGAAGAACAGGAGACAATGGAGAAAAAAATAATTATTTTTCTGTATATCCATTTCTTTATTTTTTAATTTATTTTTTATTGTTGACAGTATTACAGATGTCCCCTTCACCCAGCCCCCAGCCCACCCCTGGCTTTCACCACATTATTGTCTGTGTCCATGGGGCTATGCATATATGCATATAAGTTCTTTGGTTAATCTCTTTCAGTCTTCCCCTCAACCCCCATCCCCTCTGAAATCTGTGAGTGTGTTGCATGCATCCATGCCTCTGGACCTATTTTGTTCATCAGTTTATTTTGTTCATTAGATTCCACATAGAAGTCAGATCATGTGAAATTTGTCCTTCTCTGGCTTATTGCACTTAGCATAATAATGTCCAGGTCCATTCATGGTGTTGCAAAGGGTAAGAGATCCTTCTTTTTCACAGCTGCATAGTAATCTATTATGTAACTGTGCCACTGCTTTTATATTCCATCATCTGATGGGCAGGTACTTGGGCTGTTTCCAGATCTTAGCTATTATAAACAATCCTGCTATGAACATAGGGGTGCATATACTCTTTCTGATTGTGTTTTGGGATTCACCAGTCAGAAGTGGGATCGCTGGATCTAATGGCAGTTCCATTTTCAATTTTTTGAGGAAACTCCATACTGTTTTACATACTGGTTGCACTGGTTTGCATTCCCACCAACAGTGTACTAGGGTTCCCTTTTTTCCCACATCCTTGCCGACATTTGTCATTTGTTGATTTGTTGATGATAGCCATTCTTATTAGTGACATTGAGCATTTTTTTCTTATGTCTATTGGCCATCTGTATGTCCTCTTTGGAGAAGTGTCTACTCAGGTCCTTTGCCCATTTTTTAATTGGATTGTTTCATTAATGCCTTTTCTCTAGAGTTCTGGGATGGCTAATTCCCAGGGCCCCCTTGTGAATTCAGAAAGCAGTGTATTTTATGTGATGTATGTGGCAGAAGAGTCACAGAGGAAAAGCGGCCTGTTCAGCTGCATAGAGTTCTTTTTTACAAGTGGCTTCTGACTACTTACAT
This sequence comes from Myotis lucifugus, assembly GCF_000147115.1. Lineage (NCBI taxonomy): Eukaryota > Metazoa > Chordata > Mammalia > Chiroptera > Vespertilionidae > Myotis > Myotis lucifugus. Next base: position 3,806,324 of record NW_005871163.1, on the reverse strand, counting down.
TGGGCCCTATCATTTACAAAGGGAATCCTACTTTCAAAGTTGTCCCTGTCACTGGTCTCCCAATATGCAGCAAAATTAGGAGAGTACTCTAAAATGTGATTCCAAGGTCCTTTGGTTTTTTTCCTGAGTGTCACTGGTTGTGCCAACTATATCACAGTGAATGGTTTTGTAGCTCTGACTATTAGTGTGGGGATGACAAACACAATTGGAGCGTTGGTTTGCTCTCACAGTGTCTCCCGGCGACCTATGGGCACATTGAATGTGGTATACTGACACTCCATTAAAGACGTCCCTTCTCGTAATTCTCTGAAGGTAGCCAAAGTTAAGCAATTGTATTTAGTCAGTTTTCTTACTTCTGAGTTTATAGTATGAAGCTCATGCTTCTAGTGGAATGTGTCTTCTTCCTAAGATTCCAAATTAAAACAAGCTTATTATGCCTGGTGGCAATTATTTTCCCGTATGAATTTGATTTACTTTTTAATTAGACCAAATCTAGTCTAGGTAATGAAGCATTTCCACCCAATGTAGATGTTTCATTGTGTACATTATTGTGCATACTGTGCAGGTACAAGTTCCCGAGGATGTTCGTCTCCTTGTAATTAAAACAAAACAGCGAGACCACATTTCCCTGATTGCGTGTTGGATAGTCGGAGCCTCCTGGGGCCATGTGCCTGAGCTGTCCCCGGTGACTGTCTGGACCATGTTGGCCAGGCTTTAGATTTTTCCCCATTTGCTTTCATATGTCCCATCTGCTTGAACAATTCAAAGTTTAAAACAGAAAAATAGTGAGAAGGTTGGACTTGTCACAGAGCCAGGTTGAAGACACAGCCAGGCTGAGATTTCACCCACAGAATGTCTGGATGAGGTACATTTAGCGAGTACATTTCTTTTAATTTTTGAAAATTTGTTTAGCATTTTTGCTCAAAGTCAACAGCATATGGACTTCTTTTTTCTCCACAACTCCATGAAGTAGGTGTTATTATCCTTTTTCAATTAGCATCTAGGCAGGAAACAGAAACCATACTAATTATTTAAACCGAGAAAATGGAATGGAAAGAATTGTTAACCTGGTACAAAGCTGATAACCAGTAATTAAACAGGAAAGAAGGGGGCTCTAAGGCATCGAGGAGTCTGCAACTACAGGAAGCAGCTAGCGCCTCTGGGGCTGGAGGAACAAAGGAAGAGCCTGGAAAGATTGAAACCTGGGAATATAGAGGAGCTGTATGAGAGCCTGTCATACCTTTCTTCGGGCCCTTTAATGATTTCTGGACTCAATACCACCTTGGTGAAGGTGTTTATTAAGAATAATGAAAATCAGATACTGAAAGATATTCAGTTTTCATGGATTTAAGGATTATTTAATGTCCCCTGTCAGTTCTACAGATGGAGAAAATAGGCATAAGAGAGATAGAAGCAAGGCACAGAACCAGTGAGAGCTGGAAGCCACGAAACAGCCACTCTCCCAGATCCAGTCTGATGTGCTGTATCTCTGTGACAGTTTTCTTCAGTCATCTGCAGGGTCCCAGAAAGGGACAGTCTGTGGGAGCATGACGTATAAACAACACACACACACCCATAGTCCCATGTATATTTCATGCTCTTCTGTGCTTTCAACAAGCATGCCACGTGGTGTTCTTCAACTCATGGAGGACTTCATTGTTGTGTTGTGCCAGGCATAGGGAAGATAGAAGGAGACACATACGAATTCTTTGCTGCCTTTGATACTGCAGTCTGGCAAATAAACATGTGAAATAAACATATGAAATAGCAACATGAAACACATGCCCAGTTTGTAGCCGATTGAGGTTCCACTCTCACATTGATGTTTCTCTTTCTCTCCTCCTCTCTCTCTAAAAATCAATAAAAGTATATATTTTTAAATAAAGTAAATAAAGATAGAAGGACTAATTCACCAGGGTGGTATATTAATAATAAGCCCGCATGCACCTAACATTACCTTAAAGTACATGAAAGAAAAATAGACAGTATTACAAGGAGAATTTTTGACACACAATTTTATTGGAATATTGAACACAAACCTTCCTCAGGAGTGATAAGTAGAACAAGATCAAAAGAAAGAAAATGTTTTAGTCAAGAGAAAGTAATGAAGTACAAATCACAGAATCAACAAAAAAGTTGTTGCTTAGAATAAATTAACAAAATATGTGAAAATCTGGAAAGGTTGCTCAAGAGCAACAAAATAAGAAAAAAGCGGCCCCCGTGAGGTAGGGACGACCCCGGTCAGGTCGAAACGGCCCCGGTGTGGTAGGGACAACCCCGGTCAGGTCGAAACAGCCCTGGTGTGGTAGGGACAACCCCGGTGAGGTTGAAACGGCCCCGGTGAGGTCGGGACGGCCCCGGTGAGATTGAAACAGCCCCCGTGAGGTAGGGGCAGCCCCGGTGAGGTTGAAACAGCCCCCGTGAGGTAGGGACGACCCCGGTGAGGTTGAAACGGCCCCAGTGAGGTCGGGACGGCCCCGGTGAGGTTGAAACGGCCCCGGTGTGGTAGGGACGACCCTGGTGAGGTTGAAACGGCCCCGGTGAGGTCAGGACAGCCCCGGTGAGGTTGAAACGGCCCTGGTGAGGTTGAGACTACTCCAGTGAGGTTGGGACAAATAAAGGGGACCAGTATAGACTGATGAACAGGGGTAGATACAGAAGCAGAGCAACATTGAACAGAATGTCAAACTACAGTGGGAAGCCTGGGGAGGGTTTGGGGGGGGGGGTTAAGAGATCAACTGAAGGACTTATATGCATGCATATAAGATTACCCAATGGACACAAGACACGGGGTGGGGAGGGCGGGGGGTAGGGGCCGGGGGAATGTCAAAGGGGGGAGAAAAAAGGGAGACATATGTAATACTCTTTGTAATACTTTAAGAAATAAAAATTATTAAAAAAAAAAAAAGCAAAAATAAGCATTATTAGTAATGAAAACGGGGCAGATCTTAAAAAAGTATAAAAGAATAAAATGAAAACTTGAAGCAAAAAAAATTTAAAATCTAGACAAAATTGATAATTAGAAAGTCCAGATAGATCTATAATCTTGAAATTGCCTTATCAGTTAAAATATAGCAGTAAAAAACAAACAAACAAAAAAACCCCACAAAAACAAAATCTAGGCCCAGGTTATTTCAGATAATATGGATATCTCAATACAACTATTAAAAACTTAATATGGACTAGTCAAGGCTCATGAATGACCAACACTGATTGAAGATACGTGAAGGACTCACACAACTATTCCAATTTCTTACAAAGCTATAGTGATGAAAACACTATTATTGATGTAAGGTGGTATAAAATACTAAGCGTTGATAAACCTACCTTTGTTAAAATTAAAATATTGGAAGTTAAGAGTGAAACTCCAGACTGGAAGAAGATATTTGCATATTTGCAATGTACTCTACAAAGAACAAGTTAATATCCAGAAAATGATATTAAAAGGGAAAAATCATCTAAGCAAAATATCACTCAGGGATAGCATTAGGTTCCTTAGAGAAGAGGAAATTCAACTGACTTATAAAGATATGGGAAAATAGCCTCCTAAGTGACCCAGAATGCAAAATCAATAAGGATAGAGTTTACGACCCAGCAGGTGGGCACATGCTTAAATGTATGAAAGCCCCAAAGTACTTTACAGAAGAAACAAGACGTTTTAGAATATGACTCTGTTGAATTTAAAAATACAAAGAGAAACAGAGGATATAGTTTATAGATACAAGGAGATGTTGGAACATAAAATATGCTGGGAAACTAACTTCAGGAAAGTGACTCCCATTAGGGGGAGAAAGAAGGATGGTATGGGACTTCAGCTAAATTTTTAATCTCTAATTCTTTAAAAACAGAGAGTTAGCAATCACAAAACAAATACCATAACATGTTTTTGTCCTTGGTGATAGGTATATACATTATGAGGTTTATATTTTCTCTATGGTTCAAAATGTTTCCACATTGAGCATTTCTTTAAAAAAGACCATTGTGATAGTCTCTGTGAGCTGATAAAAGCTTATACTCAACTAAGGTTGGATATCAAACATGTGGCAGAGGAAAAGCTAATGGGCATTGGAGGTCGGACAAAGAGGCTCCATGACTCTGAGCGACAGGAGTAAATGGTCCAGTGGTCGGGTGCAGGCAGGTGGGTCACAGGCTGAGGAGGCCTGCCATCCTCGATTACCGTAGCCTCTCATTCTGTGTGCATGTTCTGCAGAAGTATTTTACTGAGAAAGCAAAGCGACCAAGGGTACAAATCTCTGTTGAGGAACAATTCAGAGTGGACTTGTGAAAATTTCCCCTCAAACTCAAGATAATTTTACTGTCAACAAGCAAAGTTTTTGACACACTAGGACAGCGGTTCTCAATCTGTGGGTCTCGACCCCTTTGGGGGTCGAACGACCCTTTCACAGGGGTCGCCTAAATACATCCTGCATATCGGATATTTGCATTATGATTCATAACAGTAGCAACATTACAGTTATGAAGTAGCAACGAAAATAATTTTATGGTTGGGGGTCACCACAACATGAGGAACTGTATTAAAGGGTCGCGGCATTAGGAAGGTTGAGAACCACTGCACTAGGAGGTCTTCAGTCAGTTTTCCTCATGGCATATGTTCAAACACATATTTCTCCTTTGGAGTTGGGCTTCTGTGTGTTTTTGTCAGAATAATTTGACTACCGGTTCTGTCTTCATCCGCTTTTGTTCTTCCCCGTCTCCGTCTCACCTCCTGTCCCTCACCCACTAGTTTCTTTATTGTTTGCTTCCGTCCTGTGAGCTAGAGCTTCTGTCAGTTTGGGGAGGTGTGATCATTCGGTGGTCCCCCTAGCAGCAGCCTGCTAAGCATGGTGCCTTGCTCCCTAAATGCTTTCAGATTCCAGAACTTGCAAACCAGGAACCTCTGAATGTACCCAGCCCGGAGCTATCTCTGCACCTCCAGGCACATTCCCTGCCTTACACTAAAGGGCTTTGGGACTGGTTCTGTGGGACTGACATAGGGCCTCCAACCCTTTCCTGTGCTTCTCCCATGCCATCCTCTCTCTCTACTTCTTCCCACCCTAAGTGTTTCCCAACTAACCAAGGCTTCCTTCCACCTATGTCATCATGGCGGTTAACCGCCAGGATTTAGTAAATCACACAGACATTTTCATCTTTGAGTCTGGGTTCAAACCCAAGAGTGTCTGATTTCATCATCAGAGCCTTCAGCACACCGTGCTAGTGGTTCTCCACCTTTACTGCCCATTGGAATCGTTTAGAGCAGCGGTCGCCAACCTTTTGGAGCTCGCGACCACCAGTGGTCCGTGGACCACCGGTTGGTGACCGCTGGTCTAGAGGGCTTGTTAAAACACACACTGCTGGGCCTCGCCACCAGAGCCTCTGATACAGCATGCTGCCGGTTCTGAGACCACATTTTGAGAACCTTATGTGATAGCAAATCTGGTGATTCAACATAAAGGTTGGTCTGAGGACTCCTGGGTGTCCCAGTGCCCTTTGGGTGACACTGTCCCTGCGGCACCCTCTGCCTTCCGTCCCCTTCTTTTCTGCACCTTGTGCTGGGCAGACACTGCACGGCTGTGTGTGTGAGTGCTGATGTCCTCACTCCTCAGGGAGGAGGGGCATCCATGGTTTTCGGTTCATGTAAATAATAACACTCCCAGGTAGGGATCCTGTCTTCTTTTCAGGTGATAAAACCAGCTTAGGGAGGTGGTGACGTGTCTGTGGTCATGCAGCTAAGTACATGGTGTCACCTCCAGGATAGGTGAGAAGCAGTTAACATTGTGCTTATGTTCTAACTGCCGGACCAGAGGACATCTGTAGGACACCTCTTTTGGAATTACTTGTAGAAGCAGCTTAAATTTTATACATGTAAGAAAATGAGGTGTCAGTGAACACCTAGATTTGAATCCAGACCTCACTCCCCTAAATGTGTTTATTAAATTCCCTGTCCATTATTCAGTGGCTTTTGGGCATTGATTGTGTGTTTCTCTGATTTTGTTTCTCTTTGTCTAAAGGTTCTGAAATACTGATCCATGATAAGTCTGTTGACTCAGAGGTAACTTGGAGGGACTGGGGTGTTGAGTGGCTAAGAGCCTCCTCTTTGGAGCCCACAGACCAGCCTTAAGTTGTTGGCTATGATTGTGGGCAAATTACTTAGTTTCACTGAGCCTTTTGTTCCCTGTATAAAGTGGGATATTTTCTTCCAAGGGCTTTGTCAGAATTCAGTTAATCTATTTGTACACGTAAAGCACCTGAAACAGTGTTTGACTTTCAATAAATGGCAGCTATCAATAGTGAAAACCCTTTATCAGCATTATTTAGACTGTTGGTTGGATAATCCAAAAAGTTATTTAAAGTACGGAATCCAAGTTTCTTCTTTGAGAGGGTTCTCCTGATTGGAGTTCTACATTGTCTTTCTTGTATGAATGACATCGTCTAGGAGAGAATTTAAAGACAATCATGGCCTGGTCAGTGTGGCTTAATTGGTTGAGCATCAACTTGTGCACCAAAGGGTTGCCAGTTCAATTTCCAGTCCGGGCACATGCCTGGGTTGCGGGTTCAATCCCTGGTTTGGGTGTGTGCAGAAGGCAACTGATCGATGTTTTCTCTCATCTCTCTCTCTCTCTCTCTCTCTCTCTCTCTCTCTCTCTCTCTCTCTCTTCCCCCTACCCCCCAATCTCCCACTCTCTAAGCATGTTCTCAGGTGAGGATTAAGAAAAGTAAAATAATACATTTGTGAAGCAAAATGAAGACAGTGTTTTCATGATTTTATAGTTATCTCACCTATATTTAATTTAATAACTTTTAAAAATATTTACTATAAGAAGCATTCATTAGCTCTCTTTTTGTACTATTTTAGCAGCTTATGGGCTATGTTGTGTTATTACATAGTCATACAATACATAGCAGCAGCAAGATTGGAGAACAAATACAGCGGACTTGACCAGAGCAGAAGTGGGGGCTCATGAGAGCATAATCTATTTACTGCAAACCTTCAACATCCAGGCATCTTAGAGAGCAAGAGGAGTGTTGACTGGTCTGCCACCTTACAGAGTGGAGTCTCTGTTATTGTTGCACTCAGAAAAGGCGATACTAAAAGGCTGGCAGTAGGGTTTAAAGGAGGGGTAAGGTCTAAACCAGTGGTTCTCAACCTTCCTAATGCCGCGACCCTTTAATACAGTTCCTCATGTTGTGATGACCCCAATTTCATTGTTACAAATTGAACATAATTAAAGCATAGCGATTAATCACAAAAATAATATGTAATTATGTGTTTTCCGATGGTCTTAGGCGACCCCTTACAAATGAAAGGGTCATTTGACCCCCAAAGGGGTCGCGACCCACAGGTTGAGAACCGCTGGTCTAAACGAATGCCTCCAGACAGCTGCCCTTGTAAGATGGGAATGCCTAAGGAGGCAGTGGGAGGGGCTTCGCTTGTCCAGAGCTTGCTTAATTAGGAGAAAAATTTCCAATCAGGTTTGACAATCTAACCCGTTTTCTCAGGGAAGGCTGGCAGATTTCACTTGTGTGAATGTCCCAGATGCTTAGGAGCCTTCCAAACTCAGGTTTGGTAATGAAAACTGCTGAGCGGGACCTGCTGTACCGCCGCCTGGCAGGCGGTGATGACGGGCTGCTGCTCCTTCCAGCTTCCTGCTGAATTCCTCGGGGAAAATACACACCACACGTGTTCACACACACTCACTTCACCTTTTAAAATGCCTCGCAATAAACTCCCCCCAAAAGACTCTTTAACATTTAGTGTAAGCAACTGGAAGTTGTTTTCGGTACCTACCAAAGCGTGAGAGGTTCAGTACCTACTGAAGAATGGGAGTGTTAGTTTGCAGAGTTTCCATTAAGGGCAGCTTGTTGCTGCACAGAACTTTGTTGTTATAAATGCCCAGCATATTCTATCCCTGCCTGGCCACTGGACAACACCGTCTGTTGTTCTTCTAGTAACAGTCATCATCCTGACAGAGTTTCCCGTGGGGCTCTTTTTGGGGTGCTTTTGGTAACCTCAGCCGGGTCTCCCTTTTTGATGGTGTAGGAGCTACTGTCCAGAGCCCCACAGCCCTGGGCCTACTCATGATACTGCATCATTGTCCTTGCAAGTGTCCTCCTGGGGAAAGCCTGCAACAGCTCTGTGCTCAGGTGGACCTGCTCTGGGTCTGGGAGGTCAAAGGCTCCCTGCTACCAACAAGTCTCAGGACCTCCGCTCAGTCACCTTACCTCTCTGTGAACTCAGCTTCCTCTTTTGTGACATGGATGACTTCCAGTTCTCTCAGCCATTCATGTCTGTCCACAAAGTTGCTTCATGAGAGTCATCACATCCCAGGGTGCTGCTGGGATATTTCTCAGATCCTTCCAGCTGACTGACTTGGGGTCTCTTGACAGGGCCAGATCCCTGAAATTCCAGGAAATGTACTTACAGCTTTTGTCTACAGGTAGTTTGCAAATTGAACAGGCATCATCACTATTCAAATCTTAATATAGCCAGAACCAGGCCCTGCCCTGACCCTGACCTGACCCTCTCCAGAAACATTTGATACATTTGCTGGCTCAGGGCTAGAAGCAGCCATTTCTCAGAGGATCTCTGGTTTCTTTGAGTGGGGAGTGGTATTTGAAGGCCACCTAGCCAAGGTGCTGGGGGTGTTTATTGCCAGCAGGTTGTCCTTGCTCTTAGCCTCCTAAGAGGACACAACTAGAAAATAAATGTTTTTCAGAAAAAGAAAATGAATCTGATATGCCAGTCTTTATTTCCAATTCAAATGAAGGGTTGCAGGGTTTTCATGGACTCTTTTTGGCTTTATATTTTTACTTCTTTTATGCTAAAAATCTAGGTTACTAACAACTAAGGTAATTACTCATTTTATCTTAATTATATACAACATGTTATATAATATCCTAATTTTTATAGACTGCATATATAGAGAAGAGGGAGGGTGTTGCAAAATAATGGTGTCAGTGTTTGACAAGTCACTGTGGTTCGTTTCATCTTTAAGTATATCTCACTAGGGATGCATAGTGAAAAGACTGTTTTCAATGTTACCTGAAATCATTTTTCTCTGTAGTAATGCTGTCAACTTGATATACTGTTAAGTTGATTTGTTTCCATTTGCTCTAGATTTTTAGGTTGCTTTTTGCCCCTCTTTGCAATTTAATGTGGTTCTAAAATGAAAACAACAACAACAACTATGCTATAAGGAATATTTACAGAGGTTTATTTTTTATCCTTGTCCCCCTCTCCCTGTTTTTCCCTTCTTTCTATAGAGAATCGTTTTTATTAGTACTGGGAATATCTTTCTATTGTTTTAAAAATACACATTAACAATATAAAATGAAAAATACATCCTGTCCTCCCCGTCTTACAGAATAGCATACTGTACACTCTTGTACCCTTTACTATCCTATCTAATAAAGAGGGAATATGCAAATTGACTGTCACATCATCACAAAAGATGGCGTTGCCCATAGCCACAAGATGGTGGTGCCCAGTCCCCTCAGCCCCGCCAGAGTCCCCCAGTCCTTTCAGCCCAGCCGGGGGGAGGGGGGTGGCGTGGCAGGTGCTTGGTGTGGCTGGACCCACCATCAGCCCCCAGCTGCCCAGGGCTGCCCAAGGCTCAGGTAACCAGGGCCAGTGGAGGCTTGTGCTACCGGCAGTGGCAGCAGCAGAGGTGTGATGGGGGCGTTGCCTTCCTCTGGTCACCAGGTCACCTTCCACCCCTGAGGGCTCCTGGACTGTGAGAGGGGACGGGCCAGGGACCCCCCCTCCAGTGCATTAATTTTCATGTACCAGGCCTCTAGACTATATATATATATATATATATATATATATAATGGCCATAATGACTGGTTGCTATGACACCCACTGGCAAGCAAACCGCCCGATCAGGGGGTGGGGCTGGCTGGCCAACCTCGCAGCCCCTCCCTCCTGCTGGCTTGCCCCTGATTGGACTCTTCACCCTGATCAGGAGTGGGGCCAGCTGGCCAAATGCCCCTTCCCTTCCCCCCCCACCCCCCCGGCCAGCCCTGCCCCCATCAGCCCGCCCCACCACAATAGTCCCACAGCCCCTCCTCCTGGCCGGGCTGCCCCTGATCATACTCCCATTCCCAATAGGGGGCAGGGCTGGGTGACCAACCTCCTGCAGCCCATCCCCCTGGCCACTCCATCCCTGATTGCACCCCCGACTCCAGTAGGGGGCGGGGCTGGCCTGCCAACCTCCTGCAGCCCCTCCCCTGCCCAGCCCCACCCCAGATCGCCCCCCCCACCCCAATCAGGGGCAGGGCCAGTTGGCCAACCACCCATGACCCCACCCCCCAAGGCCACTGTCCCCTGATTGATACCCCCCACCCCATTTGGGGGCAGGGCCGGCAGGCCCACTACTCACAGCCCCCTCCCCATGGCCGGCTCCGCCCCCAATTGGCCCCCCAATCCCAATGGGGGGCGGGGCCTGCTAGCCAATTGCCCGAGGCCCCTTCCTCCAGCTGGCCTGGCCCTGATCGGTCCCCGATCAGGGTGGGCCATCCAGCCAACCTCCTGCCATCTCCTCCTCATGACAGGCCCAGCCCCAATCCACCCCGATTGGGCCCAGGCTGGCTGGACCTCACCCATGCACAAATTCGTGCACTGGGCCTCTAGTCTATAATAATAAAAGCACAATATGCTAATTAGACTGGACATCCTTCTGGACGAAGCCGGGGCTGTGAGGGAAGCCCGGGTCCCAGGTGCCAGAGGGAAGCTGGTGCCAGCCGCCAGGGGAAGGAAGGCCTATTCTTGCATGAATTTCATACATCAGGCCTCTAGTTATATTATATCCTAGAAACTCTTTCTCATTTACCTTTGTTAGCTTCACCCTTTTTATCAGTCTGGTTTTATATCTGTGTCCTATTCAGTGCATTGTGGGATGTGGCAGTTTGTTATAAATTATAACTAGAAAATACTGGGAAAGTTAGTGACTTAACTGTGAGTTTTACGAAAAGACTTTTCTTTCCTTCTCATCACAGAACATAAATGCTGTACTTTTTCTCTTCCTCTCTCTCAGTCTAAAGGAATTCCTGCCCAAAGAATACATCAAGCAAAGAGGAGCTGAAAAGAGAATATTTCAGGTACTGGGAATGTGAATTTATCATTCTTCTCACTCCCTACCCTCATGTATTAGTATGAGAAGGGCCTCCATACATGATAGTTTTGTAACCCAGACATGTACTCAGCTTATATACTAAATGATGAGTGTCTCAAGAGTAAAGGAGCTGACAGTTCTACGTCTGGCAGATTTATTATCTTAATCCCCACCTTCTTGCTAAAGGTTACGTAGCCCTTCTGAGAAAAAATATGTGCATACATTTAATTTCCAAGGTATTATCTTGGTAGCTTTCAAACAAGGTGATTTGCCATTAAAAATGCACCAAGAGAAGAAGCTACAAGTTGCTTCTTTGTCCAGAGGTTGGTTTTTGAAGCTAGAATTTGGGAAGTGGTACCTTTTTAAAACTCAGGTTTATTCTAAAAGAGAGTTGTTTATTCTAGGCAACCAGTAAGAAAAGCTCTGCCGTCAACGTTGCCATGAAACAATCACTCTAGTAAATTCAAAACATCGAAATCTTCTTTGATGTTGAAATGTAAATATAAGTTGAAATGTAAATTTCATGTGTATAAATCTTATTTATTTATTTATTTACTTTTTACCAAGTATTGTTTCCCAGACTGACGATGTACACACATTTGTGTAACCTGCTCTTTGGAACACTGTATGTTGTGGATGGATGTTAGCATGCTACCTTCCCTGGACAAGGACATTTTTCTGGCTCTCCTTTAAAGTGTTGGTTTTGATACATGGGGTTGTTTGAAAATTGGATTGTAATTATGGCGCTTGTTCCTGCCATCTTGCACATGCATGCATGGGTGCCTATAGTTATGAAATCTGTAGGGGTTTGGGCTCAAATTCTAGTTCAGAAGCACTGCATTAGAATTTTCCGTGTACTCTGACTCTTGGTGAGTTGGAACATGTGTCGTGAAGGGGTCTACTACACAACTGTTGCTTATTGGTCAGTCGTAGCCACACTCTATGCACCACATGTAGTACCTACCTCTCACCAAGTCCACCTCTTGGTGGAGCTGCAATAACTAGTCCCTGCTACTATCACTTCCGCAGGAGCACAAGAACTGTGGAGAGATGAGTGAAATAGAAGCCAAGGTCAAGTACGTCAAACTCGCCCGGTCCCTCCGGACGTATGGTGTGTCCTTTTTCCTGGTGAAGGTGAGTTGGGCAGGGTGGTGGAGAGAGTGTTTGCTCTTGTCACGCCTTTTTCTTTTGTTAGAGTGTTTGCTGTTAAGGTTGGTTTGCATTTGCGGAGGTAGCATCTGGCCAATAACGACCCAACTTTAGCTGTTGGAGAGACATGAAGTGGATGATCTGTGAGGCTGCTGAGTGAGCCTCGCTGCCCACGGTCCTCCGGCAGCTGTGTCTGGGCTTGGCTCACTGTCATTGCAGGGGTGTGTTTCCTTGTGCTCATTATGACTTTCCCCTGAGACTGTTTCACTAAAGACTGTCAAGAGTGCCCTGGACTAAGTGAAGGTCGTTGACCACTGCAAACCCAATCAAATTCCTGTGGTCAGTAAGGAACTTAAGATGTATATTTGCAAATGGGTCTGGGATTCCTGTGACCTTTAGATGTGTTCTCGTCAGATTTGTCTTCCTAACAGAAGGAAAGAGGTGGTTCTTTTAAACTCAACCTGTGAATTTCAGAGGGAGGCCCTTGGTAGGTACGTTCTTAAGTTGACTGATAAACCCTTCTGTTAGCTTCATTTCTCCTTTGTGCATCCTGAGCTCACATACTCTATTTCAGTCCTTCCTTTTCTTTTTCAGTTTTACACCAGAAAATATCCAGCCCTTGCAAATGAAAAACATATGGGTGAATCACTTTGTTTCTAAGACCAAGCTCATTTTTATTCATTATTTTGTAGGGCAACAGGTGACAGATCAGTTCTAAAATGTAATCCCTATCACAGGAACAGAGATTAAATTTTCAGCATGTCCACTGATATTGGCATCACTTTCCATCTATTTTGAGGGTTTTTTTAAGTCTTTCACATATGAAATTAATTTCTTACATTTACATTGTTTTCCATCAGATTTCACACAGTCAGTTTCAGTGCTATGCATATAGATCAGCAAATTTAGGGAAATAAATAGGATACAGTAAACTACATGTAGTTATAAAGTAAGGTCAAATATATGGTGACAGAAAGAGATTTGACTTTGGATGGTGAACACACAATGCATTATAGAATTGTACACTTAAACCTCTATAATTTTATTAAACAACTAGAGGCCCAGTGCACCAAATTCATGCACTTGGGGGGCACCCTCTTGCAATCTGGGATCCCTCAGGGGATCTCTACCTGCCAGGATCAGGCCTAAGCCGGCAGTCATACATCCCTGTCACAGTCTGGGGCTCTCACAGTCCGGGACCCCTTGCTCCTTACTGCCCGCCTGCAGCAGAGGCTCCCGCCACCGCCACTGCACTGGCCTCCCATGAGCCCGGCTTCTGGCTGAGTGGCACTCCCCCTGTGGGAGTGCACTGACCACCAGGGGGCAGCTCCTGCATTGAGCATCTGCCCCCTGGTGGTTAGTGCACATCATACAGATCGGTGGTTCTGCTGTTTGATTGCATATTACGGTTTTATTATATAGGATGTCACCCCAATAAATTTAATAAAAAAAGAAAGAAGAAGAAATTGAATAGAAAATTACAGGAACAAAGTTTTTTCTCCAAAAGCAGTTTAGCACCTGAGAATAATCTGTCCATGACTAGTCAGATAATTGGAGATAGAGCATAGATCTGGTTATCACAGGGTCTTTAAGAAAAAAGATTTGGTCAAGTGAAGACTCTTCTGTAACAAAAGTATTTAAGGAAAAATGAGAAAGGAATAGAATTTTCTTCTTCCTTCCTTCCTTTTCTCACTTTTTTTCAAATCTCTTTGTAGTGAGGTCAGGTTCAAGGAGGTAGGCAGTACTGACAACTTTCATATACATATTAGATACTCAAATTTTGGTTTTCAATAATTTTGTTTTCCATCACATAATAGAAGTGAAAATGCTACTAACTTTAATTTTTTACTCAATGGTCCTATTTAGTTACATTTTATTTTTTAAAGTGATTTTCATAAATATTGTTTACTTGACCATATAGTTTGCATGCTTTTAAAAGTAGTACATCTGAGAATTCAGGAATAATTAAATGTTATGAAATAATGAACCTAATAAATTAAATAAATAAGGCAAATAAGATGACATCATACAGAATGCACTGAGAAAGAAATAAAGAAAACAAACCCCATTTACAATAGCATCAAAAAGCAATAAAAAAATATTTAAAAATAAATTTAACCAAGGAAGTGAAAGATCTATACACCTGAAAGTATAAGAAATTAAAGAAAATACAAATGAATGGAAAGATACCCCATGTTCGTGGATCAAAAGAGTTAATATTATTTAAAACGTTCATATTACCTAAAGCCATCTACAGATTCAATGCAACTCCTATCAGAATTCCATTGACATTTTTCACAGAAAACGAAATCTTAAAATTTGTATGGAACCACAAAAGATCCCAAATAGCCAAAGCAATCTTGAGAAAGAAGAAAACAGGAGGCATCACACAGCTTCATTTCAAATCCTATATAATAAAAGGCTAATATGCAAATTGACCAAATGGTGGAACAACCATTTGCTAAGACGCACACTGACTACCGGGGACAGATGCTCAATGTAGCCGAAACAGGTTTGGCTCAGTGGATATAGCCTCGGCCTGCGGACTGAAAGGTCCCGGGTTCGATTCCGGTCAAGGGCATGTACCTTGGTTGCGGGCACATCCACAGTAGGAGATGTGCAGGAGGCAGCTGATCGATGTTTCTCTCTCATTGATGTTTCTAACTCTCTATCTCTCTCCCTTCCTCTCTGTAAAAAGTCAATAAAATATATTTTTTTAAAAAAATACAGATGCTCAATGCAGGAGCTGCCCCCTGGTGGTCAGTGTGCTCCCAGAGCGGGAGTGCTGCTCATCCAGAAGCCCTGAGTTGGGCTCATGGCTGGCGAGCACAGCAGCGGTGGTGGGAGCCTCTCTTGCCTCTGCAGCAGCGCTAAGGATGTCTGACTGCCCCTGAGGGCTCCCGGACTGCAAGAGGGCACAGGCCGAGCTGAGGGACCTCCACAAGTGCATGAATTTCGTGCACCGGGCCTCTAGTTATATTTTAAAGCTATAGTAATCAAAACAGTATGGCACTGGTATAAAAACAAGACATAAGTTAATGAAACAGAATCAAGAGCCTGCAATAAACCCATGCATATACAGCAATAATATTTGACAAACGGAGCCAAGAATACACATTGGGAAAAGATAGTCTCTTCAATAAATGGTGTTGGGAAAACAACATTCACATGCAGAATTAAATTGATCATTACACCACTAACAAAAATTACCTTGAAATGGATTAAAGACTTAAATGTAAGACCTGAAACTGTAAAACTTCCAGAAGAAAACATAGGAGGAAAGCTTCTTGACTTTGTTGTTGTCAGTGATATTTTGGATATAACACCAAAAGCATAAATCAACAAGTGGGACTACATCCAACTAAACAGCTTCTGCACAGCAAAATAAACTGTAAATAAATTGAAAAGACAGCCTATGGGATGGAAGAAAATATTTGTAAACTATTTACCTGATAAGCGATTAATATGCAAAATTTATATAGAGAACTCATGCAACTTAATAACAAAAAACAAGTCAATTAAAATGGGAAGAGACTTAAATAGGCGCTTTCCCAAAGAGGACATATGAATGGCCAACAGGTACATAAAAAAGACTCAAAATCACTAATAATCAGGGTAATGCAAATCAAAACCACAATGAGATAATGACTTAGACCTGTTAGAATGGTTTTTATCAACAGGATAAAAGGTGACAAATGCTGGCCAGGATGTGGAGAAAAGGGAACCCATGTACACTGTTGGTGGGAATGTAAATTGGTACAGCCACTGTGGAAAATAGTATGGAGGTTCCTCAAAAAATTAAAAATAGCCCTTGCCAGTTTGGCTCAGTGGATAGGGCATTGGCTCATGGATTGAAGGGTCCCAGGTTCAATTCTGATCAAGACATGTACCTTGGTTACAGGCTTGATCCCGGCCCTGGTGGGGGCACATGCAGGAGGCAACCGATTGATGTGTCTCACCTCTATGTTTCTCTACCTCCCTCTCCCCTTTGCTTCCATTCTCTCTAAAAAATTTAATGTAAAAATATCCTCGTGTGAAGATTAACAAAAAAAAATTTTTGTTAAAATAAAAATACCATATAATCCAGCACTTCTACTTCTGGATATTTAGCTGAAGAAAATTAAATCACTGTCTCAGAGATATCCTCATATTCATTGCAGCATTATCCACAATAGCCAAGATATGGAAACAATGTAAGTGTCCATCAATGAATAAAGAAAATGTAAAGCTATAGTAATCAAAACAGTATGCCACTGGTATAAAAAACAAGACATAAATCAATGAAAGAGAATTGAGAGCCTGCAATAAACCCATGCATATACAGCAATAATATTTGACAAAAGGAGCCAAGAATACACATTGGGAAAAGATAGTCTCTTCAATAAATGGTGTTGGGAAAACAACATTCACATGCAGAAAAATTAAATTGATCATTACACCATGAACAAAAATTACCACTGTGTAATATTATTATGTGGAATATTATTCTGCCTTAGAAAAGAAGGAAATCCTGCCATTTGCCACGACATGGATGGATCTGGAGGACATTATGCTAAGTGAAATAAGTCAGACAAATGCTATATGATTTCATTTATATGTGAAATTTTAAAAAGCGGATATTATAGAAACAGAGAACAAGATGGATAAGTCAGACAAATGCTATATGATTTCACTTATATGTGAAATTTTAAAAAGCAGATAAACATTTGGGTTTCCACCTATGGATTAAATACTGTTATATACATTCATGTACAACCTTTTCTGTGGACATATGCCTTGAAGTCTCTTGGATATGTATGCCTAGGAGTGGAATTGCTGGATTGTATGTTATCGCCATGTTCGATTATTTGAGGAACTTCCAAACTATTTTCTAAAGGACCACCAGCAGTGTATTAGGGCTCCAATTTTTCTACATCCTCACACACACTTATTATATCTGATTTTTTTATTGTCTGTATTACTTTCACAGCATCCTGTTAATCTGTGATTATTTCAAAGTAAATAGTTAAATGATTCTGGTATCTTGTTATAAGATAAACAATCATAACAATAAATAATTTTGTTCCTTCATTCCCTGAATTAATGCTTAGAATTAAAAAAAAAATCTTTCTGCATTTTCCAGAACTTCCAAAATAATGTTGAAGGGTAAGATTTTAAAGGATAACTTGTTCATATCCCAATATTTATATATTTCTCTCTAGCATTTCTCTATCAAATAGAATACTGATAATAGGATTGAAATACTCTTTGAGAAAGTATATATATTCCAGCATTTTAAAGAAATATTTATAATGAATAGGTGCTGAATGTTATCAAACACCTTAGTGGCTTCATATAAAATTATCAGATGAGGCTATCTTTTTCTCCCAACTTTTCTGAGATATAACTGACATAGAACATTGTGGAAGTTTAAGGTGTACAATGTGATGAATTGTTACATGTATATATTTTAAAATTATTACCACAATGAGGTTATGTCCTCCTCACATAATTATCGTATTTTTATTGTTATGTAGAGAACATTTAAGATCTACTCTCTTTACAGCTTTCAAGTATATAATACAGTATTGTTGACTATAGTAATTGTAAGAACTCATTCCTCTTACAATTACAAGTTTGTACCCTTTGACCATCTCATTCCTCCATGTGTGACTAAACCAGCTGCCCAGGGCCTCTCCACCTAACTCTCTGTGTGGCTCCTGAAGCCAAATTAGACTGATGGGCATCCTCCATGGGCACTGATTTCACCTCTTGTGGAACTGGCATCTCTCCACAGAGTCTGCCTCTTCTTTGCCTTCATCAGGATTGGGAGGTTCTTGCAATGCATACTCCACTTCTTGGCCACCCACGCAGATTCCTGATGCTGTTATCTCTTCCTTCCTGGGACCTTCACCACCTAATGATTTATGAACTGCCCTTGGAGGCTAGGAGGGGGCATTTTTTGCTTTTTTCTAATTGCTTCCCCCAGAAGAAGTACACTGTGGTAGACAGTCTGCTTTTGAAATCAGAAGTATTTTTGAGCTATTCAAATTTGTGTCCTAATCATGGCTTTCCCACTCACTGCTATCTGCCTTGGGCAAGTTGCTGGTCCCTTCATTTCAAAACAGGGATGATGATGATGATGATGCCAACATTTAAGGGATGCTTTGAAAATTAATGGAAAAGACTAACATGTAGCACACTCCTGCCCTGTGTTGAGCGCCTGTCCCCTTGTACTCACACCTACTTATATACACACACACTTTGTGTGCTAATTTGTATGTGTATTCTTAGGGAATCGCGGTGTAGTCATCACGAGGTTTCAGCAAGTATTATTGGAAAAGTTCGTTTTCCCTTGACAACAAAAAGATGTGTATTGGGTGAAATTTTGGGAATAAGGAAACGCACAAGAAAATAATACAAATAACTTGAGATGATTGTTGCCACCATTTTTTCACATAATAAAATTTTCTTTTTTAAATTTTCTTTTAATGTTTTAAATTAAAATTTATGCTTAAAGTTTTACTTCCTTTAGGATTATGCAGTACAAACTGTTGATTTTTATTTTATAATATATTGTGAAAACTGTATTGTCCAATTGTTTTCCTATAATATGCATTTTAAGAGTTGTAGAATAGTCTGTTATTTGTGCAATAATTTTTCAAATCCCCCATTTATTGAAAATTTGGTTATTTCTCATTTCCACTATGGTAAACTCGAGATGAACCTTCTTGCTGTATAATCTTCACATCCATTTATAATTTGTTTTTTAACAAGTTTCTAAAAGCAAGATGTGTCAAAAGTAGAAATATTTCTAAAGCTTTCGTTCATTATTGACACATTTATTCTATAAAGGCTATGCCATTTTCAATTCCCTCAACAGTGTTTCCCCTTTATATCTTCTTTAATTCTGTTTTTTTTTAAATCTGCCATCTTATATACATGAACATTTATCCAATTGTTGATTACTTATTACCTAATTATTATTTTAAACAGTTTCTGTGTATGTTCTTTGCTAGTTATTGTTGATTTATGATAACCTTTCACATACAACGTATATGGAAATTTTTTATCTTTGTATTTGTTGTAAATATTTATTCCCCGGTCATTTGCTTTTTCATTTTGTTTATGATGAGGTTTCTTTCTTTTTCTCCTACCTCTCTTTCTCTTTTTTAGATATATTAAAGTCCATTATATTTTGTAGTGAAAACTATTAATCATTTCCTTTATATGTATATTTTTTATTTTGGTATAAAGAGTCCTTTCACACTCAGTGATCACAAAAATATTCACCTGTATGTTTCTCCTAAGTTATTAACTGATCTCGAATTTGTTCAGGTGTGCGTGACAGGTAGGTATCCATTAATTTAATAGGCATGATTACTGTTTCTTAAACAATTATTAAAACTAATAATCAGTAAAGATTTTTAAGACTCGGTAGTTCTGCCTATTTTGAAACACAGTGTATGTAAGTTGACCACAGGTAAAACATTGCAATGTCATTGATTATTTGGCAAAATCAGATGTATTCAGAAGAAGACTGCTGACCTGATATCTCCTATTTCAGGAAAAGATGAAAGGCAAGAACAAACTGGTGCCCCGCCTGCTGGGCATCACCAAGGACTCAGTGATGCGCGTGGACGAGAAGACCAAGGAAGTGCTGCAGGAGTGGCCGCTCACCACGGTCAAGCGCTGGGCAGCCTCGCCCAAGAGCTTCACGTTGGTAGGGACTGGCAGAGGGCAACGAGGGGGCCCACATGGCTTTGGGTAATATGGCGAGGCAGGAGAAACAGTACAAGCCCACTGGGTTTCCCTGGCCTTCGCGGGCAGTGTGGAGAGGGACAGATGGTGGGAGACCATGGGGTGGGCATGGGGACTGGTCCAGAACTGAGGGAGATGTATAAAAGCTGGGTATCCTTGGCCACCCGCTCCTCTCTGGTGCTTTCAGTGAGAATGTCTCTAGGAAGAGCCACTCACAGGATGCTTCTCCGTCTGTGTCCCTGATGCCATCCCTAGCATACCCTAAAAGGAAACTCTAATGCTCTGAGGCCCATCCAAAGGCGCCCTTTATCTCTGATTGTTGTAGAAGTTCCTAAGAACCGGGACATCTTGCTGAGGTCGAGATGTGCCACGCCTGCCTAGAAAGAGAGCATGCTGTATAGTGGAAGTAGCGTAGACTTTGGGGTAGTATTCCACCCCAGCTTGTCATTTCTGAGCTCTGTGACCTTGTCAAGTCACCTGTCCTCACTGAGCCTGAACTTCCTCAGCTGTAAAATGGGGATAGCAACACCTGTTTCACAGAGTTGCTGGGATCAAATGACATGGTCATGATGAAATGCCCAGTGTGAAACACATGGAAAATATGAAGTGTGTTTGTTGTAAGCCTTTAGACCTCTGAACTCCTGCTCCCAACCTCAATATTTGCTCTTAACAGAGTTTAACTGTGTAGCCTTAACTAGTAGTCATACTTACATGTGAGAATTAGTAGGGCAAGTTGAGTAAGAAGAGAAATTTAAAAAAAAAATTTGTCGGTTTCTTCACAACTATTCTCCAGCTCTGCTGAACACTTGAAATATCAGCTGGCATTGAGGCAAGAGCTCATAATAGGCCATCAGAAAAAAAGGTGTAAGGAAGTGGCCTTGGAGGGAGTAATCAGTTATCTAAGTTGGTCATCAATTGATAGACTCATGCCAGTTAGAAGAAATCTTCAGAAAACATACCTTCTTTCCTCCTATAATCAGTAACACCTGTACCTGCATGGCCCTTAAAAATGAGTGTTCATACTTAGAGAACTACATTCTCATTTGCCATTGCAGGAAGTTGTGGATCATTTCTAAAATAGATAAATCAAGAAATTAATATAAACATGTTATTTAGAAATACAGCAGATCCTCAGATAACATCATTTCATTATACCGTTGATGAGATTCCCTAGAACTTAACTCTGGTTTATATCAATTAGCCTTTGGTAAATTTTGTTTCATTATACGTTGTTTCCCATAGCGATGATGTTAAGTGAGGACTTATAGTGGAAGAAACTGCTTAAAAGGGTTGAAAATGGTTGTCTGAGGTGGGGGTCGGGATTGAAAAGTGAAGGCAGGAATGTGTAGGGCAGAGGACAGCTATGTGTTATCATATACCGCTTAGCAAGATTGGTCTTTTTAAACTAGGTCCAAGTATTGCTTTGTTAAAAACAAAGTTTTACATAGTTATGAATCTCAGTAACTACCTCAAGCAGAAAACAATGAGTTTTCATTATTTTTATTAAAGTATACGGTTGGTTTTATGTTTGTAACATGTAATATTTGTTTCCTTCCTATTCCTAGCCTTAATTTAATTTCCAAGTATTTAGAGATTTTCCTATTGTCTGTTATTGATTTTTTCCTTTGACTTTATTACAGCCAAAGAACATATTAAGTATAATTTTATTTCTCAGCATTTTAAGATTTGTTTTATATCCTAGGATATGATCATTCTTGGAGAATGTTCTCTGAGTGATTGAAAAGAATGTGTATTCTGCTGTTGAGTGAAGTGTTCTATAAATGCCAGGTAGATCCTGTTAGTTAATGGTGTTGTTCCCGTCTTCTGTATCCTTGTTAATGTTCTGTCTAGTTATTCAGTCAGTTCCCAACAGCAACTCTGGCTTTTTCCATATCTCCTTTCATCTCTATTAGTTTTTGCTTTATATATTTTGAAGCCCTATTGTTTGGTTTCTATACAGCTAAGATTCCTTTATCTTCTTAACGGAGAAATTGTCTTATTGTTACATATTTTCTTCCTAGTAAATTTTTTTTGCTCTGAAGTCTTTATCTTATATTAATATAGCCACTCATATTTTAAATGAATGTTTGCATGTCATATTTTTTCTATCCTTTTATTAGTAGTCTAGTTATATTTGAAATGTGTTTCATATAAAGAGCATAGAGTTGGGTTGTGGTTTCTTTTATTTTTTTAAATCCACCCTGTCAATGTCTTTCTTTTAATTGGCATGTTTAGACCATTTGAGTTTTTAGCTAATTTTTTATGTCAGGGCTTAAGTCTACCATTTTATAATTTTTGTTTGTTTGTTTGTCCTTTCTATTTCTTTTTCCTCTGTTTTTATTGCCTTCCTGGGGGGTTACATTTTTTAGAGTTTCATTTTTATTTATTTATGTTTTTAGTATATCTCTCTATATGGTGTTCTTAATAATTTTTCCAGTTGTGAACATATACATATGAAATTAATTGCAGCCTACTGCTTTCATTGTTTTACCACTTCAAGTAAAGTGTAGACACCAACCTTCCATTTTAGGTCTCTACACTTCCCACTTTTTAAGTGTTATTGTTTAAATATTCTAAATGCATTGAACACCACATGAGATGGTGTTATAACTTTTGCTTCAACCATAAACTATAACTTTAAAAACTTATGAGGTAAAGGATAGTTAATTACATTTATTTATATTTTTATCCATCCTGTTCTTCCCCTTTTAAAACTTCCCAGCCTTCTTCTGTACCATTTTCTTTATGTTTGGAGAGCCTCCTTTAGCCATTCTTTAAAGATAGGTCAGCCAACAACAGATTCTCTTAGGGTTGTTTTGTGTTTTTTTTAATCTCAGAATGTTCTTATTTCCCCTTTATTCATGAAAGTTAATTTTGACAGATATAGGATTTGAAATGTACAGTTGTGTTTTTTTTGTTTTTGTTTTTTTAGCACTTGAAAAATGTCATGCCACTCCTTTCTGGCCTCCATGGTTTCAGATTAGAATTTTCTGTCATTCAAGTTCATTTGCAGATAGTATGTTTGTTTCTCGATAATATGTCACTTTTCTATGGCTGTTTTAAATATTTTTCTTTGTCCCTAGTTTTCAAAAGTTCTTGGTGTGGGCACACTCTCCCACTGGGGAGCACACCTGTGCCATTCCCTTCCCCTTATCTTCCCCAACAGGCATGTGTCCTAAACTCTAAGAGTCTCCAGGAGACTTGCAATCAGGGGAGCAATGGGCAGCAGCAGCTCACCCCAGGCTCACCCCCTAACCCTGTCTCCAAGGCCCCCTTTTCTCTGACTTCCCAGTGAGCCACAGCACCCAGCCCAGGCTCTCCTGTTGCTTCTTCTAGGTCCTTCCTGTTTCACTGAAATCAGTTATTTTTCTAAAAAGTTATTGGTGTGGATTTCTTAGGGGTTGTTCTGTTTGGGGTTTGCTTAGCTTCTTTATTTTGGGCATGTTTTCAGCCAGCATTTCTTCAAATACTTTCTCTTTTTTTTTTGTCTCACACTGTTCTCTCCTTCTGGGATTCTGATGATGACATGTATATTAGATCTTTTGCTGTTTGTTGTCTCATAGATTCTTGAAGCTCTGCTTGTTCTGTCTATTTCCTCTCTAATGCTCTGATCGACTAAATTCAAGTTTGCTGATTCTATCCTCTCTCATCTCTACACTATTTTATTTTGGTTATTGCATTTTTCAGTTCTATAATTTTCATTCATCTGTTTAATTACTTACATTTATGTTTTGGAACTTTCCAATATTTTCACTTGTTTAGGAGAATTTCTAATTGATTGAAACATTTTTTATGATGGCTACTTAAAAACCCCTATCAGAGAATTCCAACATCTGATTCATCTTCAGTATTGGCATCAATTGATTATCTTTTCTTATTCATATTGTAGTTGTCCTGGTTCTTGATATAAATAGTGATTTTCAGTTGAATCCTAGACGTTTTGGTTATATATTAGAAGACTCATGATCTGATTTAAATTTTCTATTTTATCAGTCACCTTATATAGATTTAGTTCTAAGCCTATCTTTGTGCTCTTTAGTTGCAATGACAGTTCATTTTCTGAACCCGTGCAGTGCTATTCTGGACTCCTTTGTTCCTTTGACACTGCTGGGATTGTTGCTCAGACCTCGCTGCTGTCTGTGAGGGAGGAGGGCACTTCCCTGGGCCACCTGCTACTGCTGGGTGACCTCTGCGGGGAGGCAGAAGCCACTGGACCTGAGTCTTGTGATGCACTGGGTGGAGGACAGGGAGACACAGGGTTTCACTCTGGCCACGGCTGCAGGAGATCAAACCACCTGCCTGCCTGGATTGTGGAGCAGGGACTGGGACAGCCTGGGCTTTCATTGCTCTGCGGCTGCCGGTGAACACAGCCCAGGCTATGGAGCTGGGTTGGGGCTCCAACGAGGTCTCTATTGGGCTTTCCTCTTCTGCTCCTTTCGCCACAGAGAACAGGCTTTTCAAATCTGCTCGTTGGAATTTCCAAGTGTTGGGCCTCTCTAGTACCCAAGCGTGG
The DNA here is from genome assembly GCF_000147115.1 of Myotis lucifugus. Lineage (NCBI taxonomy): Eukaryota > Metazoa > Chordata > Mammalia > Chiroptera > Vespertilionidae > Myotis > Myotis lucifugus. The sequence continues at coordinate 3,781,811 of NW_005871163.1, read as the reverse complement.
AGTAAAGGGATCTATATATATATAAGGCTAATATACAAAGTGTCCCCTCGGGAGTTCGACTGGGAGACCCGGAGTCGATTGCTTGCTATGATGTGCACTGACCACCAGGGGGTGGAACGGAATGAAGGAAGGCCCTGGCCGGCAGCCGGAAGGCCCCAATCAGCCCTGATCACTGACTAGGCCTAGGGACCCTACCCAAGCATGAATTTCATGCACCCGGCCTCTAGTATAAAATAAAACACAAGAAGTCAGTGGATGTGGCTTCTCAAGGCCTGAGGCCCCCAGCTAGTTCACCTTTTGAGCTTGGAGAGCCCTTTTACCCTGTTTGTCAAATAAGATTTTGGATGTTTGGTTGTATTTAGAGGGGAAGAGCAGGGACATGTTAAGTCTATGCCATCTTGAACCTGGACCTTCTCACCTTTAAAACTACTGATATATCTGATTTATTATATTTCTCCTAATACTGCTTTCCCCCTCCAGGATTTTGGGGAATATCAGGAAAGTTACTACTCAGTGCAAACCACCGAGGGAGAGCAAATATCCCAGCTGATTGCAGGCTACATTGATATCATCCTCAAAAAGGTATTTCCTACTGATGCCAATTGGAAAAGCAAGGTTTCTGTATTAAGACTCGGTTTAGATCAGTGGTCGCCAACTGGTGGTCCACGGACCACTGGTGGTCCATGAGGTCCGAAAGGTTGGCGACCGCTGGTTTAGATGATATGGCTACCTGGAAAAAAACACACACACACACAAACACCTTATTTGAAGTACTTGATTCACTAATTTAATCTATGATGTTAAGATTGCTTGAGTGTGTGGTCTTGATCTAAAGATCCTATGAGAATTTCTGATTTTGATGCAGATCATCTGTATCATTGACTGCCAGGTAATTAGTGGTAGTGCATCACTTAGCTAATGAATGAACCTAACTAACCCCTCGGCATCTTCCTCTCTAGGTAGTTACGTTACACTTTCCAGCCTCTGTAGGAGCCCAGGTTGAGGGTCTGAAGATGTTTTTGCATTTTTCATGTTGTTTTTATTCCCTATATATAACAGGGTTATATGCCATTGTGGTATACAGACAAGTTTGCTAAAGCTTTTAGATACAGTCCATTCAAAGAACCAAGTTCTACTAGAGTATTAATATCTGCATCTTGATTTTAATTATATGAAATTAGGTCTGTGCAATAATAAATGCAGAAGACATTATATATCTCTGCATAGTAAATAATTTATTTTTATTGCCTTTGTTCACCCATAACTTATTAAATATTCAATCTAAGGAATTTGCTATAAACCTCCACGCTTTTGCTTGTGTGACACCTTTTAAAATGTTCTTGTATAAAGACCTGCTGATTTTGTTTCTGTGTTTTGTTTTACCTCTAGAAACAAAGTAAAGATAGATTTGGACTAGAGGGTGATGAGGAGTCAACTATGTTAGAAGAGTCCGTCTCCCCAAAAAAGTAAGTGTCGTTGAGAGCGCTGGAGAGCTGCCTTCCCACTGCATGGCAGGGCTCCTCCTGCCCTCTGAGCCCGTTGCCCGGAAGTTCTTCACATGGAGGAGAAGATAATGGATGATGTCGATGAGTCTGGCTTGTTGAAGTGTGGTCTCAGACCGTCAGTGTCGGTGCTCAGGATGTCTGGGGAGCTGGGGGTTAACGATTTCAGGGAGACACTGAACAGGTGTTTAATCCATCTTCAGCAGCAGGGAACATTCAGGAGTCCTGGTCTGCATTTCTGATGTAAACCTCATAAACCGCATCCTTTTCATCAAAGGGCTGGAGAGCGAGCTTTTGTTTGATCCTGTCCCTTTGGGGGGAGGGATCCAGCCAGTGGAGGAGTTACTGTTTGTGGGCCACACTTGGTACACATATTGTAATGTTGCAGAAGGAAGTGGGTAAGAACATGGATGCTGCAGCCAAACTTGGGGTTCAAATCTGGGGGCTGTATTTTTCATTTGCGGGTTGGTGGACATTATGAATTTTCTCTGCCCCCCCGCATCTCATTTATAAAATGGGAATAATGATAATATCTCCTTATAAGTTTTATTTTGCTGATTGACTTGCTAATGAAGCACATAAAATAATGCCTGGCACAGAATGAATGTTTGCTGTTGCCATCATCATCATCATCATCATCATCATCATATTAAATTCAGAACTATCTCAATTTAGCCCCATTGAATGGAAACCTGTGCAACGCCCCCCCCCCTTTTGTTAAATGGAGTGTTGGAATAACTTTTTTTTAAAATATATTTTTATTGATTTTTTACAGAGAGGAAGGGAGAGGGATAGAGAGTTAGAAACATCGATGAGAGAGAAACATCGATCAGCTGCCTCCTGTACACCCCCCACTGGGGATGTGCCTGCAACCAAGGTACATGCCCTTGACCGGAATCGAACCTGGGACCCTTCAGTCTGCAGACCAACGCTCCATCCACCGAGCCAAACCGGTCAAGGCTGGAATAACCTTTTTGTCTTTACTGTGTGTGTCCCACATTCTATCTTATTTGGCCCCAACAACAACCCCCTATGGCAGAGGTACCCACATGTTGTCCTCTGCCATTCAGAGATACAGAAACGGAAGCTCATGGAAGTTAGTTGAGGTGCCTTCATGTGGCAGTGCCAGTACTCACATTCAGATCTTGTGATATTTCCTCTAGTACGGTGCCAGAAAATTGGAGAGAGCCCAGCATTTGAACTTGTTTAGTCACGGTACTTGTTTCACCACCCTGCATCTCTTTCTCACAGTTTGCTTCATAATCACCTTGAAGGTGTATTCCCATTTGTCCCATCAGTACACAGGTTGGAACCAAACTTGATGTGACTCATTTCAAATACTGTACTTGCTACCTCTGGCAAAACTCCTTAAGTTCTCAGAATTGTTAATGACCATTAAGTAGAAATTAGTGAGTGCTTCCTGACAGGGTGCGGCATTCACCGCAGAGGGCTCTGCTGCACTTGCACTTCACCTAGGAAGAGCTCAGCAAGTGTCTGAGCCCAGAGTGCTGCCCCCTACCCCACCCCTGGGCATCAGGATGGGGGCTGGTCAAGGCAGACAGGAAAAATGTCCAGGTGGTCGCATCGCTAGATCTTCCACTTCTCCCTGCATTAGACGTTGGTGGGATCCCAGCTTTCAGCTGGCCTCCTACAGGAGCCACAAACCCCTCTCCCTAGTGTCACTCCCTCCACAGACAGTGATGTTTCTCCATGCATGCCTGCTGCTTGGTGTCCTGGCATGGCTCATAGCTTTGCCCTGGACGATGGGGAGTGATCCATGATGGTCTGAATACTCGGGAACAGAGGCCCCTGCCCAAAATGCAAGTGCTCACTAACCCTGCTCCCTCCCACACATGCACCCAGACTCCTCCAGACTCCCCCTGCGGGTTTGTCCACTGGGCTACTGAGGCAGATATGCCATCCTCAGACTTCTTAGCTTCATATGTTCCAAGTCCTTTGCACTCATCATTCATTTGAAGAAAGTATTAAGCAGTGAAAAACTGATATATTGTGCCTTACTGGATGCCCGAAGAGTCTTCCCAGACTTCAGCTGAAAGCATCTGGAAGAGGTGCCAGTGTGCCCCATCATCAAGGCTCCAAGGGTGTTTGAAATCCTCCATGGCCAATGGCATTGGACCTACAGGAGGGGGTCGAAGCTGTGGAGATTTCTTTATTTCCATACTGCTCCCTTTAAGCTCAGATTAAATGTTCCCATGCCTGGAATAGAACCTGGCACACAGTAGGTATTTGTTGAATGAATGCTATTTCAGTAGGATTTGCTGAATAAGTCAGTGTATACAAAACTCACTTATACCTGGAACATCTTTGTTATAGGACTGTCTCTGTGTGTGTTTAACAGCCGGCCCGTTTGAAATGAATAAAACTAAAAATAAAAAAGACCGTACCCTTTTATGTAATGATGTTTACTTTGAATTTATATTAGTTCACACAAATACTCCATCCATGCTTTTGTTCCGGCCCTCCGGTCCAGTTTAAGAACCCATTGTGGCCCTCGAGTCAAAAATTTTGCCCACCCCTGGTTTAAGAACTGATTGCATATACCGTGAACCTATTAACTCCATTGGGAGTGGTTATTTATATTACTATTTTAAAAAGCATTCACCTCAGGGTTCTTCTTCAATGGAGCATTTTAGTCTGCCTCTTCGTTCACAGTCCTGTCTATGCGTGCCTCTTTTCAGTTGGCCTCCACGGCATAAAGCAGCAAATATTCATGACAGTTGTGGTGTCCATGACACTCCACATGAGTAGCCATCTCACAGTGACCACCTGCCTGTCCCCACAGGTCCACCATCCTGCAGCAGCAGTTCAACCGGACGGGCAAGGTGGAGCACGGCTCTGTGGCGCTGCCGGCCGTGATGCGCTCGGGCTCCAGCGGGCCAGAGACCTTCAACGTTGGCAGCATGCCCTCGCCGCAGCAGCAGGTCATGGTTGGGCAGATGCACCGAGGCCACATGCCCCCGCTGGTGAGGCTCCCCGGGCACTCACCCTGCATGTCAGGGTGCTGCCTCTGGTGTGCAGGGAGGGGCGTCAGCATGGGGCTAGGGGCTGTGTGCCATCCACACTCTTGCTAGTTCCTGTCTGGATCCTGGTTCTTCAGCTGTGCAGTCCTGATGCCTAACTCTCAGCATGTTTCCTTTTTTAAATTTTTTTATTGTCTACAGTTTTACATATGTCTCCTTTTTCCCCAATTGGCACCCCCCCCCCAGTCATTCCCACCCCGGGCAAGCCCCCACCACCCCAGTGTCTGTGTCCATTGGTTATGCTAATATGCATGCATACAAGTCCTTTGGTTGCTCGCTAACCCCCCTCCCCTGCCATTTGTCTCTGGATCTATTCTTGTTCATCAAATTATGTTGATCATTATATCCCACATATGAGTGAGATCATGTGATATTTATCTTTCTCTGACTGGCTTATTTCGCTTAACATAATGCTCTCCAGTTCCATCCATTCAGCATGTTTCCTTTTAATTGTGTGGCACTGGTACCTTCCTGTCTAGGATCACAGTTGTCCTCTGGGGCTGGAAGAGAAACAGTGTCCTCTCCATGTGACTGGTAGAAACCTGCTTCCTTGCCTTAGCAGTGTCAAGCTGCTACTAGTAATTAGCCCAGATACCCCTCCGAGAGTCTTAGGAGTAGACCCGGTCTGTAGTGAACCACACCCCCTTCTCCCAGTGGATCATTGGTTCCTTCCACTGTGATGGTCTCCCTGCTGCAGTGTCTCTCTCAGGTCTGCTCAGGTGTGCTTTGGGGCAAGAACTGTTTGAAAGCTGAAGAGACTGAAAGCTCAGAAATAATTCGATTCTGAAGAGGCATGTTGGCTGTAGGTGGAGGTGGAATCCTTACTTGTTTACCAGGAAGAGTTCTGGTGTAACACACGCTTCCCATGCCTGAGGTCTTTTATATTCAATACTTAAGGACTGGATCCCCTTCGCTCCCTCACAAGGACACTTTCTGAGCCTTCTTGTCAGCTAACTAAGTTCTCCAATGAGAGGTGGTTTGGGCAGTTTGGAATTGTACCCTGGGTCACTTTGTCTTGAGCAGGGGTTCAGTTTCAACTTGTTTTGTATAGAGGGCTGTGTCAGGGCTGGAGCCACGGTATGACCACCTTGTGTTTATCTGTCTTTGTAGACCTCGGCCCAGCAGGCCCTCATGGGGACCATCAACACGAGCATGCATGCTGTCCAGCAGGCCCAGGACGACCTCAGCGAGCTTGACTCACTGCCGCCTCTCGGCCAGGATATGGTAAATATTGCACGTGGTTTCATTCAGTGTCTCTGCCCAGGCAGGACACAGGGCTGTGCACTCTGGACTCAGCCAGGTGAAGTGAAAACCATGCCTTTTCCAAGATAACGAGGCGTTGACTCTCCTAGGAGGAGAGAATCATAGGGTGCTATTGGCTGTTGGCAGTACCTGGCGAGGGCTCACAGCTTGGGCCCTAGAGTCACATCATGTGGGCTCAATCCCCAGCTCCACTGCCCGGTGGCTGCGTGAATCTGGCAACTTCCTCTAAGCCTCCATTTGTCATCCATAAGTAGGGTGGTAGTGAGGACCCGATAATCTAATCATGTGCAGAGTTCTTAATAAAGCACCTAACACACGTGAAAGCTCATGAGTATCAGCTGCTTTTGTTATTACAAGTGGGTTTCAAACCTTAGCATGCAACAGAACCGCTAGGAGGGCTGGTTCAAACAGGTTGCCTCTGACTCAGTAGGTGTGGGGCGGGGCCTGAGAACGTGCCTGTCCAGCAAGGTCTCTGGTGATGCTGTTGCCACTTTTCTGGGGACCGTGCTTTGAGAACCACTACTCCTGAGCTGTTCAGCAGGGTGGGGTAATTAGCTGCGGTCCTGTAGCTACTGCTGCTTGGAGTCACCGGGCCCCTGACTTTGCAGATCATAGTCCAGGGGCCAGCAGCACTGGCAACACCTGGGGTTTCCTGAGAGTGCAAAATCGTGGGCCTGCCCCTTCGGAATCAGAATCTACATTTTAGTTCTTCTCAGCCCTCCTTTGCACATTAGAATCACCTGAGGAGCTTGAAGGCCAAAGCCTAAGGCTCAAGCCAAACAAATCTGTGTCTCTGGCGGTGGCCTGGGTAGCAGTGCTTTTCCACCTTCCCAGGTGACTCTACTGGGCAGCCAGGGTTGAAATGCACTGTTTTAGGACTGACAGGGCCATCATAGGGGCCAGAACCAAGATACAGTCTGTAGCTCATCTTGTCCAGCCAGGACAAACTGCTCCAAGTTCTCCCTGCAGCCCTGTTGTTCATTTGTGTACTTGTATACACGCAGGGTACTGCTTGTCTCAGTGCCGTGTCTCCCAGAAATGATTAAACATTTGCTCTGGGGAACGTCAGAGTGAAACATATGGCAGACTCCCAAACTCAGCACAATTGTAAGGTAGAATTTTAATATACTGGGATTTAACATTCTGCATCAGTTTTCTAAGAATTAGTATACAAAACATATTAGTGGTGCTAGGCACATCCTGAACCTAAATTAGTATTTTTGGAATGTTTTAGGCAGCAGATCAGCGTCAGTATATTTCCGTAGGGTTGCCATTAATAGTGTAAATGGTCATTTGACTAAGTCCAGAAATGCCAGAAAAGAGAATTTGCGATCTGTAGGTTCCCATGAACATAAACTGTAAGAGCTGGGAAGGCTTTTAGAGACCATTGAATTCCTAGAGTGTAAGAAATGTGAGGTTCAGGGCCTGGATAAAATTTGCCCAAGGTTGTACCACTTGTTAGTGGTAAAGCTGGATCTAGAACAGGGGTCTTGACCCATCCATCCCCCAAAATCCTACCAGGAAAAGAACCACATCTATGTGGCATTCGTGTTGTAAACAGAAGACAATCCCCATGTTGACAGAGAACACTCATGAGCTGAGACACCCTAATTCTATACACTTTCTCTAAAAAACAAGAAAAAATTAGCAACAATGCTGGTGCTAACATGCAGTATTATCATGAGACATCAACTATTCTCATTTTTATTGAATTCACCTAAATACAGCTACATAGAATTTTTGTAAGATCTTAAAAGTAAAAAAAAAAAAATGTGTAAAAAACGTGGAAAATTTACATGCTGTTTAGCCTCAATGCAGGAGCAAAAGGCCTGTTACAGACATTGTTTAAGATGACTTCAGGGTCTCGTTGGTGTCGGCCCAGTAAGAGCATAGCCAGAACACTGGTCTCATTTTATGGCACGACTTCTCTGGTTTCCTGGGTAATTCCGTGCAGTGATTGTGTCATGTGCTTGTCTGGTTTTGCAGGCGTCTAGGGTATGGGTTCAGAATAAAGTCGACGAATCCAAACACGAAATCCACTCTCAGGTCGATGCCATCACAGCTGGAACAGCTTCAGTTGTTAACCTCACTGCCGGTAAGACCCTGAGGGGTTTGTGGTATGTTGTGGTTTTTTTTGTGTATGTGTGTGTGTGTTTTAAAAAAAGGTTCTTTGATTGAAACAGATTTTCATATTATGAGACGACAGTCTATTTTTAGGCACCCTGTGTGCTCCAGGCATTTTCTCCCACTGACCCAGGAGAAATGTGGAGACTATCCATCCCTTTGTGTCTGTATCATGTAGCGTCATTAAAAAGCATTTACATCGCCCTTCTCCTTGTTCATCAGTGTGCTGGACATACTTCAAAGTACGTGGAGGCCTGTTTCTCCCTTCTGGGAGCTTACAGTCTGAGTGACGAGATCCGTCGTGCGCGCCTCCTGTCTTGTCCAGCAGTAGTCTCTTCTGCCGTAGCATCACTCCCCGCCCAACACTGTCAAGTGAGGGCCAGGGAATGTCTTCGCTTCCCTGAGCAGCCTGACCATTTCAGCAGCAGAGTTGACCTCCCTAAGCTGCTGACAGTGGCCTAATGCAAAAGGCGTGAGATGCTCAGCCTTCCTTTGGAATTTCAAAGGTGCCTGTGCTCAGCATTGCACTGTAGGTGGCCTCAGGGTGGAGGCGCCTGTGAAGAGCAGCATCTTGGAGATAGGGAGCCACCCGTCTCACTGTGCACATGCAGTGCCTTGTGTCTGACTCCTGCAGCGTGGTGGGTGGCGAGCTGCTGCCCCCTGGCCACGTACCTCCTGCCCAACTGGGCTCTCCTCCCTCTTCACCACCCTCCTTTGACCGAGATGGTCCTTCTCTGTCCCAGGTGACCCGGCAGACACGGACTACACAGCTGTGGGGTGTGCAATCACCACCATTTCTTCCAACCTGACGGAGATGTCCAAGGGCGTGAAGCTCTTGGCGGCCCTCATGGACGATGAGGTGGGCAGCGGGGAGGACTTGCTCAGAGCTGCAAGGACCCTCGCCGGGGCAGTGTCGGACTTGCTGAAAGCGGTGCAGCCTACTTCTGGAGAGGTGAGCTCTTCTTGGGGCAAGCTGTCTCTTGGGTTCTGCTGCGACAGGTGCAGCCTTTGAGTTCCAGTGATGGGGCTCTTGCTTCCAGAGCTGTTCCTTCCGTCCTGATGGGGCAGGTGAAAAAGCGGTAGGGTTTGCAAGTTGTTAAACTGGGTTCAGAACCGATGGTTCAACATTCAGGATTAGTTGAGCTCTTAGTAGGAAGCCTCCCTTCTCCGTCCCTGCCCCCAAGGTACTCAGAAATGAACAGATGTGACAAATACACGTTTAAAAGGGATACAAGTTTTTCACTCTAAATTCCATAAAGCATGAGTCACCTTCCTACCAGCTGAACAAGACTCCTTCATTCAACATTTCGAACCCATCCACTGGTTTGTGAGGCCTCGGGCACTTCCTTGCACAGATTCGGCCAGGACGTTATGTCTCCTGGCTGCCAGATAGTCGGAGATTCTCGTTTAGGTGCAGGACTGCCAATCCTGCAGGTTCCCTCCTGGCACTGCCTGTCGGTCGTACTGCACAGGAAGTGCATTTTCCTTCCAACCAATGTGTGTTCTTTGTTCATAGCCCCGACAGACGGTTTTGACGGCTGCTGGAAGCATTGGACAGGCCAGTGGGGATCTTCTGAGACAGATCGGAGAGAATGAGACTGATGAGCGATTCCAAGTAAGATATTTGCAGCCCATAAGTCTTGGAAAGGAGCCTAAGTGATTGTCTAGACCTAAACGGGGAAAATGTAATGTAAAACCAAATCTTCCTTGAGCTGTCAAGAATAAGATTGGGGTGGATTATCTTGGGGGTGAGGGGTTTGTGTGTTAATTTAATTTTTTTAATTGGAAAACTCATTTCACTTACAGTCGTCATTATACAGCACTTATTTAACTGTTCTCATTGGTCAATATACTGACATTTTTTAAACACAAAAGTGAAGGGAATAATATCATGTATCTACCACCCAGCCTTCCCAAGAATCAACTCGTGGCCAATCTTGTTTTCTCTATTTGAGGGAGGTTTTTGTTTTCTTAAAATATCTTTTTATTGATTTCAGAGAGGAAGGAAGAGGGAGAGAGAAATAGAAATATCAGTGATGAGAAAGAATCATTGATTGGTTGCCTCCTACACACCTCACACTGGGGATCAAGCCCACAATCTGGGCATGTGCCCTGACCAGGAATCGAGCCATGACCTCCTGGTTCATAGGTGGATGCTCAACCACTGAGCCACGCCGGCTGGGCCTGGGGGCAGTTTTTAATTGAATTACCCTGGAGTCCACATATGAGGGTGACAGAGTGTGCTGCGCACTCACACACACACAGCACAGGCTTTCCTTCATATTTAGAGGTGTGTCTATTGTCAGTCTGTGTCATCCAAAACCACAAACGCGGTGAAGTGTTTTTTGTCACCCTTCGTTTTCAATACCATGGGCATGTGCTCTCTGTTCTCTGGTGAACAGCTGTAGCCACTGTTTGCAGCTGCTTTGATGTACTGCCAGCTCAGATGGGATCTCAACTTGTCTGCCTCCATTGCCAGCCACCACAGATGAGGTGCCGAGGCCTGCTGCTGGGAGCCTCGGGCTCGAATGAGCTTCTCTTCTTACATACTTGTGGGCAGATGCCCTCCACTCCTCTTTCTCCTCTTCTTAAATCTTAATTTTGCAAATTGTGTATCAGTACATTTTAATGAAATGGTTGCAGTCCTCTAGAAAGATGCCCTTCTCCAAATCTCATGTCCAGGTCAGTGTTGAGGAATTCAGCAGAATTGAGAACAAAAAGATCATTCAGCTTTACGCTAGCATTTAAGTTTCTAGCTTCCTCTGTGGCAGTTTTGCATGACATTTTATTTAGCACTACCAAATCTCATCAACACAAGATGCATGTTACACTAAGACATGACCGTGTATCTTGTGATTCACGAAACATGCAATTCTACCCACACATGTATTGTTTCTCCTCCTCATCCACACCCGTGGTGCTGGAGCCATGGGACTCATTCATATCCTGCAGTAACACCTCAGTGCTCGAACATTCACCTCGTGATGGGGGTGAGACCCACAATCCAGCATTCCTGGCATCTGTCCCACTAACTCCAAGCTAACTGTGTCCCCATCCTGACTCCTCCTGACTCAGATCCCAAAGAGCCCTTTGGCTTTTGTATTAGAGCAGATAATTCTTCATAGGCAGACCCTTACTGAGGAACTGTGTGGATACGAGATTCCGTGCTTGGTTTTCTAGGCTTCATGATCTTGAAGTGACCAATGTACTTTCCTCAAAAATACTGTTTCCGCAAAGTGTTTGGGAAGGTGGGAGGGAAGTCACAGTCCTGCCTTGAGACATCTCAGGCCTCCTTGTGTGTTGAAGACTGCCTTTTTTCCTTTGACAGTTTCATCACCTATAAATGCAAACTGCTTCCTAATGTCTGTTTCTGTTCAGACGAGCTAGGCAGCAGGTTCAGGTTCAGGTTCAGGACCTGGGCCTGTGGAGGCTCTCTTCCCAGGAAAGCCTGGCTGGAGCGCTTTGTTTCTGTAAGGCGTCTGGGTAAACACCGCCCCCGTGAGGTGATCTGCAGCCGCTCGTTAGGAGCAGCCCTGGGCTTCCTGACATGGGATTTCTTACTCTGGTTTTCAGATTCTTGAGATCCGATCTCAGAGCTTTTCTTTGGGTCCTCAACATGTACCCAGACTTAACAAAGATTTATTTTACACGGGCGACATAATAGTGGTCTTGTTGAAAAGTTCGACAAAGGCCTTGTCTGCAACTATCGCTGTAGGATCACGTTCTTTTTCTAACTGTATTTTTTTTTCTTTTTTGGACAAAATTACTAGGAACAGGGTTTCTGTAAATGAGTCGAACAAAGCCCTTTAGAATAATCCTGAGTCTACATGACCAAACCTTGTCTCTGTGTGCGAAGATGGATTCATAACGAGGGAATGAATACTGTCACCCTTTGGAAAGTTGTTAGCCTAAATCTTGTTAATAATTTGTGACATTCAGGTTGTGTTTTCACTGATCATTGAGCTATAGGTGTCCAAGAACTGTAACCTTTTGGGCTGTGTTGGGAGCAATTTCTAAAAATTGCAGCAGACAATTGCCAGCGAGATCCCAGAGGCATCTTCAACTTTTGGCATCACAGGCTTTGGTTTTTCCCTGGACAGTCAGTAAACTTCAGAGACCTAAAACAGACTGGGCTGGACTGTTCCTTTAAGACTGCTTGGCTTTGTCAATTTTAAAGTGCACTTACTTGGTGGTTTCTAATTGGCCTTTGCTCTATGTAAAACTGTGCAGTTTGGACAGACTTTCCAATTTATCTTCTCATAAGAAATATTGTTGTAAAGGTTGTGGGTGCCCTTTGCATTCAGAATCAAAGGTGCTTTTCATTATCATCTGATGAATTAATAAAGACTTCTGACCACATCTCCTCTGGGGGAGTCTTCACACGTTTGTTCAAAATAAAAATGGCTCCTGTGTTTGGAAAGGCATTTCCAAACCAAATAAACTACCTTCAATATTAAAAGCAAAGATGTAAATTAAATGTAACGGTGGTTAGTCTTCAGGTCACACAGATGGGTGACAAAGCTGGTGGCCGAAATCAAAGGATTTCCCGTCCTGCAGGCAGAATGCCTTCTTGTTGAGTTGAAGCATAAGCTGATCTTTAAAGGCTCCGAGCTCCTTGCATCTGCAGTGAGGTCATAGCTTTAGCTATGTGGCTTGTAGCTAGTTTATTTATGTAGACTCCCTGCCCACTTTTCATAATAATTTAATCCCTCTGCAGAAGGCTACGGATCACTGAGAATAACTTATGCGCAGAGCATCCCTTAGCTCTGGAAGTAGGTGTTGTCTGTGCATGTCCAACGTTGCCCTCTGGAGGCAATGTTGTGGCTGAATTCATGGTGGTCACTTGGATTCTTGTGCAAAGTAGAAATCCAAAAAAATGAATTTTCAAGTTACAGAGGCCATGAATTCTGTTTTTCCTACAGCACATAGTATTTGTGGCATCTGGATGCATTTCAGCATCGTTTGATCCACCAATACAACCACGTTCAAGAGATGTGACTCTCAGTATTGGATAAGTGCACGGACGTTAATCAGTGGTTATAATAAAAACCGTTTCCTCAAATTAACCTCTTTTAGATGTAAACTGTGCTACTTAATGAATGTATAGGAGACTATGTTATTAGGATGTGAGTCTCCTTCATTAACTAGCTCCAAAGATAGGTTGACATTTCAGAAAAATAAGTGGAAAAGTATTATTCTGAAGTACTGAAGTCAAATGGAATTCTAATAAAATGGTTAAGTGGACACCACATTTTATTTTCCTGAAGGGTCATTAGAAAAACAAAATGAATGACTCGTGGTTTTTTTAAAATTTATTTTTCTTAGGACGTTTTAATGAGTTTGGCCAAAGCTGTTGCCAACGCTGCTGCTATGCTGGTACTAAAGGCAAAGAATGTTGCCCAAGTGGCCGAAGACACGGTCCTGCAGAACAGGGTGATCGCCGCTGCCACCCAGTGTGCCCTCTCCACCTCCCAGCTGGTGGCCTGTGCCAAGGTTAGCCGGCTCGCACCCCCGGCCCTCGCTACAAAGTGTCACATGCTCTTAACTGCCTCCAGTCATTGAGGGGAAGCAGGGGCAAAAATTGTTAAAATTGTTCGAGACTAAGTGCTTCAGGTGTCTCTTTTAGGTGATGTGACAGGATTTTTACGTAAACTGCTCAATTCTGCTTTTATCACTTGCTCTTTGTTCAAGGCCCCCGGCAGAGGTACCGTCCTGTGTCTAACTGCCACCTCTGCTGTCTCCCGTTTGGCTGCGTCAGCACGTCTTATTTACACCTGCACACACAGGGCCTTGCGCTGTGCAGTTCGGCACGATAAATGGGTCCAGAGTCACTGCAGAGCTTGTGGGGCCCTTTCTACTCTGCACAGTGTTGGCGTGAGGGTGGTGAGGCCTTAGGTCGTCGTTATCAGAATGCGCACACTCTGTGCTTAGCCTCGTTAATCACCATCACCCGTTCACTGAAGAGGAAATTGAGGCCTTTAGAAGTTATTACACAGAAGCAGTAGGTGGCAGAACTGAGTTTTTTAAGTCGGGCCTGACCTCAAATACCCTTTCCACCCCACCATCTGATGAGATGATGCCTGCGAAGGTGGGAGGTGTCCGTGTCTCAACTTGATGACATAGCGTAGAGGACAGGTCTGTGCTCTGGCCCTGCCTGGCCTTCCCTAGGCTGTGGGAGGATGTGCAGCATCTGTCAGAGGTGTCCTGGATGGTCCCCCTCCTCATATCCACAGGTACTGACAGAATCCCCTGTTCTTTAAAGTACCATGAAGCAGAGTTCCAGGTGCCTCTGGAAAAAGAAATGCAATTCTTTTGGTTGTCTTGTTATCCTAGCTCAGAAGACTCAATTTTAGTGGTTTCTTGAAGGAGGAGGCATAGTTGGTAAATACTGGAAATGACTTTGAAAGTAGTCAGTAGTATAGATTGTTATAGATCCCTAACAAAGATAAAAATTAGCAGCATCTGAAATCACAAAGGCAAAGTGAGGTAGTGAAAATGAGAAACCGCAGTGATGGTTTAGTTTAATTCCTGGTCCTGTAATTAAGGAACCGAGGCCCAGAGCAGGGAGGGACTTGGTGCGAAGCTAGTGCACACGGGGGACCAAGAGGACCCACAGTGCCCAGACCCGCTCTCGCCCCCCTGCAGGTGGTGAGCCCCACCATCAGCTCCCCCGTGTGCCAGGAGCAGCTGATCGAAGCGGGGAAGCTTGTGGACCGCTCAGTGGAGAACTGCGTCCGCGCCTGCCAGGCAGCCACAGATGACAGCGAGCTCCTGAAGCAAGTCGGCGCGGCGGCCAGCGTGGTCAGCCAGGCCCTGCACGACCTCCTGCAGCACGTGCGACAGTTTGCCAGCCGAGGCGAGCCCATCGGCCGCTACGACCAGGCCACCGACACCATCATGTGTGTCACCGAGAGCATCTTCAGCTCCATGGGAGATGCTGGTGAGGGGTTGGGCTGGGGGAGTGGAGGGGTGGGGTCAGTTGGGTTTCCTGATAGTGATGATGGAGAGTAAGGTAGGTGACGGCCGCCTGGGTGCCTGGCAAAGGCAAGTTCTCATTACCCTCAATCAGAGCCTTCCTCTCTGAGCCTGGGAAAGGGACGGAAGGCTCCTAATGTGCCCATCCGAAGCAACACCTAAAGATTTACAGTTAACTGGGCTTTTAAAAAATTATTTACAGTCACAGTAAATCTCCTTTCTACAAATGTCCGTGTTGGAGATGGAGGAAGCAAGAGTGCATCTTGCTATTCCTTGGCTGGTTTGTCTCAGTGGTTAGAGCATTGCCCTGCGGACCAAAGGGTTGTGGGTTCAATTCCCGGCCCTGATCGGGACGTGTGTGGGAGGCAACCAATCGATGTTTCTCTCTCTAAAACATCAGTGGAAAAAAATATTCTTGGGTGAGGATTAAAAAAAAAAAGAACGTTGTTGGAAGTTTACTATACACTGGTCTCTTGAGAGGAAGTCACCATGTGCCACACAAGGTCAGGGGTTCATCAGTTAACAAAAGACAGGATTGAGGGGAGAGTTTCAGTGAAGGCCTTTATTGGGGTTTCCTGGGGAAGGCGATGCTGGGCAGGTGAACAGTTTCGGGCTGGCGGGTGTGAGTAATTTCAGCAGGCTCCACACTGCAGGGCTGGCCCTGGGTGCCTGGTACTTGGCCCTGGGATGACTAAGGCAGAGAATATTGTTTCCTGACCAGCTAGAGGAGGTGTGGCTCAGGACTGGGTAGCTTGCATAGCAAAGGCATGCTCCAGCCCAGGAGGGGCAGTCTCTTTCCATCCACAAAGGTATTTTCTTAAGATGGCAAACATCATTATATACAGAAAATTTAAAAATATACAGTACAATGTACCTTTTCCATCTATTTGTTCAAAAGTATGTCTCCCCAGACCCAGCCCATCACTGTCCCATCTAAATCTCCAGAACTGACCATTTACCAATTTGTTTTTATTCTTCCTAGTCATGTATATGCATGTATAACTCCCTCTTTCTTTTTAGTATTTTGGTTTACTTGAGGGGGAGTGGGGGAGGGCAGTATATGTAGGGTAAATTCCTATCAGTGGAATGCTGGGCCTATAGCTCTATACGTTTTTATTTTATTTTAAATGTGTCTATGAAATTTCTCTCCAGAAAGATCCCACAATTTTTAACCCTACTAGTTTGTAAAAGGTCTGTTTTCCTGCTTCTGCATCAACGCAGAGCAATACTTTATAGCGAGTATTTTTTAAAGAAAATTACCTTGCGCTTTTCTGTGTCCTGAGCCACGCCTCCTCTAAATGGCCAGGAAGCAATATTCTCTGCCTTAGTCATCCCAGGGGCAAGTACCAGGCACCCAGGGCCAGCCCTGCAGTGTGGAGCCTGCTGAAATTACTCACACCCGCCAGCACGAAACTGTTCACCTGCCCAGCATTGCTCCACACATTTGGACTTTTTTTGTTACTTTTGTTTGTCTGTTTTAACAAACCTTTTATTTTGGAAGACTTTTAGGTTTACAGAGAAGCTGCAGAGGTAGTGCAGAGTTCTCATGGGCCCTCCCAGTTCCTTGCATTTACAGCCTGTCCCTCACCTGGGGCATGTTTGTCAGCCCGGATTTGAGCACTGGTGCATTACTGTTAACCAAACTCCTGCATTTCACCAGTTTTTCCTCTGGTGATGTCCTTTTACTATTGTCCCAGGATCCAAATCCAAGACATCTTGAATTTAGCACATTTTGATTTTCCTGAAAGCGTTTTTACCTTTTCAGCATTCTTCTCCAATGACCTTTGGAAGAGGAAGAAATCCCTTACATTTTAATAGTTTTATTTATTTATTTTTTTGTGTGTGTGTGTAATCTGGATTTTAAAAATATTTTTAAATTTATCTTTATTGTTGAAAGTATTACACGTCTCCTTTAATTCCCCTCACTGATTCCCTCCACCCCGCTCCCACCCCCTCCGCAGGCCTTCACCACACCATTATCTGTCCATGGGTCATGCATCGATATATGTAAGTTCTTTGGTTAATGTTGACTCTATACTCCTCCCACTTCCAAAAGGGAGTTAAAATGGATTTCAGTAAAATCACAGGTACAATAAAATCAAACAATTACTAGTAACAAGATCAAAACAAGTATTGAGAAGAAGCGGGTAAGCAAAGGGACAATGGGTAAGGAAAACTGAGCCAAGGCAAATCGTAGCATTTGGGTGTGAGACGGGGGTCAGTGCTTCCTCTTAGCGAGAGCCAAGTGACATAGACGAGGTGACATTACTTGTCCGGGTCAGGTGGCGTGCACATTAGGTCAGAATCTGAAACTGTTTTTTATGCACTTACTCCAAGAATTTGTTATAGGCGCTTTTGTGTAAGCAGTTCTTGACATGAGGTAAATAACATTTTCTATATAAGTATTCAGTAAATGTGAGTGCACACAATAAATCCACATAATTGTGTTCCCTGCCTTCTCTTTACAAAGAGCTCCTTTTTGGGGTGCTTATGTCATTTTTATTTCTCAGAGTTAAAGATGGAACTTGGTTGTGTTTTGGGCATATTGTCCTATAGCCACAGGGACTATTTTCGATGTTGGGTGTAATTCGGCTACAATCCTTAGGAATCCCAGGGGCTTATTTCTCTTCATTCTTCTCCCCAGTGGAGTAGAGACAAGTCTGACTCCAGAAGTTTCACCCTGAGCTTTAGAAAGCAGACAAACAGACCTTATCCTCAATCCCACCCTCTAGGTGAAATGGTGCGCCAGGCACGAGTCCTTGCCCAGGCCACCTCAGACCTCGTCAACGCCATGAGGTCGGATGCAGAAGCCGAGATCGACATGGAGAATTCAAAGAAGCTCCTGGCAGCAGCAAAACTCCTGGCGGACTCCACGGCTCGCATGGTGGAAGCGGCAAAGGTACTATTGCGGTGGACGTGCTCCACTGGCATGTGAGCGTTATGGAAAGTCAGAGTTTGGAAGGAATCTTCAGGATAGAGAATGGTCAGCTGAGTGTGCATTTTTGTTGTTTAAAACCTACAATGGCTTTGGAGTGTTTAACTTTGTTCAGCTGGGAAAAGAGAAGGTCATGGAGCATATGAACGAAGTTCTTCAGGGTGTGGTGCCGACAGCCATCGACAGCAAAGGCCCTGCTAATTGAGCGTTCTTTTTCCATTGGCTTTATTGGGATCTAATTAAAATCCAATTGGGGTCCTAGTGGACACTTTAACCTACAGCAACACGTAAAAGGGCCATGGAGGTACACGACAGAAGCATGGCCATGGGCTGTGCACGGCATTCCTCTCTCCCTGTAGGGTAGGGGCATCAGCTTCTTTCTTTAATTCAGTTACAGTTCGCTCAGTACCATTGGGTACCTGTCCTACTTCGCTGTACTTTCCAACTCAGGTTCTCGAGGAATGCCATCTCTAGACATGGTCCTTCATGAACGATGTTTCCTTACAGCATTTTGGATGGCATTCCTGCCCTCTCCCCCCGCCCTGCCCCTCGGTCCCCCTGTGTTATGCTGTAATCTCAGCCCATTCACATGTACCGGTGCTTCAGAACAGGAGACTCTTCCAGCCGTGACACGTGCCTGTCATGCCCATTAAAATAAAATTGTCTCAGAGATATGGGCAGGGGGAGATTTACCTTCACATCTTTTAAGCCATGGATTTCAGGTCACAGGTTAATGTATATGGACAACCAAGGCTATGAACTCATATGTTTATTATCACCATTGCATTTCTTCTGTTTAGCGATGCAGTTTAGAAACATCCCCTGGTAGGTATTTTTGTTGTTGTTGCAAGGAAACATCTTTATCACAAAGACATTGCTTGAAGCATTTGGCTCTCATTACTAGGAAAGAGCAAAATTGAAGGCATGAATTCAGTGTCTGCAGCATGAAATCTTTATTTTCACTTTCCCAGGGAGCTGCAGCCAACCCTGAGAATGAGGACCAGCAGCAAAGGCTGAGAGAGGCTGCGGAAGGTCTCCGGGTGGCAACCAACGCCGCCGCCCAGAATGCTATAAAGAAAAAAATTGTCAACCGATTGGAGGTCTGTATAGAGGCTGATGCTCGTTTTACATGGCAAAGAGGTATTTGAAAGAACAATCAGATGAATAAGGCAAAGCCCATGGACGGGAAGCTAAATCCAAATTAGTGATTAGTGGTTTAGGTACTGGGAACTATTTGAAGTGCTAGTTTAGGTACATTATACATTGACATTCAATGGTTTAGGCACATTGACACAATCTGAAAAGTTGCTTCATGGTTTCAGAAAACCAAATTTTTTTATCAGGAGGGCCCGGGAATTTATTTTTCCCCATTAAGGGACGTCCACTCTCAGGAAGAATCATTAACTCTCAATGTATCTATTTTGTTAGAGTCAATGATTCCTTCAGGGCCCCCAGTAGGAAATGTAGAGTTTGGAAGACCAGAGATGGGGATCAGGCTTGGTTAGAACAGTATGGGAGGGAGTGATAAGAAATATTTATGTCATTTTTTTCAGAACATTTATTTATTCTAAAAGAAATAAAATAGCAATGGGCAAAAACTTTGCTAGAAAATTAATCTCTCTCACAAATGTACCAGGGAGATTCTTACACTAAGATTTGCGAGGTTGGAGGCGAAGGCCCTGCCTTCCTAGTGTGTGATCCCCATGTGTAGTCTGCTGGGTTCCGGAAGGAAACTGACCTGCTTGTCCCTGGAAGGAAGGGAGAGCGTAAACACAGGCAAGTGCTCGCCGGAAGGTCTGGGTCTGCTGGACCAAGGCTTTCCATGGCCGCGAGAGGACAGCCATGAGCACCAGGTTTGTGCTTGACCCAGGGAGCAGCTTGTGCTGTCAGAGGAGGAATTTCCCCCCTAAAGCATGTAGACCTGGTGCTGTTTATCTGTCATCATGGCCTGGGAATTGTCCCTGGTGTTTTTGAGAAAGACAGTGAACAGTGCACCTTGAGCTTTCAAGCATGCTTGCCTTTATCACTTGTCCCAGGGAACGTAAACCAAAAGCAGAGAGCAGCACCGTTAGGTCAGGGTCATCGATGTATTTAAAAGGCAGAGTCCTTGCCTGGAGTTCCCTTTCGTACGTGTGCAGCTGTCCAGTGACGGGACATACACAAATGTGCGTGTGTGTGGGCTGGCACGTTCAAACCCTGGCTCACCTCCTCTCCCGCTCCTCCCCAGGTTGCAGCCAAGCAGGCTGCCGCCGCGGCCACGCAGACCATCGCCGCCTCCCAGAACGCAGCTGTGTCCAACAAGAACCCTGCGGCCCAGCAGCAGCTGGTGCAGAGCTGCAAGGTGAGGTCTCGGCTGCCGGAGAGCCAGGTCTGCTGTAGAAAACGCTGATAGCATTAGAACACTGAGTGCCCTGGCAATGCAGTTAAGTCTGATCATCCAGGCCCCTAATCCAGTTTGCTCCGGCTCCCCTGTTCCAGGTGTTCACACACACACACAGACGTCTGTTTTTTGTCTAAGTGGATGGCCTGTGTGAAGGGAGACTATGTTTTTTCCAGCATTGTCTTTCCTTTGTTTGGATTCTTTTCTTTCTTTTTTGAGAGCCCGAATTAAGGAGGGGCCATTTTCGGACCCTGAAATAGTAATGGAGCGTTGAATTTCCAGAGTGCCTTTCCGCCTTGGAGGGGTGGGCCTTCGCATTAGCCTCACTCATCCTGGAAGTTGATTTCCTGCTTTGCACGGATGGCACCTCCAGGGTTTATTTCATCCTGTCGGGCCTCCAGGATGGGGTGCTCTGGTGCTTTCTGCTGTTGTCTGTCAGTTCTCCTGACCCCTGGGCCTTGGTGGCGCATGGAAGCCGCTTACTAGCGGGGGCACAGTGACACCTCTGCTGCCTTCTCTGAGGGCCCAGGCCATTGACTCTTTGAGAAGACCCCTGAATGGTGTCAGACACAAAATCTGATTTTGTAGCCCTTTGCCCACGTGCAAACAATGTGTCTGACTGAAGTGTGAAACTTCCTGTTAGCAGCGGGGGCTGGTGGAGGCATAGAGATGGTGCTTGGGGACTGAGAGCTCACTGCCCTCTCTCCTTTCTCCAAATCTCCTCTGTGAAACCATCACCTGTAAGGGATGTTGCCACTTCTACCTCAGAAATGGCTTTACTTCCGAAGGGAACCACCCAGGGCCTGAGCCCTCGCCACCTGAGTCTGAGTTCTCCGAGGTCAGGCCCCGTCGAGGATCCGTGTGCTCTAGTAGAAAAACCTCAGGGTGCAGTAGCCCCATCTGCCCGACCATGTACCCAAAGCGGGGGTTTTTCTGAGAGCCCGGCTCCTGCAGGAGGGGAGTTTGTTTGCTGTGATGGCCTCAATCCAGCAGCCTGCAGGGGTAGAAAATGGCATTTCCCCTTCTCAGGGAGCACGTGCTACTGTGTCCAGGGAAATACTCCAAGGTGAGCCCCTCCTCCACTTTTTGGGAAGAGACTGAATGTCCTTAGCCTGTGGGTATCACCTCAGGAAATGAGAGCATTGCTGTTTGTCAGCAGGGAGGGGACAGTGGACCAAATGGCGAGCCAGAGGTCCTGGAGAGGCCCCGAGAAAAGTCTCATGGGGACATTTTTCAATCCTTCTGGAGCAGGCACCTGAAGGAGGGCATGTCACCTGGGTGGGATGCGCTTGGGCCCTTCCCCAGGAGTGAGCCACTGTGCGTGACCTCAGGGCCTGTTTGTTGTCGGACGGTGTGGACAGAGGGGAAAGGTGGGGACACAGGGTAAAAGGCATGTCACTGTGTGAGACGGTCTCACCCCAGGGCTGCTGCTCCTCCCTCCTCTGCTCTGGGCGTTGGGTTTTCCAGTTTGAGAAATGAGAGAGCTACTTAGATCAGGGGAAGAGGAGCCATGGCTACAGGAAAGCGGAAGGACAGATGTTTACCTGCAAAGTAAGAAATAGAAGCGCTGATCCCCAAATGCCAGTCCTCGCTCCCACCTCAAACGAAGAAACCGAAACTGCCTCCAGCCCCCAAGCCGGAGAAGAAGCTGACCCCTCAGGACTTGCCAAAGAGAGAAAAAGAATACTAGTAGCAAGAAGCTATTGAACGTATTGGTGAAGTACAAAATAGACTTAATGAATAAGCCAGTGAAGAGATTTTGAATGTAGAACAGAAATATAACAAACTCCGCCAACCGTTTTTTCAGAAGAGGTCAGAATTGATCGCCCAAATCCCAAATTTTGGGGTAACAATTTTTGTCAACCATTCACAAGCATCTGCTCTGCTTGGGGAAGAGGATGAAGGAGGCGCTGCATGATTTGACAAGAGTTGAAGTGACAGAATTTGAAGAGATTAAATCAGGTTACAGAATATATTTTTATTTTGATGAAAATCCTTACTTTGAAAATAAAGTTCTCTCCAAAGAATTTCCTCTGAATGAGAGTGGTGATCCATCTTCAAAGTCCACTGAAATCAAATGGAAATCTGGAAAGGATTTGACCAAACATTCAAGTCAAACACAGAATAAAGCCAGCAGGAGGAGACAGCATGAGGAACCAGACAGCGTCTTTACCTGGTTCACTGACCATTCTGATGCAGGTGCAGATGACTTAGGAGAAGCCATCAAAGATGGCATTTGGCCAAATCCATTACAGTACTACTTGGTTCCTGCCTGACATGGTTGATGAAGAAGGGGAAGGAGAAGAAGATGACGGTGGTGATGAAGAAGAGGAAGGGTTGGAAGATATTAATGAAGAAGGGGATGAGGATGAAGGTGAAGAAGATGAAGATGATGATGAGGGGGAAGGAGGAGAAGATGAAGAAGACGACGACTAATAATCACTGATGGATTCCAACCTTTTTAAGTTTTCTCCAGTCCTTGGGAGCAAGTTACAGTCTTTTTTTTTTTCCTCTTTCTTTTTTCCCCCCTCTTGTGCTCAGTCGCCCTGTTTTTGAGGTCTCTTTTCTCTCCTTTACACCATGGTTCTCACCTTATTTGGGGTGGGGGGGGGTGTACCTTGAGCAGAATACAGCGGGGAAAGAGTCTTTGCCCCTTTCTGTTCCAAATTCATTTCTATCCCTTCCTGTCTCAAGAAAAACTTTATGGAATCAACACCACCGTGCTCTGTGGGAAAAAAGAAAAACCTTCTACTCCCTTAGCTCTGCTGGGAGCTGGAGGTTGCTAGGCCCCTGGGTAGTAGTGCATAGAATTCTAGCTTTTTTTCCTCCTTTCTCTGTATATTGGGCTCAGAGATCACACTGTGTCTCTGTGTGAATATGGACAGTTAGCATTTACCAACATGTATCTGTCTACTTTCTCTTGTTTAAAAAAAGAAAAAAATAACTTTAAAAAGGGGGGGGAGCGTTATAGAAGGTCATCAAAGGGTGGGTTTGAGATGTTTGGGTGGGTTAAGTGGGCATTTTGACAAGTTGGCTTCTCCTTTGGCATGTTTAATTGTGATGTTTAACAGATATCCTTGCAGTCTAGGATGACACTTTTAAAACAAAATTCTCTCCTAATGATGACTTGAGCCCTGACACTCGATGGGAGAATCAGCAGAACCTGTAGGATCTGATTCAGAATTGACATTTCTCTATTGTAATTTTGTTCCTGTTTATTTTTAAATTTTCTTTTTGTTTCACTAGAAAGGAAAGATGATGCTCAGTTTTAAACGTTAAAAGTGTACAAGTTGCTTTGTTACAATAAAACTACATGTGTACACACACACCAAAAATAAAAATAAAAAATAGAAGCACTGAAATCTGCTGATAGTTCAGCGCTTCTCTCACTGTCTTCTGCTCCCGGGACCCTATGACCTGAGTTTATCCACCAGTGAATTGTATAGATTCTTTGAAGTTTTCAACCCTAGTGAGCCAGGGTAGTGTGCATTGGAACTGGGGCATTCTTTTAAGGCCTCATTATGTAGAATCGTCTTCTGCTGAACATACGGGGACCTTTGGGACCGCGGGGTAGACAGAGCATGTGTGGGGGAAGGGTACCCAGAACTTCTGGGTTAGAATTCAGTGTTGGTAAGGACCCAGCTGGCTAACGGTGCCGTGTAAATCCAAGGTCTGGGACAGGCATCTCCCAGGAGTGATAGCACATCCAAAAAACATTGATCACTTGGGTCATTGTCCACCTTGTTTTGGTAATTCACCATACTAGGCAGCTCAGTTTTCATTTTCCCGCTTCCTCTAGGCGGTGGCTGATCACATCCCTCAGCTGGTCCAGGGGGTGAGAGGGAGCCAAGCCCAAGCAGAAGACCTCAGTGCCCAGCTGGCTCTCATCATCTCCAGCCAGAACTTCCTCCAGGTAACACGGAAGCATTCACCTGGGTTGTACTCAGAGCCCCCCACCCCCCACTGGGCAGGAGGTGTCTTTTATCCCAAGGAGAGGAATAAGGAATTCCACAGCCACAGCGAAGTCTTTGCAGGTAGCAGACCTTGAAGGCTTCCTCCTCATATTTGCAGTCTCAGGAGAGGTAGATTCAGCTTGGCAAAGCAAAATGCTTATATGCAGGGAAATTGCCCCAGGAGATGGCACGTAATCCATTTTTCTCAGGAGAATCACTTTCTTTCTCTCCTGTGAGAGAAAGCATGGAATAAGTTGCAGGTTTGATGAACAGCCTAGTCCTGGGCATTGCTGTAGGTTTTCTAGTTTCCAGAATGTCTAATGCTATTATTCATGGCCAAGGAGACCAGGAATGGCGAGTGCATCTTCTTCAAAGGCATGCCAGTCTCCTATGGCAGTAGAATGAATAAGTACTGCCAGTCTTTGTGGGTGAGGGGTGGATTTAGTTTAAGGAAAGTTAAATTAAACCAGAATATGAAGTTGTGGGAAAACTCCCTTTTTACATACTTCTTGTATTCAGATCTCTCAGCTCTTTCTGTCTACCTGTATCCCAGAAAGAGTTCATGTGATTAGGCCGTTCTCTACCTTGGCCCTGTCTAGTTGAACCTATAGTTACAGAACTCATGGTTACATACATTTGGTTAATTTTTTCAAGTGTCAGAGATCCCACATGCAGATAGAAGATAAAAAGTGCAATGTATTTCTTCTCATTTTGACTACATACACAGACATGCATATGTATGTATATATTTTTAATTGAAATTCATCACATATAGACTGTTTTTCTCATGTTAACAAGTATATTATGAGCATTTATGATTTTGAATAACATTCTATCATCTGGCAATACTCAATGTTTAGCTATTTTCCTGTCATTGAACAAATAGGTTGTTTTCCATTATTTGCCATCATAAACAACCTGTGATAGGGATAGAATGAAAGTCTCCGTGTGTGTTCCAGGCCTTTGTCCCCCTTCAATTATTTCCTTGGGGTAAATTTCTAGAAATAGGATTGCCATCGGCTTGTTTTTATTATTGGGACATTGAGAATTATAGCTCGGACAGGTAGGTGTTTCTCTTTTCATTCAGGTGGTTAGAGGTGTGTCATCTCTCCTGCTGGCAGGACTGTAGAGACTGTGACAGAGTAGTGTGTGCGTGTTCCAGGGTCCACTCTGTCCTGCCCTTCTTTTTCCTTTCCCTTTTCTGTTGTTTTTAATTTTGTTATCTTTGACCCATCAGATCTTTACAAGACTAAGGCAGAGTTAGAAATAAATAGAAATGGAGTTGGCAGTTCAGAGTTTTTACATTTTAAACTTTCTTCATACATATTGTGAAATGCCCTTTCAGAAAGCTGAACAAATCCAAATCTACAACTAGCAGTGTATGGAACACACCTTTTGATACATCTTTTTCAAGTTGGGGAATCAAGCATTTAAAAAAATGTTTTTGCCAGTTTGCTTGGTTAAGCTCTTATTGGTTGATTTTGTATTTCCTTGTTTGAAAATACACATTTTTCATGTTTCAGTTATTTGTTTTATTATGTGAAATTATTTGTTAATTTTTTTTAAATACTCATGCTGGTTTTTCTTAAATTCTCATGAATTCTTTTATTTGTTTTGTAACTTTTTAAAAATCCTCACTCAAGGATATGTTTATTGATTTTAGAGAGAGGAAGGGGGAGAGAGAGAGAGAGAAAGAAACATAGATTGATTGCCTCCCGTACATGTCCTAACTGAGGATCTAACCTGAAACCTAGGTATGTGCCCTGACCGGGAATCAAACCTGCAATCTTTGGTGTATGGGATGATGCTCCAACTAACTAAGCCACCCAGCCAGGGCATGAATTCTTTAAATATTAATATTTATGATTTGGCAATTAGCTTTGTTACAACTTTATAAGGACATATGTATAGCCTGTGTAATAAAACCCTTAAAAGTGTGTATACTCTTTGTTCCAGAAATTCTACTTTTAAAAGTTTATTCAAAAAATTATGACCATGTACAAAATGTTAGCTACAAAGGTGTTTATCATACCATTGTTTATTATATTGAAAAAATGAAAATATGCCCAACAATACAGGATTGAGAAATATTAACAGATATATACAATGTAATACCATTAGCTATTTAAAAGATAGACTATGGCCCTGGCCAGCCTTACATAGTGATTAGAGCATTGGCCTATACACCAGAGGGTCACGGGTTCAATACCCAGTCAAGGGCAGGTACCTGGGTTACAGGTTCAATCCCCGGCCCTGGTCGGGGCTCATGCAGGAGGCAGCCAATCAATGTCTCTCACATCAATGTTTCTCTCTCTCCCTCCTTCCCCTTACTTCCCTCTTCCACCCTTTCTAAAAATCAATCGAAAAAATATCCTCAGGTGAGGATTAATAAAAAAATAGAATATATAAAACAAGGAGTTTGAAAATAGGATAAATGCATGATCTTATTCTTGAAAATATTTGTACATGAGAACAGACAATTCATGCATGATGAAATTATCCTGAGTAGTGAGAAATAAAATAGGTCATTTTATTTGTTTCATTTTTGCCTGCCTATATTTTTAGACATTTTACAATTTTTGTGACTAAAGCTTTTTTTTAAAAAAATATGTTTTTATTGATTTGAGAAAGGAAGGGAGAGAGAGAGAGAGAGAAAGAAACTGATTAGCTGCCTCCTGCACGCCCCCCACTGAGGATCAAGCCTGAAACCGGGCATATGCCCTGACAGGAAATCGAACCAGTGACTTCCTGGTGCATGGGTCGACACTCAACCACAGAGCCACACTGGCCAGGCTGTCTGCCTATATTTTTAAAAAATAATCTTTGTATATATTTCAGTTAAAGAGCTATCCTGAGAAACACAAAGAACCATATTTAATAAGAAACTCTCTCTGAAATTTGTTTTAAATGAGAATTTCAAGTCATTATCCAAATTTTACCCCTTCCCCAATGACACATCCATTTATTTATGTATTTATTTTACATTCCTAGAATGTACTGCCCTAGAGTATCTGATTTGGGGTGGGAATTTTCGGGGGGTGTGGGGGGAGTGTATATGGTTCTAATATTCCTTGTTTCAGGGAAAGTAAGTTCTGGCTGAGATGTGGCCTTGCTGTTGGGGTCAACTCCCTTACTTTCCAGGAGCTGCCTTATATTCTGCCCCTCTCTCTACAGCCTGGAAGCAAGATGGTGTCCTCCGCCAAAGCCGCAGTGCCCACGGTGAGCGACCAGGCTGCCGCCATGCAGCTGAGCCAGTGCGCCAAGAATCTTGCCACCAGCTTGGCGGAGCTGCGGACTGCCTCGCAGAAGGCAAGTGGGCCCCTTGTCACAGCGGTTAGCTCATTGGGAATGGCGCTTTGAATTCCTTCCTGCTTGTGTAACCCGGGTGCTACCAGGGCCTGAGCACTGCTGGGCATATTTCTTGTCCATGCATTTGCAATACCATTAAAGATGCCCTCCGTGTACATTGGCTTTTACCACTTTTAGCCACAGTCTCCTAGAGTTATTGTTCACCTTCTGGCTACAGATGACCTTTGTTAAATTATTTTAGGTTGCACACTTCCCCCTCCTCTCATACCCTGGTCAAACAGTGGTCTGTTTTCAGAGTCTTAGGGGAGCCTGGTAGTCATCAGTTTCTTGGTGCTAGGTAAATTGTGGGCCAAAGTGATCATACTTCCTCCATCATCTTGTGAACTTAATAACAAATTATTTAGGCAGCAAATCTAGTTGTTTTGGCTGGGGGTGGGGGGAAGGGGACATTTATATTATCTTTTTGCTCTGAAAGTTTTTCACATCTTAAATGGAAGCATTCACCTTAATAAGGTCCTCAATTGAACAGAATTAGGGATTAATGAGTTTCTGTCTCTGGAACTTATTAATTACCAGAGGCCTCATTACTACACTGTTTGATGTGGCATTACCAAGACGTTCTGGCATGAATTCATTTCTCCCCACTGTAATAATCCCTGTGTAGAAACAGATAGCCTCATCCAGGAGCAAGGGAAGAAGGATAGGAGCTGATTTGAATTAATATCAACAGTGCACTGCATCACCAAAGAAAAATACCCAGATATTTAGATTATATCCAAGTGAAGTACTTTGAGCTGTGTTTCTCAAGGAGAGGTCCAGAGACCATCTGTACTAGGGTCAGCTGGGGCACTTAGAATGCAGGATCCTGGGCCTGGCCTCTGTAGCCGAACCAGAATATCTGGGCATAGAACCTGAACATCTGAGCTTTAAGGGCTTTTCAATGAGTCATAGACACACGCACACCTTAAACTACGGCTCTGGAGCAGTCAGCCTCCCCGTGGGCTCAAGCAAGACGGCCCACTGAGTGCAGGAAGACACTGAGAGCTTTCAAGTATTTTTGTCCTTGTTAATCCTCACTGGAAGGATTTTCCACTGCCTTTTAGATAGAGTGGAAGGGAGGGAGGGAGGGAGATGAGAGAGAGAGAGAGAGAGAGAGAGAGAGAGAGAGAGAGAAAGAAAGAAAGGAAGAAAGAAGGAAGGAAGGAAGGAAGAAGGAAGAAGGAAAAGGAACAAACCTGCAACTCAGGTACATGCCCTTGACCAGGAATCGAACCTGCAACCCTTCTGTGCGAGAGCCAGTGCTCTATCCATTTAGAAACACCAGCCAGGGCTCAAGTGTTTTTTTACTTAGTGTAAGAGTGCAGGATATCAACTCCGGAGTCAGACTACCTGTGTTCAAATTCTGGCCTTGCCATTGACTAATTTTGTGACCTATGCAAGTTAATGAATCTCTCTGCCCCAGTTTCCTCACTGTGGAATACTGGCACATAGAAACTAATTAGTGTTTATTGCTGCTGTTGTTAACTATTTAAAAAGGAAAGAAATTATACCAGTATTTAATACACTGTTCCATAATTATACATACATATAACTGATTAAGATATGTATATGGGGGTGATCAACACCTTTGGAGACCAATATTTTAAATGATCAAGAGAATAAAATTTTCTTAAAACAAATTACTAAGGAAAAAAAAATCTTTCGTAGTCTTCGGTATGAAAGGATAATGGTTTATAATCTAGAAATTTATAAAGAGAATCAATGAGGTTGATAAAGCTTTGGCCCCAAGTCCTGGGTTTATTCATTCATTTCTTCCTCCCTTCCTTCATTTAAGTGCTCACCACGTGCTTCCCAGCCTCTCTGTGCACACCTACTGAGCTAGGTGCCCTATATCCAGAACCCAGGCACAGTGAATAAGGGTCCTCTTAGTCTGAGAAGCAAATGCATTTCAGATAAAAACAGCTTCAAGGAGACTAGAAGTCTATCCAGTTGTGAGGCAGACGTAACTTACTATTTGAGGAAGTTAGGACTAAGGTTCTGACTGCGGATGATCTTTGCCCTCTCGGGAAATGCTTCCTGCCTGCCTCCTATTGCTGGAGTGGGACATTCACTGGGGGTACGTCCAGAAGGCACGTCAGATGTTCCAAAATACTGG
Source organism: Myotis lucifugus (assembly GCF_000147115.1). Classification (NCBI taxonomy): domain Eukaryota; kingdom Metazoa; phylum Chordata; class Mammalia; order Chiroptera; family Vespertilionidae; genus Myotis; species Myotis lucifugus. Next base: position 3,752,174 of record NW_005871163.1, on the reverse strand, counting down.
GGACACTTTTTCCAAGCCAACTGTGTACACATGTTCCCAACTCTGTCAACAGGCCCACGAAGCCTGCGGCCCTATGGAGATCGACTCCGCTCTGAGCACCGTGCAGACCCTGAAGAACGAGCTGCAGGATGCGAAGATGGCAGCCGCGGACAGCCAGCTGAAGCCGCTTCCCGGCGAGACGGTAAGGTGGGCTGGGGTCTGCCTTCTGTTCTAATCGTGTGAAGCGGTTTTCATTTTGGGGTTGGTGTGCCCGAAAGTCAAACATTTTGAATGCAAAGCCTCAGAGCAGCCACATTGCTTTAGAGCTGCCCTATGGTAGGGATTGCCCGAGGGCCCTGCTGCTGGTGCTGTGAGCGCCCTTCTCCGGTCTGGCTGGGCATGAACCGGCGTGTTAGATTCACCCTTCTCCTTCATACACCAGACACATGCCAGTGCTGGAGGCCAGCGTTCTCATCCTGCGGCCTTTTTCTAAGAAGGCCAGTGCAGCTGACTAGCTGGGTTTAGAACTAGGAGTTGGGGGACATCTATAATAATGACAACAATAAAAAGAAAACGTAATTTAAAAAAATAGATGCAGCTTGTATCATCAACTCGCTATAAAGTCTCGTCTCTCCTCTCAGGTATTTTACTAGGAAATGAGTGGCAATGAGGTTATAAAGAAAAGTACAGGAGATACTCCCAATAATCATGTTTAAAAACAAAACAAAAAACATTTACTTAGCAGTTTTCATGTTAGGCTACCTCCTGATGCTTATGTCAGGGTTTTCTTGGTTAAAGTTTACCAATCCTCCTCATTTATATGTACCTCCTTTACACACTACTGAACATCACTAATAAAATACCACCATTTATTAAGCACTCTATACACACATAAATAAAATTTGTCCTGACAGTAACCTTAATGAGCAAGTTTTGTTAACCCCATCTTAACAGCTGAGAAAACAGGTGTAGATGTGTTCACTGTTTTGTCCAGTTATTGGCAGAATAAAGGTTTGAATTAAAGCTTGTAGTCGCTCATGTTGGGAGTGATCTCTTAAAACTACTGCTGCTCTTTGGGTGAACTAACACTTTTAGAATATATGGGACTTCAGGAACACCTACTTTACCATAGACTAGAGCAATGTCTATAATAGTGATGGTGAACCTTTTGAGCTAGGCCTGTCAGCATTTTGAAAAACCCTAACTTAACTCTGGTTCCGTGTCACATGTAGAAATTTTTTGATATTTGCAACCATAGTAAAACAAAGGCTTATATTTTTGATATTTATTTTATATATTTAAATGCCATTTAACAAAGAAAAATCAACCAAAAAAATGAGTTCACGTGTCACCTCTGACACGCGTGTCATAGGTTCGCCATCACTGGTCTAGAACATAAGAAGCACTCAGAAAAAATTTGTTCCATCAGGCTACCCCTAATTGTAAAGACTAGGAAACTCGGGTTAAGTCACTTAACTAAAGTCACCCAGCTAATGATGAAGTCAGGCTTGGCTCTGGGCCACCAGTTTTGCAGTGTGGTCCAGGTCTCTCCCTTTGCAAACTTCTGTGGTTCTGGGAGACCAGGAGAGGCTTGCGTGACGTGAATTCTGCCTTCACATAAAATAACTGGTCAGTTAGCATGTAGGAAACACCATGTAAATTTTAAGGAAATCGTTTGCCCTTTAAAAATGTGTGTATGTGTTATAACATACTGTTGGCTGTAATGGACCAGGCTCTATTTTTCATCTGAAGGGCCTGCCTCTCTTGCAAAACCTATGGGATTAGAAATGCACCGATTCTCTGATGCCTCTCTGCACCCTCGCAGTACACCCAGAAGTTCTCTTCCAAAACGTTGTCCTCATCTAGTAATCAAGTAATTACCCAGACCCCAGGCCTTCACTGACTTTGTTCCCTGAATTATTTATTCCGTTTACAAAGCAAGATGACATGCTGTTCATGGGAAGCAAGCACTTTGCCCATTTTCATAATCTCATTTACCACTCCAAACCTCCATTTCTATTGCATTTCCTTCTGGTTAGAGCTCCTCAAAGTATAATGATCAAATTGAGCAATGTTAATGGTCCCACAGGCCAGGAAGGTGGTACCGCTGGATGTCTGCCCACTTCCTGCCAAGGGATAATTAATTCTCACTAAGGATTTGTTGCAGACTTTCTAAATTAGCTCTAAAGGCATAATACTAATAGCTACCATTTGTTGAGTATGTACATTAATTCTCTGCAAACCTTCTGAGCAAGGTATTACCATCTTAAGAAGCTGAGGTTGGAGAGGTTCGCGCTTGGAGCAGGGTTCTCTCCCCCTCCCCCCGCCATCACCCCACTTCTTTGCACCACTGGTGCATTTGTTGGGAAAGAACTAAGGCCCTGAGTTTGGTCTGCATTATTTTTATGCTAAGATTTCATTGGGTATGTTTTTTCTTCTAAGTTCCCTCCCCGCTTGAATATTCTTGCAGCTGGAAAAATGTGCTCAGGACCTGGGAAGTACATCTAAAGCAGTGGGCTCCTCCATGGCGCAGCTCCTGACCTGCGCTGCTCAAGGCAATGAGCACTACACAGGTGAGACTCACGCCCGTCCCGATGCCATGGGGCCAGGGGCAGACCGCCGGGTGGGAATTCATTGACTTTACGGTGAACCTGACTTTTTTTTTAGCAGCTCAACACCGTTTTCAAGCACTTTCCACATGCTTGTTACTTGGCTTAATGCTCTGCACACAAAAACCTAATAAAATATGACCCCCCCAAAAAAAAACTATTAGTGGATCACACCCCTATTAGACTATAAGCAAACAGTAATTATAAACTTCTGGGACTACCGGCCCATGACTCTTGAAATCCCACTAAAGAAAAGGGGGGTAAAAAGGTCAAAGAGAATAAAAGAGGAGATTATAACAAATAAGATATCAATGAAATTTTCAACTATGGAAGGAGATAGATAAGTAATAACTGAAAGAGCCAAATAAATAAAAGCCTCAAGGTCTGCCGGGAGAGGGGTGGCTGAGTACTGGAGACGGCAGGAGTACACTGTAAGGAGCAGATTGTGTAGTGATCCACTTTAGGAAAAACTCCAGGTTGTAAAAGAAAGGAAATGTTCGTGTAGTCAGAAGTAGACCCAGGAGGACATCTATAGCTATAATCTAAAATGGAAACGGGAGTTTCAATGTAAGCCCATCGCTTGAAAATATGACATTAATCAGAAGAAAGCATAAGAACTGAGTGGCTCTAGGAGTAGGAATCGGGGAGGAGTGGGTATGGATTGTTGCTTTTGTTATTCTGTGCTACTGCTTGACGTTTTTTGTTTGTTTGAGATATACATTACTCTTGAAGTAAATATACATCCAGAAGAGAGCATACATCCTAAATGTATGCCTTCATGAGTTATCACAAATATAATGCACCCCCAAACCACCATCAAGATTGAGTAATGGAACATTTTCAGCAGCTCAGTGGCATTGCTGGGTCATGGGCTGTGCAGCTATTCAGCTACGCTCCTTCCAGCCGTAACGAAGGACCCAGTTGTCCTGTCAGCCTTGTCACCACTTGGTATTGTCAGCCATGGCCATTCTGTTAAGTGTGGAGCAGCGGCACATTGTGGTTTGAATTTGTGTTTCCCTGAGGAACAATGCAGTTGACCTTTTCATTGGCCATTTGGGTAACTTCTTTTGTGAAGTGCCTGTTCATGTCTTTTGTACATTTTTAAAAATTTGAATTTTCTATCCTTTTCTTATTTGTTTGTATGAATTCCATGTGGCTTAGGTATATTCTTGTATCTTGGCTTACCTTTTCACTCTCATAAAGGTGTTTGCTGAAAAACAAAATTTAAATTTTAAAATAGTCCAATTTACACTTCTTTTCCTTTATGGTTAGTACTTTTTCCTTTAAGTTAGTACTTAAAATTGTGCCTCTCCAAAATCATGAAGATATTCTCCTCTGTTACAGTTTAGAAGTTTTATTGTTTTACTTCTTACATTTAGAAGTGTAGTCAATCTGGAATTGAGTTTTGTAGACGTGCAAATAGGGTCCTACTTTCCTACTTTAGTTTTTTTCCCACATGCTTATGCATTTGAACCAGCACTACTTTTTGAAACCCAGTAGTCTTTAGTGGCACTTTATTATAAATTAAATGAGCACATATATGTGCAAGTCGGTCTCTGATCCTTTGTTTCTTTTCCATTGCTTTAATTGCCTGTTCTTAGTATCACACTTTTCTAATTACTACAGTTTTATATATACTGAGCGTTAATATCTAATAATGTAAGTCCTCCAACACTGTTCTTCCTCAGGTTAGTATTGACTATTCTTGGCCCTTCATAGTTCCACATCAATTCTAGAATCAGCCTGTCAGTTTCTACCCACCCACCCACAAATACCCTGTGTTTTTTTAATTGAAGTTACATGAATCAGTTTGGGGTAAATGGCAAATTATTGACTTTTTATCACAGTCTTCTAATCTGTGAATGGGTTATGTTCTTCCATTTATTTAGATTTTCCTTTCTCTCAGTACTGTTATATAGTTTTCTGCATAGAAGCTTTTGTTTTCATTATAGTGTGCATGATGCATCCTTTCCCATCCTTTTACTTTGAACTTTTCGGAGTGCTTATATTTAATGTGTATCCTGTCAGTATCATGTAGCTGCTCTTTGGTGGAGGGAGAAGTTCTTATTTTGTGTGACAATCTTTTTCTCTCAATTGGGATATTTGATCTATTTACATATACTGCCATTACTGATTATATTGGAGTTTGATTCTATCATCCTACTATTTTCTTTATGTCCTAGCTGTTCTAGGTTCCTTTTTCTCCCCTTTCTTGCTTTCTTTCAGATTTATATGTATTTGTTCAATTCTATTTCTCTCCTTTTGATTAACTTGTTAGTTGTACATTCATTGAATATTACAGTTTTTTAAAGTCTAATATAATTTTCCATGTTTACCTCTTTCCGGACAGTGCAAGAATCTTGGGACACTTAAATTATATTTACATTTTTTCCAACTCATTCATTGCCGTGTGTTTTAATTCCACATACATTTTAATCTCCTCAATTCCGTCTCAATATTGCTTCATGCAGTAGGTATAGATCGATTCACTCCCATGTTTATCTCCATTGCTCTTCATTCCTTCCTATGTCTCTCTGTTCTTCCACCTGGGCTTATTTCCATTCTACCTGGAGACCTTCTTTCATTATTCCCTTTAGTCTGAGTCTACTGTGACCAATTCCTTCAGTTTTTGTTTTTCTAAAAATGCCTTTGTTTAGCCTTTAATTTTGGTGGATAATTTCAATTATTATAAAATTTTAGGTTGGCAGTTATTTTCTTCCAGCCTTTGAAGATGTTATTCCATTGTCCTCTGGCTTCCTTTATTTCTCTTGTGAAGTCAGCTGTCAGTTTACTCTTCTAAAGGTAATGTGATTTTATTTTTCCCCTCTACTTGCTTTTTGAATTTTCTCAGCCTTTGATTTTCAAGCAATGTCCCCAGAGGAATTTTCTTGCATATTTATCCTGCTTTGGGTTGTAGTACTCCTTAAAAGTGGAATTTGTTGTCTTACCAAAGCTTTTTTTTTTAACTTTCAACCATTGTATCTTCAAATATTGCTTCTGCCCTCCCCCCCCTTTTTTTTGTCTTCTTTGTAGAGTTCAGTTACCACTTAAGTTAGTCATTTTCACTGTTTGGTGTGTCTCCTATGCTCTTTTCTATATTTTCCATAATTTTTCTTATTATTGTTTTTAATCCTCCCCTGACGATATGTTTTTTATTTATTTTAGAGAGGGAGGAAGGGACACACACACACACACACACACACACACACACTGATGTGAGAGAGAAACATTGATTGGTTGCCTCCCATATGTGCCCTGACCAGTATCGAACCCACAACCTAGGCAGGTGCTCTGACTGAAAATTGAACCTATAACCTTTTGGTGTACAGGACAGTGCTCCAACTAACTGAGTCACCCAGCCAGGATACACCTTTTCTTCTTTATGCTTCATTCTTGATTTTTTCTTTTGATTTATCTGCAGCTCATGATTCTTCTCTTTAGTTGTGTCTATTCTGCTTTCATCCCCTTCTGTGGAGTTTTTTATTTTAAATGTCATATATTTCAGTATTATTAGAGCCATTTGATTGTTTTCTTATTGTTTCCATTTCTCTGCAGGAACTCTCTATTTAATCATCAAATTTCTTCAACATCTTTATCGCAGTTATTAAATGTCCAGTCCCAATAATTCCAATATCAGAATCATGTATGGACCTGTTTGTATTGTCTGGGTTTTTTCTCCTCTTTGTTTTCAGCCATTGGTCTTTACCTCCTGGTGTGAGAAATATATCTATATCTATCTATCTATCTATCTATCTATCTATCTATCTATCTATCTATCTATCTTGCTAATCATTTACATTTACATTGTAGAGATGATTTGAGGCTCCAGCTTGTGTTTCTTTCCGTACAGAGGATTATTCTTTGCTCCCAGCAGGTGGTTAAGATAGGGGCAGATCACCGTAATATGAGGAGGGACTGAACTGATTGGAGATAGTGCAGTCTATTTCCAGCTTTCCTTTTAGGGGGGAGTCCTTTGTGCCTCCCATCCAAACATCTGTGGTGTTTACCAGGACATCGCTGTTTCTTGGGCTCAGAACTGTGCTTTTTTTAATCTTCCCAGACCCATGAGATTTCAGGAAGCTCTGCTCAGCTTCTCAGCTTCTGGACGATAGTTTACAAATTTAAAAATGCCTTGAGGGCAAATGCAACATTGCACTCACTTCTCTGTGCTTTCATTCTTTGTTTACTCATCAAGGTAAAGCTCATGCCTTGGTGTCTTTACAATGCCTTCAAACAGATGTTTTTGTATGTTTTTCCAGAGTTTCTAGTGGTTTTTCTGAGAGACGGTTCATCTGCAATAAGTTATTCGGCCATTACTATAAGCAAAATCCTCTTTCATTTTTAAAATAGCTATGTGTATTTATTGCTTGGAAAATAAGAGCACAGTAAGAGTTATGGCATAGCATAATATAGTACCTGCAAAGAAAAGAATGTACAGTTCTGTTAATGGGAGGGTAAGGGACATTTTCAGAGTGGAATTGACACCTGGGGTTTTAAGGATTGTTTAGGGCTCATTAAGCATTCAAGGAGAAGGAAAAGTATATATAAATTCTTAAAAGCATAGGGCATAGGAGAGGTTTAAGTTTCAAGAATTTCTAAACTTTCCTGAAACCTTGCCAGATTTTGTCTGGATGATGAAATGCATTGTTAATGGAGCAAAGACTGCTTTACACCTTACATCATCTGACACTGATAACATTCAGGATGACAGACTGTCTCGCTGGTGTCTGAAAAACCACCTAAAAGTAGCGCCATTCATTTTGGCAGTGGGAACAGCACCTATGAAGTCCCAAAGGTGAGAGAGAAAGGAAGGCTGACCAAAGGAACTGAGAAAGGGTCCAGCAAAAGGCAAGGAGGGGAGGTGTGAGGATAAGGCTGGAAAGGTAGGCTGGGGGGTCCGATCCTAAAGGCCTCCTACGCCAATTTGAGTCATTTGAAATCTAACCTAAGAGCATGTGAAAACATTGAAGAGTTTTCCCCCACGGATACAGTTTACGTTGCCTTTTATAGAAGTTGCTCTTCCTCTTGTGGGCAAATGAGTTGGAGGGAAACAAAGTTGGAGGCAGGGAGACCAGTGAGAAGGCTATCGCATGCATCCGCATGAGGGATGGTAGTGAAGGCGGAGAGGCGGGTTAAAGAGAGACCTGACCGTGGGTGACTGGCTGGGAGTGGCAGGATGGGAGTAAGGAAGGACAGCTTGTACCACGGCCTGATAGGTGAATGAGGAGATGTTGGAATCCCTGCGATGGAAATGCAGGACCATTGGCGGGCATGCTGGATGCCAGGTTCACTTTAAATGCTCTCTGTTTGAAGTGCCTGCAGCATATCCAAGTAGAAGTACCCATTAGGCAGCTAGATATTTGCCTCTGGACCTCGGTAGAGAAGTCTGGGCTAGAGATGAAGATGTGTTAATGTTTAATAAAATTATAATGATTGAAACAGTGGGGATATATTTGCCTGGGGGTAGTGGTAGGGTGAGAAAAGTTTATCAGATGGAACCGTGAGGAGCTCAAATATATTGAAGAAGGCCGAGCAATAGAAACTTTCAAAAGAAATGAGAACATGCAGCCCTGGAGAGAGGAAACTCAGAGAGAGGGATGTCTCTAGAGCTAGAGAGGTAGTTGCTGCCCAGACAGTTACCTACGAGAGACTTAAGGAACTCCCACTGGCTTTAGGAAAAGCAGGGCCCTGCTCTCCCTGTTGAAGGCAGGAAAGTTAAAGAATGGGTGGGAAGCAAGGAGAGAGCGCGAATGGCAGCCTCGCTCTGGGCCTCAGTTCCCTGGTCCACGGTTAAGGTGTGTGGGACTCAGAAGTTACAGAAGCTGCCACAGGGCTGGATTCTGACGCGGACGTGCGTTTGTTTGGCCAGTGCAGTATTCCAAATGTATCTCTGATCAGCCGGATACAATTCCATAGGCAGATGCCTTTCCACATCCCTTGGGGACAGATTAAAACTCTGTCATGCTTGGTTTTAAATATATTTTATTGATTTTTCACAGAGAGGAAGGGAGATAGATAGAGAGTTAGAAACATCGATGAGAGAGAAACATCGATCAGCTGCCTCCTGCACATCTCCTACTGGGGCTATGCCCGCAACCAAGGTACATGCCCTTGACCGGAATCGAACCTGGGACCTTTGAGTCCGCAGGCCGACGCTCTATCCACTGAGCCAAACCGGTTTCGGCCATGCTTGGTTTTAACCTTGTGAGTTTGCTATGTGGTCTAATGCTGTCTACACACAATCTTACATGAATTCTGATCAAGAATAACTACAAAAAATCCCACTATCTTTTATATCACGGACGTGGCTTCTTAAGACTCTGTTACCGAATATAATTTAAGATCCAGGAGGCAAGAATTCTGGGGAAGTGATGTGTGTCTTCAAAGGACTGTGGGTTTGAAACAGTGGCCGGCTTTCCTGTTTCCCACGGCAGCTCCGGCACGGTCATGCACGCCTGACTGTGGAGCAGTCTCATTTGGAGGGTGGTGTTTGCTTGAGGACCAGCTCTGATGATTCTCTTCCTTACACTGAGGATGCTGCTGTGAACTCTGCCATGGACAGCCCGAGATGTTCCCTGGGCTCCCAGCCTCTAGCGGCCTTGTTCCATCCTTTTGATGGTGTGGCCTCCTCTTTCTGGGAAACCTGATCCCTCCAAAGAGAACCCGGGATGTGCCCTGAGATTTCATGCTGAGTCCTTGGTAGAAAACACGTGGATGGACAAGCATCAGCTTGCAGAACTCCGTTCCTCTGGTTTCTGCCTTTTAAAAAAATAGTCTTGTTTCAGCAAATGACTTTTGCATAAACATGACTTTCCTTATTGTGTATGATAAGTGTTTTTATTCTTCCAAAGTCATATACAACTCTAATAGAAATGGATTCAGTTCATACAACAAAGAGGAGGGATCTAAAAGCCACAGGCTACGATTTTCAATAGTCAGAGCTGTGATCTCAGCTTCCCCTAACACAGCCGTGGGCAAACTACGGCCCTCGGGCCAGATCCGGCCTGTTTGAAATGAATAAAACTAAAAAAAAAAAAAAGACCGTACCCTTTTATGTAATGATGTTTACTTGGAATTTATATTAGTTCACACAAACACTCCATCTATGCTTTTGTTCCGGCCCTCCAGTCCAGTTTAAGAACCCATTGTGGCCCTCAAGTCAAAAAGTTTGCCCAACCCTGCCCTAACACTTGTGGGAAACTGAGGCAACAGTCTAGGCCGCCCAGCTAATGAGCAGCAGAGCCAGAGCTAGATGAGGTCTTAACCACACCTCCTCTGCAGCCCTTTCTGCACAGGGACAGCCTTCCGGCCTGGGCTTAACCGTAAAGTAGAATGGCTGTTTTACGCAGCTTGCTTTTCTCCGCCACCTTCGCTTTATCATCTTCGTGTTTTCTCTCCTGGCCTTCTCCTCTGCCTCAGAAAGCACTTTGTTCAAAATCTTTGATTCTGCATGTTGCACGCAGAAGTGCCGTGTGAGAAGCAGTGGACTGCGGTGTTTTACCTGCCTTGCTTAGGTTGTAGAGTTATGTCCCAGCTGTGTGGCTTACTAAACATTTACAGGTCAGCAAGTCTGCAGTGCTGTACAGTTGTCTTGTTTTATGGAGCTGGGCCTTTTGCACTCTTCATTGTATTACGGGCCCTCATCATCCTCAGCAAGAAGAGGACCACCCACCGTGTCTGTCGATTCAGCCAAAGCAATGGCTGGTAAAGGCCACACTCAGTGGTCCCCAGAGACCATCCAGCCAAAGCCTTTAGAAAAAATTGATTTGCGTATTTTTCATGCCGATGTTATATCCTTTAACAAGATCCCTCATTGTTCTCTATCCCAGAGAGCACTGTGCAGAGAGTCTGACCCAGAAGTTCGAAGACCTCAGGTCTAGCTCTGGTGCTGCCTCTAAAAGCGTGTTCATGGACAAAGCGCTGGGCCTTGTCTATGAAACGGTTCATAGATGAGCTCTAAGGTTGGCTCTTCTGCAGCTCTCAGGATTCTCAGGTGCCTTTGTCACGTGCTCTGGCATTTCCAGTCTGCGTCCTCTTCTTGGGTTGCAAAGGACTAGGTGCCGTGTAGGAAGGCTCATGTTCATTCTGCAGGAGGTAGCGCCAGAGTTTTTAAGGAGCAGTTTATACTCGTAGTTTATCACCAAATCCCAACATCTTTAGGAGTGAATTGAAAGGTGAACAGGCCTCTCACAAAAGAGGAGATCCCAATGGCCATTAAGTGAGAAAGTGCTCAATATCATTACTCACTAGAGATGTAAAAATTTACCCTCAGTGAGAAGCACCTGCACACCCACCAGAATGGCTAAAGTAAAAAATCTGACAATAGCAAGTTTCACCTAGGATGCAGAGCAACTGGAACTCTCATACATTGCTGGTGGAGTGCATCATGGTAAAAAAACATTCTGAAAAAAAGCTTTGTAGTACTTCTAAATTTACACTTACTCTGTGACCCAGCAATTGTGTTCCTACGTTTATATTTTTAAAAAACAATTCCATATGTCAACCTAAATGCATGTACAAGAACTTTCTTGGTAGCTTTATTTATAGTAGCCCAAACAGGAAACAATCCAAATGTCCATCAGCAGAATAATGCATAAACAGATGTTGATGCATTCATGTAAATGGAATACTACACACCAAGAAAACGGAATGAACGGCTATGGGTAACAACATGGGTGACTCTCACAGCATTATGGTCCGAGAAAGAAACCAGATATAAAAGGATACATACTGTGTGGTTCCATCAACGTGGAGTTTAAGAACAGGTAAAACCAGGCAAAAGTGATAGAAACTAGAATAGCGATGACCTCTGGTGTGAGAGGACATTGACTGGGAAAGGGCACGAGTGATGCGATTGTTCTATGTCTCCATCTGGAGGACAGATATATGTAGATGGATACGCAAGTAGAAAGTCACTGAGCTGCCCATGGAGACATGTTCACTTATTGTATACTAGGGGCCCAATGCACGAATTGGTGCACCTTTGGACCGTGAGGCTGCAGTGACCCATCCTCCACACTCCCGCCCTGCCCCTCCTGCCACGGTCCTTGGTCCCAGGTCTCCTGGCAGCCTCACTCCCGCCGCCGCCGCTCCTACATGCTGACGGGGGCCCACTCACACCCGCTGATGGCGCGGAGCAATTGGGGCCGGCACCAGCAGCGGGTGTGAGCAGGGCCGGTGCCATTAGTGAGTGTGAGTGGTGGCTGCTGTCTGATCACCCCTCAGGAGCAGGGGTAGGTGGCGAAGCCCTCGGGGCGATCAGGGCCAGCATTCGCCAATCGCACCTGCTGACAGCCCTGAGCGATGGGACCGGCACCGGGCATTGGCAATGGGTGTGAGCGGCGGCTCCAGCGTGGCCACGGGTGCAAACAGGGCCGGCACCAGCAGCAGGTACGAGTGCTGGGTGGGACTGCAGCGTGTGGGAGCAAAAAATTTTCAGTAACCACCAGAGGCTTGCCCCAATGACAGCAACTGGCGCTCCACCTTTGTCTGGCACCCCCGCTCACCTGCTCCACTATCCCACCATGGCCGATGCCCACCATGTTCTGCACTCAGCCACCTGCTGCCGACGCCCGCCATGTTCCGTGCGCTCCCCCTGGTGGTCAGCGCACATCATAGCAACTGGTTGTTCAGTTGTTGCACTGTTTGGTCTATTTGCACATTAGGGCTTTATATATATAGATAATCTTATGCCCCAATCAAAACAATTGAAAAGAAAGGTGGGTTTGAATGAGTTTCCTGTGTGTGATCCCATGCACTTGGTGTTCTAGGTCTAGGAGCAGTGGGGCAGTGGGGGTGAGGGGAACCAGAGGGAAATGGTTTTCAGCATGGCATTTGTTAGAATGTCTCTCTTGGATTGGTCCAGGGCCAGTGGTGTGGGCGACTTCTTTGAGAAGCACACCAATTCAAATTTTATAATAAGGAATCTGGAGCTCAGGTGTGCCACTCTTCTTTCTAGGAGGCTCCAGTCTAGAGGTTTACTCCCAAGTATGACTTTAGATGGCTTTTATCCACAGGGGTGGCAGCTAGAGAGACGGCCCAAGCTCTGAAGACGCTGGCCCAGGCTGCCCGTGGAGTGGCTGCATCCACAAGTGACCCCGCAGCTGCACACGCCATGTTAGATTCTGCTCGCGATGTGATGGAGGGCTCGGCCATGCTCATCCAAGAAGCCAAGCAGGCCCTGATTGCTCCTGGAGATGCGGAGAGTCAGCAGAGGCTGGCCCAGGTGAGGCCCGGAACAGTGGTCGTCACTAAAGTGGATGTGTCAGCAGGCTCCCTCCTGGGCATTCTTCTTCTGGTGCGAACACTTACTCAGTGGGTGTTTCCAGGACCTTCCATAACAATGCTACCCTTACCTACATAATACTTACTTTTGAAAAAAAAATAGTATTTTTTTAATGATTTCAGAGAGAGAGAGAGAGAGAGAAACATCAATGATGAGAGATAATCATTGATTGTCTGCCTCCTGCACACCCCCTACTGGGGATCGAGCCTGAAACCTGGACATGTGCCCTGACCAGGAATCAAACCCTGACCTCCTAATTCATAGGTCGACGCTCAACCACTGAGCCACACCAGCCAGGCCTTAATACCTACTTTAGCAAATCTTGCATAGTAGCCAACATAATGTACCAACAGAGCGTATTGGGGACTTTACTTTGTTGAAATCTGGCCTTGGAGCTTTAGGAGTCAGGACACAACCTGTTTGCTTTGGGCCTACATATGCTCGAGGGTATTCCGCTTCCTAGCCTGCGAGATAAGGTAGATGTACTTGCTCTGACCACTCAGAGTTTTAAACTCTGACTCTCTCCTGCCTCTTAGGAGGAGTCTTCAACTACCTGATGCACCTAGTTGGCTAGAGACCTTCTGGGCAAAGTTCTACACCAGTCACTAAGAAGAAGATGCTTTAGATTAAAGGGATTGGCATAACCCACATCTTAAGGTCTTGCCCTTTAACTGAGGATGCCAAAGAGTACAAACAGGGGGTCCTCACACTTGCTTGAAAGGCATCCTGTGGGCGCCTCCAGGTGGGTCTGGAAGTGCTCGGAGGGGCTACCTGCCCTCGGGCAGTGAGGCTTGGGCTGATGACTCAGAGGGTCGCTGAGCAGGAATCAGCCACAGCCCCATGAACTGTGATCCAGAGACCTCCAGGCCTGCTTCCACCTCTCTGATTTCTGCAGGGCTCTCAACAGGGGAGCTCTTTCTGTTTCTCTTGGTATCAGACATCTTTGTTTAGCACCTGACATGATATTGGCAAGCTCGGAGTTTGAATCGCAGAGTCAAGACTTAGTCTGGCTTTGGGGAAAAACAGGGTGTACTGTCTCAGTGTGTCAGACCCTTTGCCAAGACAGGATATTTACCACAGTGAGAGGCCAGAGGAGGAGATTTAAGGGTAAACAGTGTCAGGAAGATGCTGGTGGACCATTTCCCCATCGTTTTTCAGCTCTGCATACTGTCACTGCTCATTCCCAACACGTGCAAAAATGTACGGAAAGCCACTTTCTTACAGAGCTTTTCTCCTTCCGTGTATGCAGGTGGCCAAGGCCGTCTCGCACTCTCTGAATAACTGCGTGAATTGCCTCCCCGGGCAGAAGGATGTGGACGTGGCCTTGAAGAGCATCGGGGAGTCCAGCAAGAAGCTACTTGTGGACTCGGTGAGAGGTTTGGGGTTGGGAAGGGGCCTCGGGGAATGGAGCTCACTGCGGGTGTGAGTGGGGTCTTCTCTCCCCCAGGGGGCCTCTGAGAGCCAACTCTCCTTTAGGAGCTGCTCTTCCTGCCCATCTGCCTTTTCCTTGTTTGGCTTTCTGCTCAGTGAAGTTTCCAGGTGGAGCTTTTAAAGTTCACTTTTTCTTGGAACCCATTTGCCATTTGCTCTTGGGTCATCCCAGTGAGACAGGAAAGGGGGGAGTAGGTGATCATCCGACTTCTTATCAGAGCATCTGAGACAATGACGATCAGGCAGTGGAGGGAGATGTGTCCCAAGATTCACTAAAGGAGAGGTAGTATGAGGGGTTTCTCCTGGGACCTGTTTCCTTCCCTGTTCTGTGAGCCTCCTTCTGGGAGGCGTGTGCCTGTTTATCTTTGTTTCTTTTCTGTCTGGTGCCCGGCACCTGCCAGGTGTGCAAGCAGTGCATGGGGTGTGACAGCGAGAGTCTAGCCTCTCTCTCTCTCTCTGCAACTTTTCATGTACAGTCATAGTTCTGCTGGTGACGGTTCTGTTCTGTAGCTAAGCTATATTATGAGCAAAGGCCACTCATAAAAATGGATGGCTGTTAGTTTGGAGGAATAGGAGTGGGAGGTTACTGGCATCAGTGTTTTAGTTCTGGAGAGCTAAAGGTTTGAGAGCTTCCGCCTAAGAGAGACAACAGAGAGTTGTGCTTCAGAGAGTGAATCCTGGAGGCAGATTGCCCAGATGTGAGTCCTGACTGAGCCACTTCGGAGACCGTAGCCCCTGAGGATGGCTGTCTTACTGTTTTTAGAGCCACAGTGTCTAGCACTGAATAGGTATTCAACAAATGTAAATGGGTGAATGAATGCATATATGTTGAAGGCCAAATTTAACATGAGCTCAGGCCGCACAGAGCCTTCAGCCTCAGTGACTTAAACACATCCCTGTAGAATCTGTCTTCGTCCACAGTCCCTTCCTCTATCCTTCTCATGCAAAGAGAACTTCTCACGGGCTGTGTCTTTTGTTCCCCACAGTTACCTCCAAGCACGAAGCCGTTCCAGGAAGCCCAGAGCGAACTGAACCAAGCAGCGGCCGACCTGAACCAGTCTGCTGGGGAAGTGGTCCATGCGACCCGGGGGCAGAGCGGGGAGCTGGCTGCAGCCTCCGGGAAGTTCAGTGATGATTTCGATGAATTCCTCGATGCTGGCATTGAGATGGCGGGCCAAGCTCAGGTAGGTGTGTGTGTGTGTGGTGGTGGGCAGTCTGGAACTGACCCTCACCTCTCTAATCCAATGGACAGGCCACCCTTGAGTCTGATTGGGCAAATAGGAATGGGGAACCTGTCCACAGGCTACCCTGTTGCGTTCTTTTTGCCGCTTAGAAAGCTCCGTGATCTCACCGGAGTGGCATCCCCAAGATGCTATCAGCTTCTGTGTGAGGTGATTCTTGGAGATGGGGAACGATTCCCACGGACCTCCAACAAAATGCGTCACTTTATTTACATCTTTTGGAGGGAGGGTGGTAAGAGGAGGGGGGAACATGTTTAGCCGAGATTAGTATAGCTCCACATCCTGTGCTTTGAGTGTGGTAATAGAGTAAAAAGTCGTGTTGTTGAGGTTCGGTGGGCCCATCTAAAGGACGGTATCTAATACTGAGTCAGAGGATTAAAAATCACTTCCTCCAGATGAACAGATAAACTCCTGGTTTAGAGCAAGGGAGCATGACTGGTCTGGTGCCAGCCTGCGGAGCTGTTTCCCCCGCGCTCCTGCCATCTCCCTAACAGAGCTACCCAGGGTGCTTCTTGCTCTGTTATCTACAGAGGGTGAGAAATGGGCCCTCTCCCGGGTCAGGAACTTCTGGGATGCAGTCAGCTCTGACTGTTGAGACAGGGCTGGCCGCCTGTGCCAGGCTGAGACGGACGGGCCGCTTGACAACTCCAGCATTGTTGAGCAAGACGCTGGCCTGTGGCCTGCCTGTGCACTGTGCGCGTGCTCGCTCCCCCCTCCCTCCCCCTCCCTCTAATGCCTCCACTTGTGAGATAGCACAGCTCTTGGCTGACCCACTTGGGGAGGAATTTCTGCCTTGTTTTGCGACTCTTGGTCTGGGTGTCTGTCTGGGGAAGCGTAGACACCAGTCAGTGTCCCAACAAGTTAGGCATCTGCAAACTAGTTGGGCTTAATTCAATCTATGTAGATACCTTGCTTCTATCCCAAGACGCTGCTCCCAGCTCTCTGACGGCTTGCTAGGAGTGATGGAGCATCCCTAGTTACTCCAGCCCCTCTTGACCTTCCAGACCAAAGAAGACCAGATCCAGGTGATCGGAAACCTCAAGAATATCTCTATGGCATCCAGCAAGCTGCTGTTAGCTGCCAAGTCTCTCTCTGTGGACCCAGGAGCCCCCAATGCGAAAAACCTCCTCGCTGCAGCTGCAAGGTGAGAGCTGAACGAAATGGGCTTCTCGTGTGTTGATAAGCAGGGTCAGTGTTTGCGGATATGCTGGCATCCTGCTGCTTTTGCTGAGCAAAGGATTGGTGTCATCCTGGTGCTGTCAGAGGGGGAGCCCAGAGTGGCGGAAACTCTAGGGTATCAGTAAACGGGCTCATTTTCATGTGCTTTCCCCTTTGCAGGAACCTGTCTTCTCCTCCAGCCTTTTCCATTGGCCTTGCTTAGACTTAAGACCCTCAATGATTTATAAGTCGACTTTTTAAAAAAGAGTGTTACGTTTTTCAGATTATGAAAGCAATATATGCTTGTGGAAAAACAACTCAGAAAATACTGGAAAATATATTTTTTAAAAAGAAAAGAAAATGATACTCAACTAGCCATTCCTCACTTCTTGAGCACTTGCCTGTCCGCCTGGCAGCAATGTTAGTTAGATGGACGGAAACATGTTCAGTCTGCCCCATGCAGAGTGATTCTTGTTTAGGGTGAACGGGGCGGCCGTGGGAGTAAATAGTTCTTGGAAATACATTAAAACAGGAATCTGCGTTTTGGATGATGTCATTGTTCTTCTTTCCTGTTGTTCCCACCCAGGAAGTGGGTGATACAATACAGTGCCTGCCCCAGGGCCCCTGTGGCTATGAGTTCGGTGACCAGTGAGTGAAGGCTAATGTGCAGAGAAACTGTTGTGACCACCAGGAAACTCCTCACCTCACTCTCCTGACCCGAATAGGGAGGGTGTTTCTGCTGCTGTGGTGGTGTGGGCAGGTTTTCTTGACATTACTTGGCATCCTCACATGTACAGGAAAGCTGGCAGCAGGAAGAGATTAAATGCAAAACAATTAGGATCTAAAGCCTAATTGGGAACTTTTCAAAATGGGCAGATGACTGGTTTTGAAAAAGCATAGCTTCAATTCTACATTGTTAAACTTGGTCTTATGAGTTTACTCATTTGTTTTTCTATGGCTTTCTCTCCTGGGAGCTCAAAGGCTGTTTTTTAAGTTGTCAGAGTCAGGAGGCCCGAATTACAGTCCAGGCTTTATTGCTTACTAACTAGGTTACACCGTTGGGTCCCTCACCTGCCTAAACTTTCCCGTCTGCAAAGTGGGGGTGTGCACATCATCCTGAAGGTCTTCTCAGTTCTCAGGACATGCGATGCCATGGTACTAATGGTGAAAACCTGCCTCTGGTCCCCGCATGGCTTGTAGTGCTATTTTTGGGGGGGAGGATTAGACATATCAGGGCAGTTCCTCAGAAAATCCTAGAGTTTCTTCATTTATTCCCAAATACATACTTTAGCTTCAAGAAATAGCTAGAGCCATTAGAGACTGGAAAAATATCCTGACGTCTCCCCACTTCCATCTTATGCTGTGTGTTGTGAGAGTTCCAGTGAGTCTGTCCCAGGGCTGGGGCGGGAGGGGGATATGTGTGCTGTGCTGAGCAGCTGTTTCTGGTATAAAACCCTCCCGTAAATGTTCTTTTTTCCTACAAAGAACCTTAGGATAAGGCAATTGACATTTCCAGGTATCTGATCGCAGATGTTTTTCATTGTCTTCAGTTTTTTGCATCATTTCAGAATTACAGTTTTCAACTTAGAATGTATTGTTCACTCTCTTAAATTGTGGGAAGAAGGGGAGAGTAAGAACTGGCCTTTCGAAAGCCAGATAAGGAAGGAAACGCAGACCCCCGCACCACCACCACCACCACCACCACCACCAAGAAATGTTGCGGTGACCTGGCTCTGTGGGGACCTGGAGGCCCCCTGGTGGTCACATTGAGGAAAGGCTGGCAAGACTTTAGGTGAAAAAGCTTTCTTTGCCTATGTTGTCCTGGCTTTCAGCAGTCTACCAGGAGTTCCCAGCCTGATGGTTTTATAGCCAGGTCAGCACTTAAAAGTCATTATGTGAAATGATTATCTCAGGACGGAACTGTTGCAAGAAGAACCTGGCACATTCCTGCTGGCTTCTTGGCACGTGCTGGCAAGCCCCGCTCCCGGGGTGGTTTCCCAGCCAAGCTCCCAGGAGGTCAGGTGAGTCAGGCAGCCGCCTCTTGGTAAAGCTCTCCCAGGTTGGGCTGTATTCATTACCCACATTTGTACCACATGCCGGATGTGGGATAGAGCAGGCGCTGGGCGTGCATTACGGATAAGACAGGGATGGCCCTGCTGGAGTTTGGGCAGGTGGCATATACCAGGAGCCTGAGCCATCTCGGCCTCCCAGTGGTGCTGAGCATAGGTGCACTTGCAGGTAAGCAGCAGGGATCGGGTCACTGTGGCCCTCATTTTCAGCCCCACTGCCTTCCCAGCCCTAGAGACAGCCAGTCCCTTCATCTGGGCCTTCCGGTTGTTGGTCTCCTCTAGAATGTTCTCTTCCCTTTATCCAAATCAGGGTCACACTCAGGCCTGACCCCAGTCCACGTGGAGCCTTCCCTGCCATGTGGAACCCGTGCCCCTGGTGAAGGCCTTCATTACTTTTGTGCTCCCTGTGAGTCTGGCATGCATCTTGCCCCCAGGAGGTTCAGGATCCATTGTGGCCTGCCTGGTGTCGTATCCCCAGCACCTTCTCTGTGCCTTGTCTAGTCATTATCTTGCCTCTTCAACCAGACTTCAATTGTATTTTTTTTTTCCTGAAGCTAAAATGCCTGGTCTTATTTACTTTATTTTTTATCTTTATTGTTGAGATTTTTACAGATGTTTCCCCTTTTTCCCCTATGGCCCCCCTCCTCCCAGGTCCTGCCCCACCCCAGGCCTTCACCACACTATTGTCTGTGACCACAGGGAATGCATATATACCTATAAGTTCTTTGGTTAAGCTCTTCCTGCTCCTCTCTCCCTCCTTCCGATTCATCAGTCTGTTTCATGCTTCCATGCCTTTAGATCTATTTAGTTGGTCAGTTTATTTTGTTAATTAGATTCCACATATAAATGAGATCATGTGTTATTAGTCTTTCTCTGACTGGTTTATTTCACTTGGCATAGGTGTGTCTCTATGTTGCCTCAAAGGGTAAGAGACCCATCCTTTTTATAGCTGCACTAGAGGCTTGGTGCACGAAATTTGTGCACTTGGCATCCCCCCAGCCTGGCCTATGCCCTCTCACAGTGTGGGAGCCCCTCGATGGATTGCCCCAAAGAGGTAGGTCGGAGACGGGGGTCCCGCCTCTGTGCCTCAGGATCCCAGACCTTGCTGCGTGGAGCCATGGGCCCTGCCTCCGCGTACGCAGTGTCAAGCCCCCACGCACATGCGCCCACTGCGCACACAGCCTCCTGGTGATCGCTCGTTGCAGCATGAGGGCATCACAGCATGAGGGCGTGATGACCACATAGGCTTTTATTAATAGGATAGTATTCCATTGTGTAGATGTACACAGCCTTTGTATCTACTCATCTGCTGATGGGCATTTGGGATGTTTCCAGATCTTAGCTATTTTAAATAACACTGCTATGAACATATAGGTGCATATATTCTTTCTGATTGGTGTTTTGGGTTTCTTAGCATATATCCCTGGAGGTGGGATCATTGGATCAAACAACAGTTCAACTGTGTAATTTTTAAGTCCTGAGCCTTGTGCATAGCAAGATGCTGGAAAAACTGCAGGTGGATTTTGGTTTGCTATTTACTCCCTCCCTAAGCACCTCATCCCTTGAGGGAGGGAAATGTCTGGTGTTGCTTTTTTCCCTCCAAGCTTCTTATGGGATATTTAGTGCCTTAACTACACAATCAAAAGCGCAAATTGGTGATTTTCTTCTCTCATTCCTAATCCAGTTCCATGTCTAGCTAAAATTTCCCACCAGAGCTCCCAAACTTTAGGTAAATCAGCTCAGTATCTCTAAACACTAAATGATTTGTATGTCAGAAAGCCCCTTTTTAACCTCTGAGGTTGTAGATCCCAATTTTTTAAAAACTGAGACTGGCTAGATATGCCTAGATAAAGAATAACACGCAAGAAAATTCTATCTATAGATGATGGAATTATGGTCATTTAACTTTTTTATATTCTTAAAAATAAAGTTGCATAGATTTGATCATTTTAAATATTGTAGGAAAGAATAACTACAGTTCAGGCCTATTGGGATTTATATAGAACAGATGCTGCTAATTTAGGCCAAATTTTTATTGATAATATAAGTTGGTTGATTCATAACTTTTTAGTAGATTTCTGAAATTTTAAAATAAAAATGTAAACCCCTAGCTGGTTTGGCTAAGTGGATAGAGCATTGGCCTGTGGACCAAAGGGTCGCAGGTTCGATTCCAATCAAGAGCACGTGCCCGGGGTTGTGGGCTCAATCCCCAGTAGGGGGCATGCACGAGGCAGCTAATCAATGATTCTCTCTCATTATTGGTGTTTCTTTCTCTCCCTTCCTCTCTGAAATCAATAAATATTTTTAAAAAATGTAAAATCACTGTAAACATCCTATTAATAAAAACCTATGTGGTCATCACGCCCTCATGCAGTGACGCCCTCACGCCACAACGAGCGACACCAGGAGGCTGCATGTGCAGTGGATGCATGTGGTTGGGCGGGGCTATATGCATGCGCGGGTGGGCGGGTGCTTGACGCTGCATGCGTGGCGCAGAGGCGAGGCCCACGGCTCTGGCCTACCTCTTTGGGGCAATCCATCGAGGAGCCCCGGATGGGTGGGTGGGGCCTACCTCATTGGAGCAATCGATTGTGGGGTTCCCGCACTGTGAAAGGGCACAGGCCAGGCTGGGGGACCACCCCCCTTTCGCCCCCCGAGGGCATGAATTTTGTGCACTGGGCCTCTAGTTTTTATGTATTTACAGTTGTAGGCTCATACTGTTTATACTGTTTTGTAAATTTTACTTTACTTAATTATGTGTCATGAATATTCTTTTATGGCATTAGGATTACGCTATTATACAGTGTGGGGCAAAAGTAGGTTTATAGTTGTTCATATGAAAAATAATACATAATTAAATAATAATACAAAATAAACTCTGTTTTGCTTACAACTGCAAACCTATTTTTGCCCCACCCTATACATATGACTTTTAATGGGCACCCAGGATTCTGTTGTGAACAATACATTTATTTAGTCAATCCTTTATCATAGTGTATTTGTGTTGCCTCTAATCTTTTGTTCTTGTAAATAATGGCTTTTGAAACATAACAATATTATTTTTCATTGTCACATCTATATAACCATTTGCCTCTGGGCCACCTAATTGACGATTTGGCTGTGTAATCCAGAGGCTAAAATGAGTGATGTGGATAAATGATACTTAAATCATGCTCTTCAGTCATGGATCACTGTTACCCAAGTGAGTTGTTCAGACTGCAGTGTTGTGCAGGCACTTTTATGGATTTTCTAACCACAAACTCAGTCTGTTGGGGTTTTGTTGTTGTTGTTTTTAACTCCGAAATTTTTATTTGAAAAAAAATTTACATCTACAAAATAGTTAAAAATAAGACAATGAACAGTGATATATTCTCTGGATTCATCAATTATAAATCCTTAGTTTTTAATTGGAAAATCTTCACGTAAAAGGTAGGTTTTTTAAAAATGCAGATAAATAGGAAACACTGAAAGAAATAAGTTAAATGGAAAGCTGTGTGATATTCTCCGAATGATCAGGTCATCACAGTTCAGGACACTCTCTTCCCTTTGTCATGTTGGCATCATCAGCCTGTTCACTGAGTGCATCTGAAGGCGGCCACACTGAACGTGGTGTGGGACCCTCTGAGGGATGCTTCTAGTGGGTACTCACGGGTGCCCCTCCAAGTGGTCAGAACTAGGGACTGCCCTGCCATCCTAGGGGTCCTTGTTTTGCTTTGCACCATGGAGCTCACAGTACTTCCCAGTGACACCGTAATCCAGCACTTTTCCCCAAATAAATAAACCATTAGAGTTAGTGTGGCAAAAATCTGTGTTAGGGGTTCTTTCTTGAGTTCAGGAGTGATTTTCTTCTTCTCCTCACCCTGGCTAAATTTTAAAATTCAAAGCATATCTCCTCATCAAGTAATTAAGCTGATTACCACTGTACATTCCAACATCATTTACATCTAATTTGATATTCTGTGGGAAGCTGCAAAGTGAATTTAACTAATAAAATGAGCTATCTTTTCTATTAGGCAGTGTTAATAATTAACAGCAATATGTGCCCTATTTTGTTTTTGTTGTAGTTGTCTGCTAGCTGCAGTGGTTAGTAACCATGAATAGGTTTCAGGCCCTGCCAGAAGTGTGGACTGGTTATGACCCTGCTGAAAAGAGTTTGAGTTAGATAGGCATGGGTTTCCGTCTGTGTCTGCTCCTTACTCCTAGCAGCCTCTTAGGAAATGATCTCAACTCTGTTTTTTTATTTATTAAACACAAAGGTATTCAGTTTTAAGAATTAGTATAAAGCTTTAGTAATCAAAGTGGTGTGGTATTGGCGAAGGGTTAGACACATAGATCAGTGGGAAAGAATAAAATCTAGTCGATCTACACAAATATAGCCAATTGATTGTCAACAAAATTACAAAACCAATTCAATGGAGAAAGAATAGCCTTTTAAACCAATGGTGCTGGAATAATTTGACTTCCAGTCCTTGAAAAAAAAAAAAAATCTGGGCTGCCTTTTAAGTTCTAAGAAGAATAGAAACACATGTAAAATCAATCATACAAGTATTAGTATTAACAAAGAAAGTTGCTATTTTAAAGAATAATTTTGAGATAGCATTTAGGAACTAGTCGATTATATAGAATTTAATGGAAAGTGGGATTTAAAAATTATAGACAGAGTTTACTACTATATGTCACTGTGTCTAAAAATATACAAGATATTCCAAACTACGCCAAGGCTACCCAAAATAACCTTGTTCTGATAATGTTATTCTTTTGGGGCTCCTCATGATCAGTGTTAATATGATCTCTTTGCTATTTGCAACATTGTTGTGAATTCTTTCTTATGAATATATTATAAGGTGGTCATACTGCCTTAGAAGAACTTTCAATACCATTTACGGTTAAATCAAATGGATAATTGGAAGCAAGGTAAGGGGTCTCCTTCTGTCTTTCCTGGGAGTGGGTTCTTTTTTTCCTGGTTTTTTAAAGCTTTATAGTAGAGCTCTACTGGGGTCCCCAAGGCTATACAGTGAATTCATTGTATTTCTAATAAACCTGCAAAGTATCCTTGGAGAAGTTACTGCTGATTTTTTTAAAAACAAAAGCACCCCATGTTTTCTGTTCTGGCACAGAGCTGTGACAGAGAGCATCAATCAACTCATCACACTGTGCACCCAGCAAGCGCCCGGCCAGAAGGAGTGTGACAATGCCCTGCGGGAGCTGGAGGTGGGTCCCGGACAGGCCTCTGAGCATCCAAGAGTGTGTCTGTCTGTCCTCTGCCCATGGGGTCAGTTCCTTCTCCTCTGTGCTGACTTTTATCTTCCTGGGAGACTATCAAGGCCAAAGTTCCATCCACGTGGGGGGAATAAAGATTAGATTTGGTGGGATTACCAACCCTACTTCCCCTTTTTCCACTAGGATGAAAGTTATTTTGTTAAAGGATTCTTTATTTCAAACTGAAAGAGGCCTATGGTATTGGGTGTAGGTTGAAGGTGAGCAAGCTCTACCTGAAAAGTTTGGGAGAGGTTATTCTGAGGCATTTGAGAGAAGCTGAAATAGATGTGCTTTCTGAGTAAAAATGATTTCCCCATATATTTTATTTTGTAACATGTAAGGACCACATAAAACAAAACCCAAAAGTGGTACTCATACCATATGACCAAGGTGCCCATGGGGTAGAACACAGCGTGGGTGCTTTTACATTTATGTTCATACTTATGGTTTATTTCTAATTTAAAATTGGATTATGCCCAACAGTATGCCTACTTGTATGTAGAGCAGTCTTAATCAATCTAGGTTCTTCTGAAACAGCGAAATGGATGTCTCAGTAGTTATGGGTTGGTTGTACCCAATGTACCTTGAGTTTTCTGGATGATTAACATGGATCTGGCCTGGTGGGAATACCTCCCATGCCAGCAGGGGATTTGATTGAGGCTCAGTCTGACGATGGCAATAGGCCATTGTGAGCAGGCGGAAGTGCTGGAAGTGAAAAGTGGCTTCGTACGGGACTGAGGCATTCTGAAAACAGTGGAGAGTGTTTCCTGCGTCGGGTGAATTATTTCTCAATTCCCGTCTGTTCACGTTTGCAAATATAAATATGTAGGCTGTTGATCTAAATGAATTCTTTTGGCCTAGGTGCAAATGGATGCCTTAATGGTATCCTTGGTTGCCAAAATTATGACTATTTCAGAATTGCTGTTACTAAAACAATTTTGATTATACAAGGGGTGAGAGGAGATTCTTCAATGAAATGAACTCCATTATGCGCCCTCTTTCCCTCATATCTCTGAGTAACTCAGCAGTTTCTACCATGACTGCCACGCAACCTTTTGCAACTTAAATGACCCTGTCTTTCTGTTGGCTGTGCCCAAAGGATGCTGGGTCCTCGTGCACATTTTCTCTCAGCGGGGAGAAGGTTGAATGGCTGTACCTCCAGACTTTCCAGCTTCGAAGGTCATTATAACATGAAAGCTAGGGATCACTTTCAGTGAAGTGGAAACAAAGACAGAAGAGACAATCCGTATATGCAGTTCCTTGATGGGGACCTAAGCAAGGGGGGGCATTTTCTATAGTGTTCAAATGTAAATAAAAAGAAGCAAACTATCCCACTGAGCATTTGGGGGGCGGGGGCGGGGGGAGTTACCTTCTTTCAGGCCTACCATGAAAAGGTTCCAGAACTGAAAACCGCAGGCTCTACTAATCATGAAGAAATGAGTGTGTTCTTAAAATTTAAACTCCTTGGAGTTATCCAGCAAAGAAATTGTACTGATTTACCATAAATTCATTGCCTTGCATTAACTTACAGATTTCTTTAAGAAAAAATTCTCCCTGCCCTGTAGATACCGTGCTTCTCTGTCGTAATTGAAAATAAGATCCTCCTCTCCATCAATAATAACCTGAGACACACACGCACACACCCACCCCTCCACTCAGTGTTGTGTGTTTAGCCGGAAATCTGATGTCATGGATACTTTGGTATAAATTCCTTTCAATTACCCGGGTCAATGAGTGATCGTGACCAGAATCCTGTGCAGGGAGGGAAGTTGATTGCTGGTATGTTAGGTTGAATTTTTCTTGTTCTGTAACACGTGCGTGCTTTTTAAGTTGTGTTCTCCTTCTGTAGACTGTCAAGGGGATGTTGGACAATCCTAATGAACCTGTTAGTGACCTCTCTTACTTTGACTGCATTGAGAGTGTGATGGAAAACTCCAAGGTAAGCCGGCCTGTGCTCTTAACATTCCTCCTCGGTGTGGGAGGGGCTCAGACGTGCTTCCAGTGCATCTGCCCATAGCTGCTCTGTATTGCTGCACGTGTCATAAAGTCTTCTCCTGTAGCCCTGGCTCATGTGCTTCTCTAAACATGACCCTGCACCAGATTCATCTCGGGATCTTTCCTGTTAAACACAGAACGCAAGGCCCCACCCCTGAGTTTCTGACTCAGTAGATCAGAGGTAGGGCTGAGATTGTACATTTTGGACAAGTTTCCAGGTCCTGCCCATGAGGTCCAGGGGCGACACTTTGAGAGCCACTGCTTCCACCATATCACAGATGGGTCTCACTGTGGATCGAATCATGTATTTTCTTTACCTGGGATTGAACTCTTGGGGAAAGCCCTTCAGTGACCTTGGCTTATATGAGCCCCTCTTCTGTGTACTCCTTGCCATCCATCCATCCACGGCAGCCATTCTCAAAGAGTGAAACTGTGGGGGAGGTTTTTGGATGTGGGTAGAAAAATCTAAGGTAATACAACAGTTTGTGCCCCGCCCCCCAACCTTAACCTTATTCAACAAAATCTTATTTCTTAGTAATTAATTTGACGTGGGTGGAAGTTATGGGGAAATGTTAGGAGTAATAATAATTTTTAAAAGGTTGAGAAACCCATGATGTTAATATCCATGCTTTTGAGAATGCCAGAATCTGGTTAAAATGAAATGCGAGTGAGATGAATGGATACTGAGCAGTGGCAGTCTGGCTTTGCTTGTTCACATCACTTTACATTAGCCTCAGGGAGACATCTCTATCGGTGGTGTCCGGAGAGCCTGCTTTGCCTTGGGCGAAGACTAGGGTTTGTCCTGTCCAGCGTTCTTTATGGAACGATGGGTTGTCTAAGGGAGGATACATATTTTTCCGGTACTTAGAGCCAAAGAGGGATGCAGAGTTAGGGAGAGGAAAATACTGTATCTGAAAATACCCTCTAACTTCTGTGCTTTGCAAGGAAGCTGGATTATTTTCTATCTCCAAACAATTTTAGGGAGTTTCTTTTGCTTTCACCCAGGCAAGGCGGCTTATTGACAAATGAAGAGCTTTGCCTTGCGTTCTAGACTTAGCAATCCCATTGCCTCTCCAAGGGGTTGTGTTGAACAGCCTTCTGTTCCAACATCTGTTATCCTGGAAGGTAGAACCAGCCCTCGGGGGCCTGGTGAGGCCCACAGAAGACAGAACACCAGACAAGGGGCAGGTGCCCTGCCTCTGCCCATGACCTTCTCTGTGACCTTGTGCCTGACCTCTCTGGGTCGGATTCTGAATACTAAAATCCCCTTTAGCTGCTATTTTAGAGCCCTCTGAAGAAAATATACCAATGATGTTCAAAATATGGGAAAATATAATATTTAGGAAACCTTATTAGTATTCAGATTATATAAGCTTCATAAAGACATTTAAATTTTACTGTAAATAAGTAAAATAATACCAGGAGGAGTGTGACTTCTGCTTTCTGGATGTGACTTCATCTACAGCTCAATGGGTGTGTCTGATTTTTGTATTCTGGGAATTAAGAGTTCTCAATCCAGACCATTCCCCTGTGGGATGCCCTGTATAGATTTTACTTTATTGATCTGAGTATATTTACTGTTTCTTCTTGAGACAGAGATAACTTTTGGGTAAAACGTTTATATTTTTATTATTCAATTCTCTTTATGGAACAGAAACAACATAATTGTCTTAAATCCTTTATTAATGCAAATAAAGGGAAATAATGGCCAATATTGTAAATTAGGCATCCTTGGATGTTAAAGTTGCAAGTGTAGTTCCCTTTACCCCATGGTTTGAAGAATGCTGGTCAGAGACTATTGCTGGTTATTTGTTTTGCAGGTTCTGGGCGAGTCGATGGCAGGGATTTCGCAGAATGCCAAGACCGGGGACCTTCCTGCTTTTGGGGAGTGTGTAGGGATTGCTTCCAAGGCTCTCTGTGGGCTGACAGAGGCAGCAGCTCAGGTAAGGGACTGGTTGGTCCCCCTCCCCTGCAGTGCAGCCTGTGTCCTGTGCAGGCTAGGGGAGGACCAGATCCCTGTGGGAGGCATAGGGGAGCTCCAGATGAGTTGTTTGTGTTTTTTTTTTGGGGGGGGGGATAGGCATTACATAATTCAAATTCTCTCTGAGGTTTTAGAATTGCAAAAACCTTAGTCATGATCCTTTTAGCATCAGAGGGAGAAAAAAATGCTGTCATGCAGAGACGCCATCGGGCATGTTCCTTGCTCTTCGACTGTCCTGGGCATTTCCCATAATTATCGGGCTCACGTGACTGAAGCTTCAAAATGTCAGCATTTACCTTAAAAGACTTATCATTTGGCAGTTGCTTTGAGCCTAGATGATTTTACTAAACCAAAGAAAACCATCCCTCGTTTGGGGGATGAAATTGCCTACCTTTATCCTACCCCACCCATCTCAGGGGAAATGAATTAAGTTTAAAATTGCTGCTCACGGATTCATTTTCTCCCTGTTATTAGTCTAATGCATCCAGAGGGTTTAAAGAAAAGACTTTCTCCTCCAGCCTCTTGTCCTCTTAGAGACCAAATATTACCTTTTCCCCTGAGCCATATTACTCATTCTTCTTATTTGCTATTGGAAATACTGGCCTAAAAAATAAGGACGCGTTAGGCAATGAGATTAGAAACCCTCATGAAGGGCATGCTCCAGGCTTGGCTGACCCAGCAGCGCCATGCCATCAGTCTGCGCCCACTTTTCCCTGCCTCTCCCATCTGCCAGTAGGAGGGTCAGCTTCATGCCGAGGCTGGGTGTCCTCCCTCATGGTCCTAAGGTGGCTGCCAGAAACAGTCAATCCGGGTCCATCCTTGTTCGTGGCCCACAGAAGAGCTTCTTGAGGCTTTCTTCAGAGCAAGGAGGCTTTGTTCCCAGAAGCCTGCAGCAAACTCCCGAGCTGGCACTCACCTGACCATCCCTAAGGCCTGACCACTCTGATTACCTTGACAAACTTGCAGAAAGGAGCTCCCTAAGCATGGCTGGTGCATGTACATTACAGGATGGTTGTCCCCCATGGGCTCACCTGGGAGCCCAGAGCCTGAGCTGTGGTTTTCCTCTCCCTTTCCAGGCTGCATACCTTGTTGGCATCTCTGATCCAAACAGCCAGGCAGGCCACCAGGGCCTCGTGGACCCCATCCAGTTCGCCAGGGCTAACCAGGCTATCCAGATGGCATGCCAGAACCTGGTGGACCCTGGCAGCAGCCCGTCACAGGTAACCACGGGGCGAGGGTATGAGATCTGTGAGTCCTTAAGCTCTCGTAGGTGGGCTGTGGGGGAGTGGGAGGAATTAGTGAAGAATACTGTTCTTACAGAGCTTGCAAAGCCAGCTCAGTGCAGCACTGGAGATAGTGACTCGGGGGGATGTCACAGAACGAGGTGAAAGTGGAAATGTGTAGGTGCTTTGACATGGGATGCTGGAAGGCTGTCGGGGTAAAGCAACCAGCATGAGATTCATCAGGAGTCTCGTGATTCCACTCAGTTCAGGGACATCTGCTGAGGGCTTGTTCCGTGCTCAACATGGGTTGGCATGAGTCTGATCCAATCCCCATTACCCTTGGCACTTAGTCTATTGGATAAAGTTTGGAAGATGCAGTGATTGGGCTATGATGACAGTGCCAGCAACGCACAAGGAAGGTATGATGAATTTTCTGAGGATCACATCACAGAGATGGTGGTGCTGAGCCAGGTCTCCAAGTTGGGTTATAATCCACAGCCCATAAAGGAGCCATAGACATTTGAGGACTAGACACGATGTGACATTCCATGCTTATGTGGCATGGGCTCCCATTCACTTATTAAAGCAGTAGGTGCTGAAAGGAACAAGAACTGGCCAATCTGGGGTATCAGAGGCAGCCTGTGAGTGGTATGTTCATCCTAAACCCTGGGAAGAGCATTCTTGAGGCAGGAGAAGGACCCAAGTGAAAGAGGCGGTACAGGGAAGACCTGGACCTGAAGCAGGCCTCAGAGCGGGCTTGCAAGGCATCAGTGCACCTGAGTTTCCTACCTGTCCAGGTAAGGGCAAAGGGGTGCTACCAGCCTCAGCAAAGTAGATCAGGTGGCTCCAGGAGAGCAGTTGTGTTTTGTGGGGTATGTGTTGGGGGGCAGGGGATAGGAGAGCCTAGAAGATCCCTGAGACAGACCACTTAATAAGGTGCCTGCACGAGGCAGGAGCTATCGTACCTTGATGTCTGTTTTGCTTATCTAGGCCTGGACTCTCCAATGTGCTAGCCACGAGGTGCACTTGAAATGTAGCTTGTCTAGTTTTATGGGCTGTGGGTATAAAATACACATTGGACTTTGAAGACGTGATATGATAAGAAAAGACTGTAAAATCTCAATATTATCAAGTTGATTACATGGTGAAATGAAATATTTTGGATATTTCAAGTTTAATAAAATATATTATTTAAATTAATTTCTCTTGTTTCTCTACTTATTTTAACGTGGCTGCTCGAAAATTACATATGGGGTTCATGCTCTATGTCTGTTAGGCAGTGCTGGCGTAGACCCTGGGCCGAACACTTCCTCCCCGGGGGTTCCACAGGACAGCTGACTGCGTCTCCTTTAAGATTGTCTGGAGCCCAGATCACTCCCACCCCTACATCAGCACCCACTTTCCTTTTCTTCATTTATTCTCTCTTGCTGAATAATTCTCACCCTCTCCTTTCTTGGGATGACTGGGGGTGGCAGAGCTAGACACGTGTATTGTAATTACACAGGCCCTGGACATGTGGGTTGAAGAGGAATCCAGGGCTTGGGAC
Source organism: Myotis lucifugus (assembly GCF_000147115.1). Lineage (NCBI taxonomy): Eukaryota > Metazoa > Chordata > Mammalia > Chiroptera > Vespertilionidae > Myotis > Myotis lucifugus. The sequence continues at coordinate 3,721,398 of NW_005871163.1, read as the reverse complement.
CAGGTGGACTCCTGAACTGGACCCCTCTGCACTGAGGCATGGGGTGCCCCCAACCCAGCTCCATGCTTTCTAGGTTCTGTCAGCCGCCACGATTGTCGCCAAGCACACCTCGGCCTTATGCAACGCCTGCCGCATCGCCTCGTCCAAGACAGCCAACCCAGTGGCCAAGAGGCACTTTGTCCAGTCAGCCAAGGAAGTCGCCAACAGCACCGCCAACCTGGTGAAGACCATCAAGGTAGGTGGCTGGACTGAGGCCTCATGATCCCTGCAACACCTGCTGCAGAGGGGAGAGGACAGGGTTTACGCTCTGCTCTCCTGAGACGTAGGTCTAGTGGAGTTTAACTTCTAATTTGGTCGCATGATTTAAGTCTCTGAGGATGAGTCCCTTACAAGTGGAGATATTCATCATGGAACACCAACAGCCTTGGTCTCTCCTAACCTTCCAGATAGTGGGGGGCTCCCCAAATTCTGTACGTGAGAAGCTTGGGGGCAGAAATCTGGAAGGGTTGGCTATGGGGCATCCCTTCGCACTGTGTTTGGGTAGCAAGCACCCTGTGTGTACTTAAACTGTGTGCTCCTGTGGGCTCATTCTGAGGGGGCTGCTGGAGGGTCCCACCATTGTTATAGATCTGGAGCAAGTGGAGGGAGACGGGAATGGGAAATTGTGAGAAAATCACTTAAATCTAAAAAAAAATCAATTTAATCTATCCTGTGATATGTACTCTTTGTAGTTGATTAAATGTTTAAAAGGGACATCAAAGTTTTGAAATGGACCATTCTCTGTTTATAACAAGTTCATGTTTGTGGGAAAGGCCGTGGATGGGTTGGGGCAGGGGCATGGTGAGGAGGCAATTGCAGTGGCTGGAATGTAGCATTTGTAGGTAGGTGATAAGACCACAAACCCAGTCTGCCCTACGCAGGGACAAGCAGGCAGGAGGCAGCCGGCCCTGTGGGGAAACAGCCACGGCCTGGACCGTAGACCCCAGGCAAAGAGCCCAGCGCCCCCTCCAACCTCCACAGGAGAGTGTGTGGGAAGCCAGCTACCAGTTCTGTGTAAACCAGGATGTGCAGGAGAGAGAGGCATTGGAGGGTTAACTCTTTATTTAAGGATGTTCACGCTCCTGGAGATAGGAGTCTGCTTTGTTGCTGGGCAGGTCCTGGAGTAATGGGGCTTTCCCCCCCATCTCCCTCCAGGGTAGGGCATGGACCCCTCTTTTCCCTTTCACTACACAAAGCCAGTGTGTTCACATGGAGACATTAGTCAACAGGCTGAGCCAAGCAGAAGCAAAGAGAGAACACACAGCCCAGCAGCAGCTGGCCGCCTGTGGGCCAGAGCCGGGGCAGGTGCCCTAGTCAGCAATTTCTTAGCTGTTTAAATGGAGTCTTTCAAACAAAAAAACAAGAAACCTGCCTATTTGAAGACAATTATGAAGGTTGAAAATGAAAACATTAAAGCCAGTGCCCCTAGGATCCTGGTGGCGGCCCACCTTAATTACCATCATAGTTCATGGTATTAGAAACTAATGCAGCTTACATTTTAAACGTTTAGCTCGTGTGAAGCCCGTCCCAAGTGTTTTGTGTACATTACTCATTCGGTCCACACAGCCACCCTGTGCCTATTCCCATTTCACAGACAGGACGCTGTGGCAACAGGGAGGTTAAGTAACTTCCCCAAGGTGACCCCGCCAGTAAGCAAACCAGACCCCCTGCTCTTCCCACTCTCTCTTCTGCTCTCACCCTGGGGATGATGTGCACATCTTTGTGGAGAAGCTGATTGTCTCACCACCCTGGGAAGAAATACTTTGATGTGTCTACAGTGCGCATGTGCAAGTGTGGGGGAGGGTGGGGGTGGAAAGACAGCAAGAAAATTGAAAGTAGTGACATCATGGTTGGTTGCTTGTATTCTTATTTCTTGTTGTTGTTGATAATCCTCACCCTAGGATATTTTTTCCCATTGATTTTTAGAGAGAGTGAAAGAGTGGGAGAGACAGAGAGAAACATCAATGTGAGAGAGACACATCAATTGGTTGCCTCCTGCACATGCTCCCCGCCTGGAGCCGGGCATCGAGCCTGCAACCGAGGTACATGCCCTTGACCGGAATCAAACCTGCTACCCTTCAGTCCACAGGCCGAGACTCCAGCCACTGAGCTAAACAGGCCAGGGTGCTTGTAATTTTATTTCAGTTAAACTTGGCCATTTTCTGATCATTAAAAAACAGGCTATATATAGATGGGTCAAGGAAGTAAAAAAAAACAAAAGGAAAGAAACAATTGTTTAGAAATTCCTGGAAACCTTTCTTCTCTGCCTCCTCCTTGGCTTTAAATCCTACCTCTCCGTTAAGATCACATCTTCTTTCCAGATTCTCCTCACAGTGTCAAACCCTCTTTGCAGTTCCCTGCAGCAGATGTGCTTGTGTGGCGGCCTGAAAGATAGGCCTGTGCAGAACATCAGAGAAGGGATGCAGGGTGATGTCCTGTGGAGAAGAGGAAGGCCTTACCTCCCCGGAGCACCCTGGGAATTGGTAGCAATGCCAAGGGAACAGAAATGAACCTTCGCCCCCCCAACTCGCCGAAATGTGCTTATCTTTCCATTCCCATTGAGTGGCAGGGTTTGCTGGGTACCATACACTTTATTTTAACTTACTAATAGGAAAATGGTAAAGGGTCATTTCACTGTAGCTCACTAATACCATATACTGAATAGAGTCCTGTTTTGAGGGATGGTTAAGAATCCTGTCAAATAGTAAAACAAATGACTAGCTAATTCCCTAAATGCTTAAGGCAGCTGCCCTCATAGTTGTCTTTTGCTCTAAGTTTTATACTCCCTGGTGCTTTTTTTTTTCTTTTAACCATGAGGATATGCCCAGGCCTAAATCCTAGCTGCCACACTGTTACAGTCCCCCCCAAAATGAGGGGAAGCTAAGGGAGGATCATCGGGGAGCAGGGAGCAGATCACCTCTCAGTGGGTTATCAGCACCCATGCAGAATGTGCGCTTCCAGGAATCTTAAACCTCCACGGATGGCATTCCTTAAAATGCCAGAGCATGACTTAGCAAGTGTAACTATCGTTGCCCCACTTCCTGCCAGGGCAAATTAGAAGCATACAGACCCCTAGCTATGGTTGCCGTCTTTCTACTGGTCCCCACGTACAACGTTGCCTGCCTTTCTCTCGAATCGGATGTGTGGAATGGAATGTTATTTTAAATGTGCAGTCGCTCGGGTTTGGGTGCCAAGTAGAAACTGTGCAACAACAGCTTTTGTTTTCCTGAGAAGTTGGAGTGTGGCCTTGCCCCTCACAGTGGAGTTGAAGCTCAGGGTTTTGCGATGAAGTGTTTCTAGGCACCACAGACACCAACCAGATCCAGTTGTCGTTAATCAGTTTGACTCGGCTGTTTTGGTCATCCTTCTGTTTAGATTGGTAAAATAGGTGTCTTCAGAAGAAAAGAAAAAAGAAAAGGAGGAACAAAACCTCTTGGGCTTCTCTGACTCCTATTCTTGTCGCCTTTGTCTAAGGTCAGTAGGAGAGAAGGCAGCCAGGGGTTGTGGGTTCTGGTTTGAGGCAGGACCTTGGCTTAGCATGTCACTTTCTGGGTGTTGGTTTTATCATCTGGGACTTTGGAGAGCTGGGGTTAAATGATCTGTAAGGTTTCTCCCGACTCCCACAGCCTTGAATCTGTGACCTGGCACGCCTGCAGACGTCGTTTCTCCCAGCTCCCTGAGCGGTTCTGCCGAGTGAGAACGTCCAGAGAAGCTGGTCCAGGGGCCGAGAGCCCCCTGTCCCTATGCAGCCTAAAGTGAAGTCACCCTTTCATTGTTAAGGCTGGTACACTGACCTTCTGTGACAGGGAACGTCTCCATGAAAGCTGTTGTGCCTGCCTGCAGTTTCTCCAGTGGGCAGGCCTGAGTATGCAGCTCCCTTAGGTGGCTGAGCCATCCCCAGGGTGGGAGCAGCATTCACAGTGAAATAGTATCTTTGTGAGCTATCCTTTCTGATGACAAGTGCTTCCTTTATATGAAACTAGAGGCCTGGTGCACAAAATTCGTGCACTCGGGGGTGTCCCTCAGCCTAACCTGCGCCCTCTCGCAATCCGGGAGCCCTTGGGGGATGTCTGACTGCTGGCTTCGGCCTGCTCCTCCTGGGGAGTGGGCTTAAGTTGGCAGTTGGACATCCTTAGCACTGCTGTGGAGGCGGAAGAGGCTCCCACCACCTCCGCTGTGCTCACCAGCCGTGAGCCCGGCTTCTGCCTGAGTGGCGTGCCCCCTGTGGGAACACACTGACCACCAGGGGGCAGCTCCTGCGTTGAGCATCTGCCCTCTGGTGATCAGTGTGCCATTCAGTTAATTTGCATATTAGCCTTTTATTATATAGCATAGCTTTTCCTTTTTGAAAATGAAAAAAAGCAGGTGACGTAGCTGGCGTTCTCCACGTTATTCAAGGTCTTGTCCTGATGTGCTACATTATATGTGATGTTAGAGCCCATGCTCAAAAAATAAATTCTTCCTTCATCTTATTGGTGCAGTTTATGAAACTGCACAATTAAAAAACATTTCTCAGGATTTCCCTCAGATAATCATCTTTTCATTTTTAGCAAGTTTAACTACGGGTTGACTCAATCAGATGCCTGCCTTCCAAATAGGCCCAGAGGGTTGTGGAAGGTTGCACAGGGGGTGGGAAGAGTGTGGGGAGGTAAGAAGCAGGAGTGAGCAGCACAAGGGGAGGCCTGTCATCTTCTGTTCAGCTAGAAGCCATGTCATCCCAGCCGGAGGGGGTGTGATTGGCCAAAGGCGGTGCTGGGACCTGAATTCCTTTGACACTAAAGTCCACTTCCGCCACCCGCCTGCTTCCCTGGTTTTCCTGTGCCAAGGCCACTCCTGCCAGGCTCCTGCAATGTGGCACCCGCCCTGTCTCCCACTGTATTCCCAATTGCTCTGAAGCCTGCTGGAGCCTCACCTCAGGGCCCAATTGCTCTGAAGCCTGCTGGAGCCTCACCTCAGGGAGTCAGTGCAACAAGATTAGAGCCCCAGGGTTACTTTTGCGTTGCCAGTGCCCGGCACAGTGGTGCTAACAGGCGCCAAGTCGGTGTTCACTGAGTTCACGAGTGGCAGTTAGAACTGAGGCCACATATGTGAGCAAGAAGTAGCGGGCATGTCGGTGTCCACTGGGCCCCGAAGAATGGCAGAGTCGGAGGTTAAGGTAGAGGTCAGTGCTTTTCTGGTGGGGAGGGGCTTGAACTGAGGCAAGCCATGCACAGTTTTAGCAACGATGGTAAATGAGCCAGGTTCTCGGGAATTCCTCTGAAAATGTTAGCTTGGTGGATGTGTAATTATTGTCCCAAGCTGCCAAGGCTTGGTTAGAATGTAGTTGTTATTCAGAACTAGCCTTCAAGCTGATCGTGCCTGCCTGCTCCTGCCTTCGTGAAAAATAGAGATGTACTCATCTCAAATCCCGTGGTTTCTTGATGCCGGTGCCTCTGGTTTTTTGTTCACTAATTGTCTGAATTGGCGTTTACATATTGCTCATAACAAAATTAAAAATTTAATTGGTTGTTTAATGAGAAAATTTACGTTCTCCTACAAACATAAGTGCCTTCTCAGATGCAGCCGTTCGCTGGGAGGCAGGGGTGCTATCGCTGGGTCGCAGGCTCTTGGTTCCAAGTCTTCTTCTTAAACAGGTGGAGTTGGGTTGCGGGGCCTTGACTCCAGTGTTAACCTTTTGTGTGGCATGGACCACAGGCTGCATTCCTGATTCTCATCCATCTGGGTCATTAATCAGCAATGTCACTGACCACTTAATGCCATTGTGTTACCTGCTGCTAATTTTAAAAAAGAAAATGCTACTGAAGCATAAGATACATAGACAGAAAGCACAAATCATGTGTGTAGAGCCCAGTGAGTTTTCTCTCGCTGAGCACACCTGGGTAACTACAGCCAGTTTAAAACACAGGACATGGCCAGCCCCCAGGGTCTCTGTGGTACGCCTTCAATCATTCCTGGTCCCACACCCTAAATCAGCTTCACCTGTTACTGTACTTTGCACAAATGGAATCATACAGTAGGTACCTTTTGTGTCTGGCCTCTTTAACTAAATATGTTTATGAGATTTGTCCATATTGTTGAGGGTAGTTCTAGTCTATTTGCTCATTTCAGAATGGCTGATATGCAAGCCCTACTTCCATCAGCCAGCCAGGGACACTGAGGTAAAACTTAGAAACGATTGAAAGTGCTGCACAATGTAAAGTATTTTTATAGTTTGGGAGGGAACAGACCTGATTGGAGAGAGAATGGAGGGGAAGAACCCAGGGGTTATAGTGTCCAAAGTGGGGAGGAAAGGGGTTGAGCTGCAGGGTCTGGGGGTGACGGGCAGGGCGTTCTTTGAATCCATTTCTGCTGTGTGTGAGTGGGAAGTGATGTTCTGTGAGGTCAGCTGTCCTGTGAGCCACACATTCAGCTTCATTTCTTATCATCGCTAACTGAGCCCCTCTGCTGGATGGCAGCCATTTCTCTCATTAGTTCTTATTTGTTACTCATGAGCTCACCGAACATCTTGTATTCCCACATCTTGTAAGCCACCTTCTTTCGCTGGGAGGTGATTACCGGGGCCCAGGAATAACCTGTGCCTCTCAGTGGGGTAAAGTCTCCGTGTTGCCTCCCATCAGGCCCTGGACGGGGATTTCTCTGAAGACAACCGCAATAAGTGTCGCATTGCCACCGCCCCCTTGATCGAAGCCGTGGAGAACCTGACCGCATTCGCATCCAACCCTGAGTTTGTCAGCATTCCCGCCCAGATCAGCTCCGAGGTAGGGAGTCTTTGCAGCGAAGGTGATGTCGGCATCTTCGGCTGGTTTTGTGTGGCACTAAATGAGCACAAACAGTTAAGAACTCCAAAGTTTCTCTCTGTCAACACGTAGGCATTGTTATTGTTGATGATGCACAGAGTTAACGAAACTCAATGTCTGCACATCTCTTCAGAGGTAATGCCTTGGCTCTACATGTTGGGAACAATCTCTGTGCATAGGTTTGGGGCTGATTCTTGGTATGTGTCACCCTCAGAAATTAAATATAAGGAGCAAATGTGGACCCAAGTTCTCACCATCAAGGCCCTGTGTGAGCCAGCCTCCCTGGTTCCCTACCCTCTGTGTCTCCTTCCAAAGGACAAAGACGATGAATTGGTAAAGAACAGGACCATTCACTCTGTACACCCTGTTCTTGACCCTTCTGCTGTTTGGTCCCAGGGCTCTCAGGCACAGGAACCGATCCTGGTCTCAGCCAAGACCATGCTGGAGAGCTCATCATACCTCATCCGCACTGCACGCTCACTGGCCATCAACCCCAAAGACCCACCCACCTGGTCTGTGCTAGCCGGACATTCCCACACTGTGTCTGACTCCATCAAGAGTCTCATCACATCTATCAGGTTAGTTTCGCCTCCAGAAATCACTAGGGACCTGCATCTGAACAGAGCAGGAGGAAATAGCCTATCAGGACTTGCATTTAACAGCAAGGTGGTTGATGTGATCATCTTTTTCTTTCTCTCTTTGAGATCAGTAGTAGCACTGGTCACAGTTATAATAGCTAATTTATGTCAGATACTGTTCCAAGCATTTAACCTATGTTATTTGATTATCACAACAACCTTGTCAGGTAAATACTGCCATTGTCTCCATTTTACCAAGGAGATCATTGAGGCAGAAAGGATTTAGGTAACATTCCCATGGTCATCCCCCGCCTGATGGCTCTAACCACCATACTTCATGTGTCTGTTCCTGAGAGTTTAGGCAGAGAGCACCACTGTTTTGCTAATAAGACAAAAAGAATATTCTAGGTATCACAGTAACTCTGGGCATCTCTGACCTTATTGGTGATAGTAGGAGCCTGAAAAAATATCCCCTGAGTAGATATACCATTTCTAAAATGGACCAAAGTTAATATCTCACATCATGGAATGCATCCCTTGTGTTAGTTATATTTTGTTTTTCAATTACTTTTGAAGCTCAGGACCACAGTTAATTCTCTTAATGCCTTGCAAAGAAAAGTCCCCTAAATATGCTCATTTCTACCCTAACCCAGGACTTTGTGAATAGTATGCAATGTAGAGAGCATAATATGGTGCACTGGAAATAGTACTGATTTGTTTTTCTCTTTAAGTAAGGTTCTATGCTTAAGCCAGGGAAGATAATCCAAGTCCAAATCGTTTCATTTGCAGTTGCCTGGCATCTGCCTGAGGTGGAGGGCAGCACCATAGCTTTCTCACCAGAAATAAGTAGAGTTAGCACCAGTGGTACATTAAGAAATGCATGGGCTGTGCAGGAAGGCATTGCCAAGCAAGTGTCTGGGCTTGGCCCCTTAAATTAAGCAATTGAGTGGGGCAGGAAATGGAGAGGGGCTCTGGATCACCAACGCAGGAGTGGGTTGTGGGACTTGTCCCCCAAGGAGCCTGTGTTTAATTTCCTCTGTCCCTTCCAGGGACAAGGCCCCTGGACAGAGGGAGTGTGACTACTCCATCGATGGCATCAACCGGTGCATCCGGGACATCGAGCAGGCCTCCCTGGCAGCGGTCAGCCAGAGTTTGGCCACGAGGGACGACATCTCTGTGGAGGTACACGGGCTCTGGGGTCAGCTCAGAAGCCTCTGGAAGTGCTGAAGAATCTCAGTATCAGGCTTTGGGGGATGGGAGAATAGCGCCAACATGTTTGTGATGCTGGAGTTTCATCATTGAACCACCTTCCCCTGTGGAACCAACCTGGGAGGTTTTGGATGGGGTAGGGTAAATGCTGAGTGGAGGATGGGGGTTCAGAGGTGGCCTGAAGTTTGAAGAAAAATTAAAATTAAAGTCAGGTAAGAATATGTCAGTTATCGTATTCAGTGTAACACATCAGCAGAGCAGACCTGAGCAGTACACTGTGAACTTTTCTCTCGTCATATTTCATCAGTGCACTTTAGATCCTGTACATTCGGTGCATTCAGAGATAACAGTCTTCCCTATGTTACCCAATATCTAATATCTGAGGACCTCTTACATTCTGTTATTATTTCAGAGCCACTTTACTTTTTCTTGCCAATTTTCTAAAGTCGAGAATTGAATTTTCCTGCTTTGATCCTTTGAGTTTTTTTTCCATTACCTGTCCAAAGACTTCTGAGTAATACTTCTTCCTCTTTGTTGAATGTGCCTGCACTCAGAAGGTGCTTAATAAATATGGATGTCTCATTACTGATGTTTCTCTTACTGCCACTCTGAATTCATCAGCAAGGCACCATGGCCCTTGTCTCCAAGGAGCGGGCCCAGAGCTGATGTTGCTCATTTTTATTACTAGAGCTGTTTCACCTCAGCTTCGCGTGACCACCCCCATTTCCAAAGAAAGAAAGAAGGAATGAGCATTAGAAGTATTGTTAATGTGTTAATTCAAGTAGAATATGCATACAGAAAAGTATCGTAAGTGTGCAGCTACATGAATCATCACCAGCTCAGCACACCCTTTAACCAGCATCCTGACCAAGAAACAAAGGTGACCAGTCCCTCAGAAGCTCCCTCAGGCCCCACCCTTTTCCCTTCCCGCCCATGCACATCCTCCATCTTCCTCCCTGGGAAGAACATCCTCCCCTTTAGCTGCATGCGCTCCTACTTACACCATGTTTTCTTTAGCAAGACAGCGTTGCTGGAATATTCTTGCACTCTTGACCATAGTCACATAAGTGAGAAGATAAATAATTAGCTAAATAAACCTTGGAAAATTTGGAGCTTTCTCTCCTCCCTCCCCCATCTCTTTTCCTTTCCCCTGCCCACCCCCCACGATTTTGTTTTCAAGTTTGCATGGTAGGCTGCTCTCCTCATTGACTGCACTCTGCCCAGAGCTCCCAGCCCGCATGCAGCATGTTCAGTGGGAAAGCACTGAGTCTCATTTCTGAGGAGCAGGACACGGTTACCTGGCCACGAGTTGCACCCATTCCATGCCGGTGTGTGCAAAGCCAAACCATCCAGTGCTATGATGGATTAAACCCTGACTCTATCAAGCAAAGTTCCTGTGAGGATTCCTGCGAAAGGACCTGATCTCTCCTGCTGCCAGCTAACGATCTCCACCTTTGAATCCCCCACCCCCTTGCACTCCAGCATCACCTAGAATAGCGTACCCTGTCTCTTTCTAGCATGAGTTCAATTCTCTGGGATGGAGAGATTCAACCCTCTCTCAGACTGGAGAAGAAATGCCTCGAGAATGCCATTTTCAGCTACTGTGTCCTCATCACCAAACTCAGTGAACTGAAAGCCTGAGCTGTGTGCTCGGTGGGCCTCTCCCCTGGCATTTGCACAGTGTGGTGTTTGAGAAATCGTCCTGCTTCAGAGAGGTGGCGTCATGTTTACATCACCCTCCTCTCTCCTACCCCCTGGACACAACGACCTGGCTGGTCCCTCAGACCCACTGTTAGCTTTCTCCATTTGGACAAAGTTGTCTTCTCTTCTGAGAAAGCCATGGCGCATCCACATTTCCAGCAACAATGCTGAATAACCCAGTGTAAAGGCACCAGTGGCATCAGCTGTCACTGCGGCTGGTGGGAGTGAGAAGCCTGTAGGAACGGTGTTGCGCAGGCCTGCCTATGTCACTCACGGTGCCGCTTGGAGAGGGGGTTCCTAGCCCAGAGGAGCTGAGGGCGCCTGGGAAGGGGAGGTGGAGCAGCAGCTTGATGGCACACCCAGGCGTTTCGAGGTCCATTCTTGTGGCCTCCCCTGTCATTCACACGGGCCTTTCTAAATCGGTGTCTATGGGAGGAACCATTGTGGGGCGACCTTGACAGCTCTCCCTCCTCTCAGGCCCTGCAGGAGCAGCTGACCTCAGTGGTCCAGGAAATCGGGCACCTTATCGATCCCATCGCCACAGCGGCTCGGGGAGAAGCAGCTCAGCTCGGACATAAGGTAATGCGCACCCAGGGGAGCCTGCTGGGAATGCTCATGAGAGAGAGGTGGCGGGGGCGGGGGGGAGTATTGATTTGTTTTTGTTCCCCAAATCCTGTGTCAGCTACTGTGCCTGGGTCCGTGCTGCCTTAAATGGTGGGAAATAGCCCTCAACCTCCCTCTTGGCAGCATCTTCTCCAAAAATGCCCCCTTCAGGGTCTGTTTTCACCTGGAGTTGAGACAAAAACTGCAGGGAAATGATTCTGGTTGTGGTCAGACTTTTCAGCCCATGAGGCGTTTAGAGTCACCCGTGGCTCTGGGCCTTGGCTGAGATTCACCAGAACTGAAGCTGACATTCCTGGCCTGGTGTCTGCCACCCACCTCTGGTCCCTGGCTGGCCGGCCTCCTTCTCATGAGTGTTAGGGGTCCATTGTTCCTCCATGGCCGCAAACATCGTGTCTGTTTCTACACCTGAGAAAGCAGAGCAAACGTGCACACTTCACTCTGGACAACTCAGGCCTCCTTCGTGGCCACCTCTGAGGGGCGCTTCCACCCGCGTTGTTGTAAGTGGTGAATCACGCTTGGCCTGTTTGGAGTTCATTTTGCAAATCCTTCAAGGATAGTTGGCTCGTCGAGCAGCCTGTGCCTCGGCAGACAGAGGGCAGAAATTGGATTTTTAACAACCTTCGGGCTTCCTCGCATTTATCAGTGCAGCCGTCGGTATCGACGCGCACATCAGAAATCCAGGAGCCAGAACCGTCTCCGTGGGTATCGATTTTAGGAAATCAATATTCTTGCTTTTTTTAAATTACAGAACCGTTTAAGAGCTGAGTAAGCTTGCTGCTGGTGTTGTAAGGAGTGGGTTTTGAGATTTAAAATGGTCAGTGTCTCTACCTTTTCCAGTGTGGCAAGTCTTATTTCTCAGTGGAGGTCCTTGATAGTAAGAGAGGGGCTCATCCTCCTGTGGGCAGGGGTGTGCGAGGTGGGGAGACCGCCCCGAGGCAGGAGCCGCCACTCGTGTGCAGGCTGAGGGGAAACCATGTGGCAGAGAAGCCATACTCAGCAGTTACATTTTATCCCAGCAGGAATTTCATCAGAAAATATTTTTAGACTTCTAGGGCAACAGCCTAGTCTCGGCCAATATATTAGTAAGGAAGATTGATTCCCTTGCTGGTGGCTGGCATCAAAAGCATCATCTATTTGCCTCCCTTAAGTTACACATTTTATTCTTGGCCCTTTGGTATTTGCATGATGCATCTGTGGCCCATCTGACTTTCTAAGAGGGAGTCTGGACAAAGGCAGCCCAGGGGCCATCGATCCAGAGGAGCCGTGGGCTGAGAGTGGTACCCACCTGGTTCCCATGCTTCATGACAGTGCTCAGGTGGAGCCCCAGGGCAGTTTCAGCGTCACCTGGGGATGCTAAGTGCAAGTTCTCAGGCCCCACCTGTATGAGTTTCCCGTGGCTGCTGTAACAAGTGACTGCACACTGGGTGGCTTGAAAGCACAGAGATTTGATCTCTCACTGTTCTGGAGGCCAGAAGTCCAGACAAGGCCAGTCCTTTGCCTCTTCCTGCTCCTGGTGGCCCTTGGCATTCCCTGGCATTCCTTGACTGCATCATGCCACTTCTGCTTCTGTGGTCACACTGTCCCCTGCTCTTCCGTTTGTCTTTCCTTATTGTCTCTTATAAGGATAGTTGTAACCAGACTTGGGGCCCACTTGAGTAACCCAGGAAGATCTCATCTTAAGATCCTTAAGTGTATCTACAAAGACCCCTTTTCCAAGGGGTCTTTGCTCTGGGTGGGGGGGGCCACCATTCAACCTTCTCTGCCACCTTAGGTCTAGGCCAGTGGTTGGCAAATTGCGGCTCACGAGCCACATGCGGCTCTTTGGCCTCTTGAGTGTGGCTCTTCCACAAAATACCACGTGCGGGCGCACACGTACAGCGCAGAAGTCGGTATTTTGTGGAAGAGCCACACTCAAGGGGCCAAAGAGCCGCATGTGGCTCGCGAGCCGCAGTTTGCCGACCACTGGCCTAGGGGATCAACATCATGTACTAAGCACTCAAAATTCTGTTATTTTGACTTCTGTGCTGGCCCAGGTGAGATGTTTCCTATCCTATCATATCTCTCAAGAACAGAAGGTGTTAGCTCCCTAAATACAGGGAAAAGCACATCCCTTCAAAAACCTTCCGCTGATCATAAACAGAACATCTAGGTGATGTGAAATCACTTTTGCTTTTATTCCAAATTCACAGTTTGGTCTAAATGCTCAGGGCAGAGGGCAGTTGGATTGGCATCTGTGTGCCTTTCCTCTCCGTCTTTTCTCATGCCCTGCTCCCCTGCCCCTTCCTTCTTGGTCTTTGGTTCTTTCCAGAGCTTTTTTGCTTGTGAATACAGGAATACCTGTAATGCCTGCCAGGACCTGCTCAGTGTGAAATTTAAATTAAAATTGGTAAAATCCTCACCCCTAACTCTGGATCTCAGAAGGGATTTCCTAGTACTCCTGCCCTGATGAGCGATGAGACAGTGAGCTCTCAGAGGAAGGAAAGCCCGAGCAAGGGTCTGTGATCAGCAAGTTCTTTCAAAAATAAAATTGAGCAATGAATGAATCAGATCTGAGGATCTGAGTATAACATGGTGACTATAATTCATGATACTGGATTGCATACTAGAAAGAAAAAACTTAAAGCTCAGCAGATCTCCTCTCCCTGTGAGTCATCCTACCCTGTCCCAGCCCCCGCCCCACCAGCTGGGCCCTGAAAGGAGACACGTGTATTTACATGATGCATCTGTGGCCCTTTTGTCTTGAAAGGTGACACAGCTGGCAAGCTACTTTGAGCCCTTGATCTTAGCAGCGGTTGGTGTTGCCTCCAAGATTCTGGACCATCAGCAGCAGATGACGGTGCTGGACCAGACCAAGACACTCGCAGAGTCTGCCCTGCAGATGCTGTACGCAGCCAAAGAAGGTGGAGGGAACCCCAAGGTACAGATCAGGGTTCCGGGGACTCGGGGCCACTGAGAAGCCATTGTGTTCCTCCGTGTTGCATCTCTCCGGGGAAAACACCTCCAGTTCCTAGTTGGTGGCATTTGATTTCCCACTCGGAGGTGGGAAGTAATCTTCCATTGGCCTTCCAGGAGCTCTTTAAGACAAGAAATATACATGTTTAATGCATATTTATAAGTGTGTAGGCAGTGTCCCTGGGAAAGAAAGACATAGGATGTGGTTCCTACAGGAATAGCTGTAATACCGCCAGCGCCGGCTCAGTGCTGACACCAGCTTCCACAGAGCAAGGCTCTGCTGTTTCCCAGTGGATGTTGTTTCCGTTCCTGGCACTCAAGTTCAGTGCGAACCCTGGTTTGCGGTCACCCATGGCATGTGTTGCTTTTGCCTCAGGGGCAGTAGTGTAATATGAAAATCTCCCTTACTCATTTGCAAATGGAACCTCTCTCTCTTTCCTTCTCTCCCTCCTCCCTTCTTTCCCTTCCTTCCTCTCTTTGGAATCAATAGAAAAAAATTTTTTGAAAAAGAGAGAGATTTGTAAAATAGTAATCAGAGCAAACAGTGATTGAATGCCGACTGTCACCTATTATACCTTATGTCCTCATCTTATTTATTCATAAATGTTCTGTGAAGTAGGAAGGTTCCCATTCACATGGAAAGGGAGACGGAGAGTGCTGAGGTAAGGTGTCCGAGGTCACGAGGGGTGAGGTGGCGTCAGGACGGAGCCTGTGCCCTGAGGATAACAGGCCGGCTCTGCCCAAAGCAAAGACTAGAGAGAGGTCAGGCACCATTGTAGGAAAGTGGGGACATGGGGCTGGTTGGTCTCAGAAAAAGGAAATTCCCCGGCGCATATGAGGGAGGGAGTGTTCAAAGGAGGGAGGAGCATATGCAAAGGCATGGATGGGGTTATAGAAGAGTTCCGATGGCTTAGGAAATAGCGTGCAGTCTGACACGGTGGAGGATGCAGAGTGTGGGCAACTGGGTGGGAGGGTAGACTGGGCTGTGTTGTGACAGCCTTCCTCCTCCTTACTGAGGAGTGGGGCTTCGTGGTGCGCAGCGGGGAATGAATGACACAGCCCCTCCGTAGCTTAGGAACACCATTCTGGTAGACACATGAATAATGTATTAGTCTTTATTCAGTTTTTCATTCATGTATCTGGCACCTATTAAGAACCTAATTCTGGGAATGCTAAAAATATTAAGAGTCTTGCCTGGCCAGCGTAGCTCAGTGGTTGAGCGTCAACCTATAAACCAGGATGTCATGGTTCGATTCCCAGTCAGGGCACATGCCTGTGTTGCAGGAGTGCAGGAGGCAGCTGGTCAGTGATTCTCTCTCATCATTGATGTTTCTATCTCTCTATCTCCCTCTCCCGTCCTTTCTGAAATCCATAAAAATATTTTTTTAAAAAGTAAAATAAAAATATTAAGAGTCAGCCACTGCCCTCATGTTGTTCTGAGCCTTCTGAAAAAATAAGTCCAGTTGCTGAAGCCGTGGGCTAGAGCAACAAGAACACCCTTTTGATTGTGTGGGGTTAGTGAGTGGTAGGTGCCCCAGAGCCGGGCCAACCCCCTTTGCACCCTCCCTAAACTGCAGGAGCCAGGACTCACCTTCAAGACCCACTTCTGGGTTGTCTTTTATCCAGGACTGTTTGCTGCCATGCCTCTCCACTCCTGCCTGGAGAGTTCATTCTCAGCAGAATAATTCACACCAGGAGTGTTCTGGATCTTTAAGGTTATTAGCACATCTGCTTGGACTGCAAGTCCAGGACTCATGGAATTCCATTTATACCAGGGAACCTCGCGTTTGAGAGCATTTACAGTCAGCACTGTAAGCTTTACAATGACATCTGTGTAGAAATGGTGGCTGGGGGCCAGTGTAGAGTACTTTCCAGTGAATGACCTGATGCATTGGAGGATGAGCTAAGATGAGTAAAGGCAAGACAGGTGTTTATGTCTGTCCCCTCGGTGATGTCATTCCACCTGTGCTTTGTCTGCAAACCCCGGCAGGTTTGTCACAGAGGATGCCTGGGACACTTCAAGTTGGTTTTAGGCCCTTTCCTAAGAGGCTCCATGCATTGACGTAATTACCTCAGGAGCCAGTCTGGGGACAGATATATACTATGTGTTAGGTGATGTGTGTGCATGTATATGTCTGTGTTATATGTTATATGTATGTGTGTATGCATGTCTCTGTTTGCAGAGGAAATGTGGTTAAATAGTTATCAGTAGCTTGGATTTGGTGAAAAATAGCACTGGCTCTGGGTTGTGACATAATTGGATTCAAATCCCAGCTCTGCCTCTTGCTAGCAAATTACTTCATTTCTTTGTTTCCTCATCTAAATAATGGATTTAATAATGCGTGTCTCTCTAGGGTAGTTGTAGAGATTACGTGAGATAATGCGCCTGACACATTATATGTTTAAAAAAAAAAAAGGTGGCTGCCCCAGCGCCTGATGTGATTATAGGCATTGCTGTGTAACCTCACGCCACAGAGCCCGCTGCACTCATGCCTACCCCCCAGGTTCCCTCCCACAACCTCCTTGAAAGGCCCCTGCAGCTCTGCCTCCAGCACTCAGCAAACACAGCCTATCCATTGTTGGGCAGTTCTAGTTGCTGGTTGTTTTTGTCCTCCCAAAGTTGAGATCTGCACATTTGTGCTTTACCGACTCTGTGCCATGAAATCAGCAGTCACCCTGACGGACCAGTTTCCTCTTTGCATCCCTGAGAGAGAGCTGCTCATCCTGACACCGTTGACTCAAGGACAACCATCGTGATCTGAATATTTCACATCTGTCAGATGACATGTTTGAGAACTCTTCTGCATTCCCATGGCTTTTTGATTCTGCAGACAGGGCCAGTTCCTATGGCTCACACAGCTTCTTCTTAGGAATCTTCCCTTTCATTTATTCAATCCCTCCAAAGATTTACCATCTCTTCCCGGCTTTTTACCTACTTCCTCCCTAAGTAACAGTGCAATTTCTTAGGCCTTTTAGAAGGGTCATCTCTCCCTGAGGAGAGTCAGGGCAGCATGGCCACTGCCTGGGGGACCCAGTGCCTGGCTGCTCTGTGATTCTGATGGAACTACCTGGCATTAGGTCAGATTTCCCAGGTTACGGGCACAGGATCCTGCTAGACTCACCTCAGTGCAGACAGAGCCGTAGCTCCAGGTTCCTGGGCCACTCATGCTGACCCACTGGCTACAAACTCAGGAGTTCTCAGGAGGTTCTATAATTTGCTAAGATGATTCATAGAACTCAGGAAATGGCTCCACTTAAAAAAGGGTGAAAACCAGCCAAAAGGAGAGAAGGAGGGCCAGAAGGGTCCCACACATGAAGCTCCCATGTCCTCAGATGTCACCTTGACATAATACTGATGTGCATCACCAACCAGGGAAGCTCACTCTACCTTCACCGTCCATAGCTGCTACTGGGATTTCATGCCATAGGCTTGGTGGATTGAGTTCAGTCATATGATCAGTGACTCCATCTTTAGTCCTCTCATCTCCCTAGAGGTCAGATAGAGGTCAGGCTAATATTATGTTGCTCAAAGTCCCAACCCTCTAATCACATGGTTGATCTTTCCAGCATGGCCAGCCCTTATCTTAAAACTACTTAGGGGCCTCTTCTTAGGATTCTTCTCTCTCATTTAATGAGCCACCTTGTTAGCCTAAAGCCATGGTCGGCAAACTGCGGTTCGCGAGCCACATGCGGCTCTTTGGCCCCTTGAGTGTGGCTCTTCCTAAGCCTTAGGAGTACCCTAATTAAGTTAATAACAATGTACCTACCTATATAGTTTAAGTTTAAAAAATGTGGCTCTCAAAAGAAATTTCAGTCGTTGTACTGTTGATATTTGGCTCTGTTGACTAATGAGTTTGCCGACCACTGGCCTAAAGTAATGAGTGATCTGAGGAGCCCACCACGAATGACAGAGACCCTCCTGCCACTCAGGAAATGCTGAGGGCTTGGAGTTTCCTTCTGAGAAACTAGAACAAAGACCAGCCAAACATTTTACTGTTCATATCGGAGTTGGGGTTGGAACACATATTCAGGCTGGGCCCTGGGGAGCTCTAGGGAGCAAATTTGGAAACTGTGAACTGGCAACAAGTTCTTGGCATGTGTGGAGCCCATCGTGACAGGTAGACCTGAGAGAGCCCGGGCCAGGTTGATGCTGAAATGCAGAGGAGGGCATTGAGGGAGGGCGGCCCAGCCAGCTTCGAGGAGTGGTAGCAAGTCCAGAGGCCCCTTGCCTGGGTCACGTGCACCTGGGTGACTTTGCCTTGTTTAAAAGCCCCCTGTTTGGAGGAACAGGCTGCCACCTCCCTCTTGGAGATGGCATATTCCCTCCATTAAGGTTCATTTTTCCAGTAGCCCTGAGAAGTTTGATCTGATCTAGCCATATGCTCATCTTCCTTTTGACCTGTGACATATAAGTTCAGCAAATAGCCAGCTGGTCAGTTCCAGGTGTCATGCACCAGGTCTCTAAGCTCTAGGGCAGGGGTGGGCAAACTTTTTGACTCGAGGGCCACAATGGGTTCTTAAACTGGACCGGAGGGCCGGAACAAAAGCATGGATGGAGTGTTTGTGTGAACTAATATAAATTCAAAGTAAACATCATTACATAAAAGGGTACGGTCTTTTTTTTTTTTTTTTTTTTTTAGTTTTATTCATTTCAAACGGCCCAAGGGCCGTAGTTTGCCCACGGCTGCTCTAGGGTATAAGCTTGCATTGCCAGACTGTGACTGTCAGTGTTCCCTGGCAGGGATGCCGTGGAGTCCTGCCTTCCAGGGGGTAGTGAGGGTTAGAGGAGATGAGCACAGCAGCCGGGAGGCCCCCCGAATGCTATGCTGTCCTCACCATTGCTGCTGTTATGTGGTTTGACATTTATTGTTCCTGGCTCCCCACGGTAAAATGCTAAAACATCTGACCCCAGATACAAGAACATAGATTTTAAACTGGTACGAACGTTGCGTTGGGCCACAGGTTGGCTCTGTGTTGTATAAAGGACAGAGAGCCCTTGGCATCTTGCCAGCATCTGCATGCATGTCGTCAGTGTTCTTGGTCCAGGCAGGAGCTAGAGGATGTCACTGCGGCCTGAGTGCAGTCGGTGGCTCAGGGCTGGGAAGGGAGGGCCAGCCTGATCTGACTTCCCCTAAGCCAGGTCTCTACCCTCTGCTGGCCACCATGCCTACCTCACAGCTAAAAACAGATGGTTTCATTTCTCTTTAAATGAGCCTCTCCAGAGAGCTTTGCACCAGCAGCCTGTGAAGGTTATCCTTGTAAAACTTCTCTGAATAGAAAACTATCAGTTACTTAGCTCCACCTGGTGACCCCACCAGGCCCTTCATCTCCTGTGAACACTGTGCTTCCAAAGAGAAGCAGAGTCAACTGTCTGCAAGAAGCACACGTTGGTCTAGTTGGAGAGATCAGCTGGAGTGGGTGAGCGATGACAGAAGGCGCAGGAGCCGTGTGCCAGGCACTTTACATATGGTGCTTCACCTCGTCTTCACAGCCCACATTCCTCTCACCTCTGGGCCTTTCACAGGCTGTGGCCTCTGCCTGGGAGGCTCCCTTTCTCTCTCACTCCATCAATTCTGCTCAGGCCTGGACTCTTTCTCCAGGGTTCACCATCAAGGAGCCCCCCTCTCCCCCCAATGACAGAGACCCTCCTACCACTCAGGAAATGCTGAGGGCTTGGAGGCTCCCTCCAAGGAACCTGGAACAAAGACCAGCCAAATATTTGACCGTTGGGGTTGGAACACATATTCAGGCTGGGCCCTGGGGAGCTCTAGGGAGCAATTTTGGAAACTGTGAACTGGAGCCCTTCCTAGGGGCCATACCAGTTAGCTATTGCTGTAAACAAGCCATTCTACAATTCAATGGCTTAAGACACCATTTTAGTACTGTCTCTGGTGGGCCTGCAGATTCATGGAGCTCAGCAAGAGCCCTCTGCCAGTGCAGCCAGATGGTGGCTGAGGCTCGAATGACCTGAGGTTCAGTCACTCTGCAGTCTGGTGCCTGGATGTGGATGGATGGGAGGAGGGATACGGTGAACAGAATCAGTCACTGCAGACAGAGCGTGAGAGAGTGGACCTGTGAGAAGGACAGCCAGCAGCAGCCAGGACTCCATGCTAGGGGGACGGGGACATGAGAGAGAGAGAGAGAGAGAGAGAGAGAGAGAGAGAGAGAGAGAACAGGGACATAAGTTGAGAGAGAGAGAGAGAGAGAGAGACTGCCTCCCTGTCCCCACGGAGGGCCTGAAAAATAGAAAAGGTGAGCACCAGTCTGGTAAAGAGTAAAGGAATCTTTGTTCCTCAAGGTTATTTTTCATTATTATCTTCTAAAGCAATTTGAGTATGATGGTCAATAATTACCATTTACGTCTGACACAGTTGCCTCAAGGATACCAAATGTGATCAGATCTGATCTTGGCAGATGTGAAATATGTTCTTGGTTCCCACGGCTTTTCAATCATACCCTCTTCTCGGAATTCCCTTTTATGTAAGTTACTCAAAAGAGTTGTCATTTACCATCTCTTACTGGTTTACCTTCTCATCTACCAAAGTAAAGATGTGATTTCTTGAACCTTTTGATAGGGTCGCCTCCCCCTGAGTGGGCCAGGACAACCACAACATGCAGTGCTTGGGGGCAATACAGTTCTGACACTAACCACCTGGCATTAGGTCAGATTTCCCAGTGATGGGCACAGGCCCCAACTAGACCACTCTCACTGGAAATGATAAGGTGCCTGCAACATATGATCTCATCAGAATTCAACTGCATAGCGTTGTTATCATTCCCACTGTGCCTCGGGAGCCAGGCTTGGGACCACTTAGCTAGTTAACAGTGGAGCCAGGACCTTGGCTCTTGCCCCTATCATCTTGCTGCCATTTCAGAGAGCACAGCACCCATCATTGTTTCATCCTTTCTTGCACTCATGTATCTCTCTCCTACTATGTTTTTGACATACAGGTTAAACACCTACAGTTACAAAGCATCTCCAAGTTTCTATGTAGGGAAACTCATGAACACGCTGGGTGCTGCCTGCAGAGTGTCTGTCCCTGGAGAACTTCCCTCATTCATTTCTCCCACCTCATGGCGATGCAGTTTGTGACAGAGTTCCAAAACCTGTCATGTCTTCTACAGATTGATGCCTCCTGTATGGACCTGCATTTCCATAAAGCAATCTCATCGGTGAAAAGAGAATTATACTGTGGTGGGGAGCTTAGAAGAGAAGTGTATTTGAATTGAACACATTTTTTTCTCTTATATTAGCTTTTTTAAATTCACTCTGCCAAGTTGTATTTGGAGATTTGTGGCTTTCTCTCCCACCCTGAACATAGTAATGTAAAATTAGTCCTGTCATAGGCACTGCTTAATATTGCATTTTAATGTTTCTTTGGGATTATAGAGAGAGATTTTTCTGTTAGTTTTTCTGACTTTCATTTATTTTGAAAACCAATGTGTAATGTCATAAAGGAAAAAGATAGGACACATTGCTGTGTGCCATAATGGGATGTAGTTTTGTATTCTGCTTTTTATAATTACTCTTAAAAGACACGAAGTGGCTCTTAGAGACCGAGCACCATTCTTCTGCTAAAGGAGACAATTCACAACTTTCTTTCCCCCTTCCCTCCTCAGGCGCAGCACACCCACGATGCCATCACGGAGGCCGCCCAGCTCATGAAGGAGGCTGTGGACGACATCATGGTGACGCTGAACGAAGCTGCCAGTGAAGTGGGGCTGGTGGGCGGCATGGTCGACGCCATTGCAGAGGCCATGAGCAAGGTGGGCCTGGGCTCCCATCACTCTCCTTCACTCCCTGACCCTAGTTCCTCCAAGGTTTCCCTCAGACCTGGTCCCCAAGGGCTTTTCTCTAAGGAGCACCTTCTCTCTTTTCTTGAGGGTTCTGATTAGTGTACAGGTGCCTTATCATATGTTCAACATAGTATTCATTCTTCACTGTTCGTTGATGACTTTGGTAAGCCAGTTGTACCCTTCCTTCCAGTTCTACATGGGGGGAAATGGAGGTGCAGAAGGCATCCTTGGTTACTTCACTTATAAAATGGAAATAATTATCCACCTCCCTTGCCTACCTCATACTGTTGTTGTAGAGAACAAACTCCCAGTGAAATAATGCAGTGATTGCCAAGTGCAGGTCTTTGGAATGGCCACTTTGGAACCACTGGGATCATTTTAGACAGAACATTCCTGGGCCCTTCCCCAGTCCTGCTCAGCTGGGATCTCTATGGGGTGGAGGCTGTGGATCTCTATTTGTAATTTTTAAATCTCTCCAGATTTTTAAAATCTAGCCAGCTGCAGAAACCACTAAAGTAATATGCCTAAAAGCCCTTCTTGAAGTCTTGCAGGAAGTAGATAGAGAAGGCCCCATGAGTATCATTTTTCTTCTAGTGACCCATCAATTGAGTTGGGTCAGTAAGGAAATATGACTGGAGACAGCTTCCACTCTGTATCTCCTGCTCTTTCCCCCAAGGAATCCTCATTAGTCACGTCAGCTTGATATTCATTAGAAGTGACTATTGTTCATAAACATCTAATTGCTACCCTATGATAGCATAGCCAAGACTTTTAGACATCGCCTGTGTTTTGAAATGTCCATTGTCAGATTGTGAATACATTCTTGTGGATTTTCAGGATAATAAGCAGTCTTTAATTGCTAATTTAGAGAAGATGGGTTGGTTCCTATCTCCATAAATAGATGATAGCCTAAAACTATAATTAGGATAATTCCCTTCAACATTATGCAGTCATTATCAGATGGATGAAGTCACAAGCCGGGCAGGGATGCTGGGGCTCCCTTGCGAGACTCCAGGCTTTGCCGTGTTAAAGCACTCCAGTAATTTCTGCTGTGGGCTTCTCATGCTTCAGATACAGACGGTTTGGCAGAAAAGAGTGAAATCCCCCTCCTTTTCAAGGCCCTCGGGTGAATCTCAGTGGGTTTGTTTGGTTTTCAGGACATCAGAATACCCGAGCTTTGAAAATAGCCATGTGTCCACCAAGGGTATTAAATGATGGCGCTCAAGCTTTCTCAGTACAAATTAGAAATCCAAGCGATAATCTTTTTCTTCTCAGGAGAAGGTGTTTTTCAGAGCCACTGTAATGATGGGGAAGTTTCATAAATCCCTGGAGGGTAGAAGTCAGGTTCCTGAAGTCCTTTCTTGATAGCCTTTGAGCCCTGCAGGCTGGGGTGGATTTTCAATATGGAAAGCTGTGCTGTGCAATCTGATGTCAGTGGTGTAGCTTCTTGTGTGAGGGCTGGGAAGGAAGTCTGGTGTGCCTGATAGGGAATGCTGTGGCTCACAGAGGCCAGGAACATAGGTTTCCACCTCCCCCCTCCCCCCTCAGTTTTGTAAAGTATACAATTGGGGTTTCATTAATACCCCTAATTTCTCATCTACTCAGACCTGACAGCCAAGGTGGACTATACAGTGCCTCTTCCCCATTCTCCCCTTGCTCAGCCCACCCCAGCCTGCCTGTGCTGGGGACTTGGGGGTAAGTGGCGCTTCAGGTCCTTTGAACTCCTCCCTAAAGCGAGGTATTAGAAATCTGGCATTTCCTGAGTTTCAGTTATTTGGTTAAAATGTTGATATACTTTCAGAATCCTTGTCTAGAATTCTCAAAGACAGTTACTGGCAGAAAAATGTGAATGTACCCAAAGTTGATTCTAACTTGGATGCCATTCTTGACACTTTTGAGGCTTCTGCTATGGAGCTTCTCTCTGTAGTCAAGCCTTGGGAGGTTAACAGGAAGTGAGCAGCTTTATGGGTGACCTTGGACAGATCACTCAGGCTCTCTGAACCTTGGTTTCCCCATTCAGTGACATTAGTTCTCAACCTTTGGGATTTGTGACCCAATACTCTTTCTTTGTTTGCTTGGTGAGTTGTATTTTGGGAGGAGGGGTGGCCAAGAAAAAAAACTAAAGAAACAAAACAAACAAAAATATTGCTATTTACATCACTATTGTCTCATAAAAGAAAGGTCATGTTAACATTTTTAAAAAGTAGGAAAGCTATGATCTCAGAATAAAGCAAAGTTCTTTCAACTAAATTCATCCTTTTGTTCTTTTATCATTGTCTTCAAGCTGGTAGAAGGTTCATCTTGGTGGCCGGTGGCCCCGTGTCTAAGTTACCCTCTAGCTCCAACCTTCTGGAGTGTATGCAGCTATGCCACACCTCATATGAAGGCTCTCACACATAGCCTGACATGAAGTAGATACCCAGTCAGTTTATACTGAGTGTATGAGTCCACAACTCAATTCTCATCTGACCTTCAAGGCTCCCATGGTGTGATGGAGCTATTTGGCAGCATCGATCTCCCTGATAAAGAAACCTAAAAAAAATGCTAGCTAGCCTGGAGTCTGTGTTGCTGGTTTGGTGGAAATTGATCCTGGGCTGAGCAGACCCATCACACATAGGCTACAGCCATACGTTCCTTCGATTCACACTGTGGCCTATGCCTGGTAGTCATGTGTAGCTCTTATTGAAGACTTCATCTAACAGTTTTCTAATTACCCTCTTGGCCCCTCATCTCTTCCCGGACTACAAGTTACCTGGCAGAGCTGCCAAAGCGTTCTTCTCAGCTGTGTCATTGCCTACCCCCAGTGCCACCATTTTTCTCATGACTTCAAGGTTCTTCATTAAGTAGATCCAGCTTCATTCCCACCACTCTCAACAGCCCTCTCTGTTCACTGTTCTTACTCTTCCTTTATTTGCTAGTATATTCACCTTGTCTCCTCACCTGTTCAGTATCATTCAGCAAACAATGGTGACAGTAACGATAATGATGATGGCGAAGTTGGTTTCCTTTTTCTTCATCATAATCATCATTGACATTATCATCATCTTCATTATCATCGTCATCAATTCCTCTTCCTTCATGTAGCTCTTGACTGGGTATAATCTCAGCTGATCTTATTACAACCTGCTGATGCTTAGAAGTTTCCAGTGAAGGACCTGAGACTTGAGAGTTTAAGCAACCAGCTTTAGGCCCATTCACAAGCCCTGGAACCAGGTCTTGAATACAAGTCTTCTGAGCCAATATGTCCCTAACCCCTCAAGGAACAGAGCCATTGTTCCACTTCTCTAACCCTTCCATCCCACAGTGATCTCGCCCTTCTCTCAATTCCTGTTGCACTTAGAGTCAGACAAGTAACAAATTATATCTGGTGCTTCCAATGTCTTCTTTCCTGAGTTAGATCAGACGTGAGTGTTCCAGGGTACAGACACCCTTTCTGATGTAGGTGCTGCCTCCTCTCCCAGCCCATTTCCGTCAGTCTGTGCTTCCCTGCAATTGGGCAGCTCATTCCCACCTTTATACTCAGGTTCCATTCCTGCTCCTTGGGACACATCCCCACTTCATATATGTAGCAGACTCCTCCCTGTGGTAAGACTTGGCTGAAACCTCCTTCTTCTGGAAAGCCCTCCCACTCCTCTCAGGCAGGGCTGGGGCCTCTCCTTGCCCGTGTTCCTCGAATGCCTTACAGGCACCTCTACTGAAGTCCCCACTGCAAAAGTCCCGGGATTCTGCTCACTCTGGGCCAAAGAAACTCTGAGGGCCTCTCCTCTTTAAAGTTCCTCATTCCAGGAAGTACAGCCCACATGTCAACTGGCCTCTGATGACCTTTGGGTTCCTTTCCCCTCCTCCAGCTGGACGATGGCACTCCTCCAGAGCCAAAGGGAACATTCGTCGACTACCAGACGACTGTGGTCAAATATTCTAAAGCCATTGCGGTAACAGCTCAGGAAATGGTAAGAAGAAAAAGAACTGCCCTTTTATCCACACCGCCACTGATCTTTAATTCCGGGGTCTGTGTTGGAGAGATTAGTGTGTGTATCTAGTTCCTCCTGGGCCCCAGCTTCTGTCCTTTACCCATGGTCTCTGTGGCTGCCTGTGGTCTAGAAGCCCCAGTCCACTGCAAGAGGAAGTTAAAGATGGCTGAGAACTTGGGCATGAGGACCGGGGAGCAAAGGAAGGAGAGAAAATGAGAATCAAGGAGGAAATGAGAAGAAAGTTGGGGTTACAGAAAGAGAAAAAAAAATCCTCTTCACCTCACATAAGACTTGAGGTGTTTTTATAGATTAAAATTATAGTACAAGAGGACATGTGGGCATCGAACATAGATTGATGAATCAAGTTACAATATTTGAATAAAAAGATTGCCTGTCTTTCAGGCAAAATAAGACACAATGGTTATGTGCAAAAATATTTTTTTTCCTGATAATAGAAGGCATGTACCTTTTTTTTTTTTTGCTAAAATGCAATCATAATTGTATTATACGGATCTTTACATATAAATGACAATGAGAAACAGTTGGATACTACTTGATATGTTAAAAAGTTGAGCAAAAGATGACAAATGGTGTCTTCAAAGATTTCATAGGAATACTAGTCAGAAAGTTCCGCTCAACTTTTGAAGGGTCAGGTGGCCCAGGATAAGATATTGAAAGCCGCCTCTGATGCTAGCACCTGAGCCGGAGCTGAGAGCACGAGCAGCCTTCCCAGCTGCAGGGACCAGGCTGAGCCGTGCGAGGCTCCTGCCCGTCAGGCCCACTGCCTGTCTGGAGGTTTTGTCATGCAGTCGTGTGTCCACTAGAGGTTGAGCTTGGACCACAAAGGCTTCCCTGGCTGCTGCTGCTCCTTCTTAGAAACGCTGGGATTGTGCCAGGCTGGCTGTTATTTTAAAGGTTTGGGGCTGGGGAGGGAGGCAGGGACAGTGCCCATCTCCGTGACTGTGAAAGGCTGGAGCGGGGCCAAGCTGGCCCTGCTCGGGGGCAGGTCACAGGTCACATCAGGCAGCCCTGCGGCGCCGATGCCTCCGAGCAGGGAACACAGCACAGCAGAGGGTGCAGACATTTTGAGTGGCCTCGTGGAGTTTCTGGAATATCTCCCGGGCTAGCTTCTCAGCCACCGGTCCTGACCTTGGTGTCCATGTTCTTAAGGAGCCTGGCCTCGGCTGCATTGCCGCTCCTGGGATCACTAGCCTGGGCCTTGCGTTGGCGCAAGTCCGGCTTCACTGCAATGGGGCGCCCCAGAATCACGGTGCTCTGCGTGGCAGGGCTCCAATGAAGCAACTCTTGGTACAGCCTCGCTTTCTCGGGGTTCAGGGTGCATTCCTGGGGACCCCACACCTGGGCCGGAAACGCTGTGGCCTTTCCTGGTACACATGGCTACAGGTTCTGTCCCGCCTCGGGATGTGGAGTCAGTTAAAAGCCCCTTAAAATCAGGGTCTTCAAATGAGAAAGCATGGTCCTCCAGAGCGAGAGAAGAGCTGGGGCAGCTGGGAAGCCTCTGACCCGAGGGACGGGCAGCTTTCTGGGAGGCAGGCCAAAACTGCTGTTGTGGGAACCAAGGCATTTTGTCAAAGGAAGAGGAAAAACGTGAGGCCAGCATGCTAGCTAGGTAGGATAAGCTAAGGTAAGTTTTTCTATGAAACAGGAGGAAGACACAGAATGTCTTGTCAGGGGTCCTCAAACTTTTTAAACAGGGGACCATTTCACTGTCCCTCAGACCGTTGGAGGGCCGGACTATAGTTTAAAAAAAAACTAGTCGGCTGCTAAGCAACAGGCAGCGGCGGCAAAAACACCCAGCGGGCCGGATAAATGTTTTCGGCAGGCTGCATGTGGCCCGCGGGCCGTAGTTTGAGGACCCCTGGTCTTGATAATTAAAATATAGATCTTGACCACTTAGGCTGCAGTATACCCTTAATCCGAGTCGGGGCCAAAACCTTGTCTTTCTTTGGCACAAATTCACTACAAAGCATTATTCTCTATAAATTTCTTCCTCCAAAGCATCTGTCTTGTCCGTCACTTCTCAGTCGAGAGAAGTTCTTAGCAGCTCTGTCCTCATGCCCTCTCGTGCTGAGGGGGACCCACGGCTGGGTTCCTGGAGACCAGACGAACTCCCTGCAGAGGGTGTGGCCAGGGGTGTGCGCTGCACAGGAACTGTGCACCCTGTGGTTTTCCTGGGGAACTCCTCTGGTGACCAACCCACAGGGCAGGGCTGGCCGAGTTGCCACTCTCACCTCCCAGCATGGACCCCGAGGGCCTGGACTCCACGCTGCACGGCCTGAGCCTAGCATGTGGCCCATCGGCCGGGACCTGCTGGCCTGAGAGGGCCCTGGCCTGTCGTGTGCGATGCAGCATGGGCTTCGCTTGTACTGCCCTCTCCAGTGTCCAGCCCCAAATGCAAGCCAAGCGCTGAAAAGTGAATGAAACCTTGTGGCTACCAGAGGTATTAACACGTGATTCTCATGCTTTTCTCTGTGTGTGTGTTTTGTGTCTTGCTTGTTTTCTTTTTCCAGATGACTAAGTCGGTTACTAACCCGGAGGAGTTGGGAGGACTGGCTTCACAAATGACCAGTGACTATGGGCACCTGGCTCTCCAGGGCCAGATGGCAGCAGCCACGGCGGAACCAGAGGAGGTCTGCCACCTTAAGCCCCTGTTTTAAGAAGCCAACCCACCCTGGTGCCCACTCCGGGGGGTGAGGGGATCCTCCACAGCTTAGCTCCATTCCAGAAGACCCCAGCCTGAGAGCCAGGCCTAGTACCCGCTGCATGCTGCCAGCCCCTAGGGTCAGGCCAGTTGTCCAGGCTGTGCGCAGGGCTCCCTGTGCTTTCTGAGGCCAGCTGGCTGGGATCTGGGGCCATCTGGGGAGGTGGGCTTTCCCACAGAAGGACTCGCTTTGCAGTGTTCCATCAGGTTACCTGGCCCCTGGCCCATCACCCGATGCCAAGGGCAGACGCCCGCTGCCATCTTCCTATTATTGCCTACTCCTGCCTAGCACATTCCTCTTAATTATTTTTATGTTTTCCAAAGGCTCACTGAAGTGTTGGGCTGAGTAGCCTGCTTTCATAAGGCAACGTCTTGCCCAAATATTTCTGGTGACTTTCCAAGAACTGGCCCAGACCCCATACCTCCTGCACACTTCTCTTCATTATCTACGTGCCTTCCCTATGCTCACTTTC
This sequence comes from Myotis lucifugus, assembly GCF_000147115.1. Lineage (NCBI taxonomy): Eukaryota > Metazoa > Chordata > Mammalia > Chiroptera > Vespertilionidae > Myotis > Myotis lucifugus. The sequence goes on along the minus strand of NW_005871163.1, from coordinate 3,692,535 downwards.
CTTCGTGGCCAGCACAGACTTTGCCTCAGAATGCCTGAATCCTTAAAGAGATAAATGGCAAAAGTTTGGTCCCAAAGGGCATTTCTGAGCGTTCCCATCTCTGACGCCTCTGAGAAATGGAGTGGTCCATGGGAAGCACACAGGGGCCCATGGGGAGCTCTGGGGTGCCTGGCTGCATGGGTGTCAGTGTTAGCAACAGAAAGGGCCCCGTCCCAGCGCCTATGTGGCTCCTTAGAGAAAGAGAGCTCAGGCTGAACTACAAAATAAAGGAGTGGACTGCAGGGACCTGGGAAGATGGAGTAACCACTTTCCGTGAAATTCTGCAAGCTCTTCATCGAGCGCACACCCCGTTCACCACATTCCTACGTGAGCCGGGACGTCACGCAGAAGGCTGTGCCTGGTCTTCCCTTCTCCTGGCGATGACAGTCAGTGTTTCCTGTTACTGCTGTTTCTCCTGGGAGTCAGGTCTAGTAAGCATGTCTTAACAAAGGCTCCCAGAGACACTACAGAAATGAAGGCCCGACGCAAAAATCACCTTCTAACATGTGTTGTAACAATGCATGTAAGTAGGAGTGTCATATATATGTACTTGCTTACATATATATCTGGCATGGGATGACCTGAGTCTCTAACAGTGCCTGCATTTTGAGATTTTTAGAATGATTGAGTATTTAGGCTGCAGCATGAATAATCCTTTCGTAACGAGCCTGTCAAGTCACTACCAAGAAAGAAAAATTATGAGAGACCCACATTGGGATTCTGTTGACCCTTTACAAAAGGCCCATCACTTTTTAAAAAAAGTAGACCAATCATCTGGACTCATGATTTATTTGACTTGTAACTTTGAATTTCTTAAGCAAGTGTAAGGGAGCTGATGTTACAGGGAGGAAGAATTTGGTTGGACCAAGGAAAGAAGTTTGGCTTCGCAGGGAGATTAAAACTGAAAGAGACTGTGATTGAGAGGGAGGGTTGGCTTGAAAAAAAAAAAAAAGAAAAAGCTTTAAAAATGGAATCGACAACCATCTGCCTTGCTTGTTTTAAACGCTGGCCTGCCTGAGTTAGTGAGTGGAGACCCGGCACCCATTAGAGCCCTTTCCACATCCGAGTCCCACCCCATGTGTGAAACGGGCACATTGTCGTATTGCAACCCAGACCGCGGAAGCGGAATATAAAGTGATGCCACAGCAGCCAGGAAAGAAAATGTGTGGTTGAAAGCACAACTAGTTACTTTAGTTCTGGGCCCTGCGTTCATAGCAGCTGATGTTTCCATTAAGAGTCTCCCTTTTTTCCGTCACATCTTGAGATGTATTTTACATTCCAGACACAAGCAGTGTGACCTGGAGCGAGAAGGGGCAGACAGAATATAAAATTTCCAGTGGCTTGCAAAGGAGAATTCTTTGTGTGCATTCGCCAGACAGATATTTGGGGGGAAACTGAGGAGGTTAGGAGATCCCTGAAGCAGCGTAGTGTTTTATTCCAAGACCGTGGAATTATTTGTGTACGCGAGAGGGCCCCCACATCACAGCCTGTGAAAATATTTATTTCCAGGGCAAATAAGCAGCTGCCCTCGCTGCAGCCCTGCCTGCTGCTGTGCCAAGTCAGCGTTCTGGTCTTTTCCAGAATGTGACAATGACAGGAAGAGTCACAGCGCTGCCCGGAACATCACGCGGGAGCGTTATCTTGCTGATTGTTCCATGGAAAATTGAAACATTTGTTCACATTGCTGTGAAAACGTCTTCCTTCAGAAAAGTTAAACCCCTCAGACAACTTTGCAATTTAAGATTGGTTTCCGCTTAAAAAAAAAAAAAGAAGAAGAAATGCAGGTGCTGTGAGCTGCAGCTCCTACGTGTAACCTGGGGGAGAGATTGGGTGACCACAGCTCTGGGGAGCCGCAGGAACGTTTGCGGAGCCTTGTGGTGAGAACCGAAGCCCTCTCGTCCCCGGGGGATGGGTGTCCGCTCTCGGACTTGCTCAGCTCTCCATTCCCAGACACACTTTCGGAGCTGAGATGGTGCTGCCCTGCTCCTGTGGCACACACTCTCCCTGTTCCTTCCCCTTCTGCCGAAGGAGAAACTGTCAGGTTTGTCAGACACCATCCGTGGTTGCGTCTCAGCTTTCACAGGCTCTCCAAGGCACAGTATACGTGACCCAGTTTCAGATGGGATTGTTTTTAAAGCCTGAGAAAAATCTGAGTTTAAGCCGTAGAGAAGACAATTGGTATTTTCTTAGACTCCCTCCAGGTTGAAATGTGACCCCAAACTCCTGAAGGCCGGGCTTCTGGTTCCCTGAGGGTGCACCCCCAGGAGACCACCTTCTCCATTTACTTCCATTTGGGCAAGGAGGCAATTGAGGGTTTCCTTGAGGTTCAAGCCATGCTTTACTCAAGTTGCCAATTTAAAACCCAAGTTTAATGTCTCTGAGCAACATTTCTTTGTAATAAACACTGGTTGTGAGTTGGCTCACCTCGAATGCTGAGAAGTTTAGTGTTGCTTTGAGAAACAGTATTTAAAGCCCTTATCTGTTGGAATTCAGTCTTAAAAATGTGGTCCCTCCGGCCGTACAAAGTGTTCTGTGGAAGTGAGGTAGAGTAGACGATTGCTTTGTGGATATGCTGGTCCTGTTGTCCTTTCACTGAGTGGCCGATGGAGAAGAATGAGAGAGAGTTGTTGATTGCGTCCACAGGAGGAGTCAGGTGCTGTGCTGTCCTGGTACCCTCGCCTGCAGCATGCCAGGCCATCCTTTGTTCTTCCCCGTTTCACAGATGAGCAAACTGAGGCTTAGAGCTTAGTGTCCAAGATCACACAGCTTCCATAGTGTCGAAGCCACTTTAAGCAACTTTTGGGAATAAGTGACGTTTCAAGTAAGTTAAGAAGTAACTATGTGGAAAAGTCAGGATTCGAACCCGGCTTTGTTGGGCAACCTCTGCTCTTTCCCCTGAACCAGGCTGCCTCTTCACAAGAGTGAACATTCGCATGGCACTTCCTGCTTTGTGGGATGTTTGCATTGGGTCATCCATCAGCCCTGAGAAGTGGGCAGGGCAGATTCTGTCCTGGGTCGCAGGTGAGGGAACCAAGGCCCCAGGAGGTTAGCAGGCTCACCCAGAGAGTCCGGTGGCCAGGGAAGGGCAGGGCTGGAAGTGAGGCCCCTGGTCCTTTCTGGTACCCATGGGGTCCACCTAGAGCAGGAGTGGGGCTGGGGTGGGGATCCTGAGAGCCCTTCGTTACATTCAGCCCTCAGCCTGTGAAGGTGAGTGAGTGAAGCCGATCCTGCATCTCTGAGTGAAGCCGATCCTGCATCCCTCCTGCATGCCGTCCAAATGGGATCATGCAGCCAGGTGTACAGGAGGTTTGCATGGCCAAACCTCAAGGGGCCTTCCAGGCACCCACGCTAACTGTGTGACCTGGCATAGACCCCACTGCCCAGGCCTACCCTGGGGTGACCAGGAACCCCAACGGCTTTTGCAACTGTTCCCTTATTTCAGTCTCATCCCTTTGCTTCCTGGTGCTGCTCTTCCCTGATGCTTTCTAACTGGAATATCATCCCTGATGACCATTGTGCCACCTCCCCTGTCACATTTTAAGATCTTTGCTACATGCATGATGTCACCTCCAAGAAAGGGGCTGAGCACTAGGCCTTGGGGTGTGTGTTTATGGCCTTTTGAGAGGGGGCCGAGGGAGCCTGAGAGTGTCGTGAGGACGTATTCCCACCACAGACCATGTCTGCCCATAGGTTTCCCATTTGGGGGTGATTTGGGGGTGATTTAAGAGGCCTGTGCTTGTCCCTGTACCCCATTTTCTGTAAACAGCTCTGCTCTGGAGCAGGATTCCAGTTTCACACCTTATTTGTCAGAACCCTGACCCAGGGAGGGGCTTTGGAAGTTCTGCACATTTGGCTCCAGGCTCACTTTGTTGTTGTTGCTGTTACTCCTCACCTGAGGATATTTTTCCATTGATTCTTAGGGAGAGTGGTAGAGAGAGGGAAAGACAGAGAGAAACATAGATGTGAGAGAAACACATGGATTGGTTGCCTCCTGCAGGAGCCCTGAACAGAACCCCAGACTGGGGAGGAGCCTGCAACCAAGGTACGTTCCCTATACCAGAATTGAACCCAGAACCCTTTGATCCGCAGGCTGACGCTCTCTCCACTGAGCCAAACCGCTAGGGCCAGTCTCACTTTTTAAACATAATTGAACAACTTTAAAACTGTTAGGAAAAGCTGCACGTACTGTTGAATGTGTTCCAGGCCAGATGGTAACCCTGGGCCCCCAGCCCCGCACCCGGGACCAGGTGGTCTGTGCAGACCCCGGACTGACTCCTCTCTGTCCTGCCCTCTCTGGTCAGGACACTGTGAGAAAACCGCTCCTGTTTGCTTTATTCGCTCACACAACGGGATTTTCCCAACACTGTGCAACCAAAGCCAAACGCAGGAGTGAGTCGGTGGCTGTGGCTGCAGCTGGCTTTCCTAACCCCCACTCTTCAGGTTCACTCGGTCTCATTGTTGACTTTTTATTGAGTCAGGGTATACATGTTAACTCAGGATGAAGAGTATACTAATGGTAAATGACTTCTATTAATTTTACATGTTGAGGTTTCATGAGAGCTTGTATGGGGGAATCACAGTTAGGAAAGCGCTGCTCTGAGGAGCGGGCGCTGTGCTGGGTGGATGGGTAGAGGCCTGGACGCTGGGTTGCTTCCCCAGGGACCCGCTGTGTGATCTTGGACCGGGCAATCCCTTCTCTGGCCTCCGTCTCTTCATCTGTCAACGAAGGGAGGTGGAACTGGTGAGGTCGTTTTTTATTGTGAGATTCCATCCATGCTGCTTCCTCCATTTGCCCCTCACCTGACTTCCATGGAGAGATCTGTGGTCATCCTCCCTAGCAGAGCTCTTGCCTTTGGATTTGCTCTGACCCCTGAGTACTTAGGGTTTAACCATATGGATCCAACAAGCATTGAGAGCCAGGTTAAGCTTAAAACGTGATTGGGGCATCCGCCGGCTTCAGTTTGACCTCGCGCTTAAAGCAATGAGCATGCCCAGCAAACAGCGGTATTTCAATGGCGTCCCGCTGCGAGGGCCGAGTTAGAGTGTCTCTCCCTCCTCAGGGGCGGCCTTGCTGCAGCACTGGCCCAGGCGTGCTTGCAGAGCGGCTGGGTTGTGTGACCCTGGGTGCCGCGCCTGTCATATTCCACGTGGAGGTGGTCTGCCAGAAGCCCTGCCTGGTTGGGACGCTTTTGCAGCCCCCTGGGTACCATAGAAGACACCCCAACTTTCTGGATGAGGAGAATTTCCCATTAAATGGATTTAAACATTCTTTGAGTCTTAAGGGGTTAAGGGAATTCCCTTTTTCCCTAAAAACAGGAAGTGTTTCAATAATAGGAGAATTAACATTTGCAGCCCCTTCGCTCCTCAGAGTCCCTTAAACTGCCTCCTGGGATGAAAGTGGGAGACAGCATCCAGGGGGCCCGCACCTCCCAGGTTTTATTCCCAATACCTGAGGTTATTCAGTAACTCTTCATGACAGATGCTAGGCGGATAAGCCACAGCTGCTTGCTATTGTGATTATAACACTTACTGACTAAAGCCTAAAGGTTTTAGTTTGTTTGTTTTTAGTTGCTTACCTGGGCTGGAGGTCAGATTATTATGACAGCTGTATTGATCAAACCCAAATGAAAATTGACAGGAAACAGAACCAGAGGATTTCGAACACTGGGGGTGACCTCGGATTTATTGCTCCTTAAAGAGACAGCTGGCCGCTCACCCAGCTCACCCATAGCAGATCCCCTCTGGCGTCTTTTAAGCAAAGTGCCTTTGATAATCACACAAGCCAGGGGTCATGAAAAGAATGCGTGCCTGCTGAGCCATTAGCTCTAGAAATGTACCTTTTTGAGGCCACCTCCAACCTGGCTTGATAGAAAGGAAGCCTGGGCCCCACATGGTCGCTCTCAGCATGGCTACAGCTGAGGAGGGGGAGTCCTGCTTGGTAAACATACAATTTCACAGGAATCTGAACACTTTAAAATATTCTTAAAGCTTTACATTTTGAACTTCTAATTACCTCCCAGTGCTGTTGTGAGGAATAAATGAAAGTAAAATGCATGACCTGCTTAGAAGAGGCTCTGGCACACAGTAGGGGCGCAATAAATGCCTGTGGAAGGAATCACAGAATGAATTGTCCCCCAGAGCTCATCTAACTGACATGCTTATCAGGTGGCACAGGACACAGACAAGCAATACACCAGAAAAGGCAGCAAGCACCGGGAAGGCATTATGCTGGGAGGATGAGGTGCAGACTTGCTTCCTGAGGGCTGTGGGCATGTCACCGTCTCTAAAAATGGGAAGCCAAGTCAACCAAATTCCATACTCCCCCCAGCACCGACTCCGAGCAGCAGTGGAATTTTCCTAGCCAGGCTCCCATAGGACGCAGGAGAAATTTTCCAAGCAGGGAGGCCCTCGATGGCCGGGTCCATCACGCTTCCCCTTCCCCACCCCGGCTGCCTCCACAGATCGGCTTCCAGATTCGCACTCGGGTGCAGGACCTGGGCCACGGCTGCATCTTCCTGGTGCAGAAGGCGGGGGCCCTCCAGGTGTGCCCCACCGACAGCTACACCAAGAGGGAGCTCATCGAGTGTGCCCGCGCCGTCACCGAGAAGGTAAGGAGCGGCCCTGGGTCAGACAGAGCCACGGTGACCTGCTGTGACCAAGGTCATGAGCAAGAGACTAAGCCAAAAACAACCCAGCCCAGTCAGGTCTGGGCATCTTCCCTCGAGCCCAGGGTCCTCCCAGGGAGCTGGGGTGATCCACAGGCCTTAGGAAACTGAGTGTGTGAGAGGGGCTGTCCCGCCAAGGTGGGCCCCGGCTGTCCACCGTGCAGGGCTCTGCTGCGGACAGACTGGACAGATGGTTGCAAAGTCCAGGATCAGCCCCGGGAGCCCCTCCCTGCAACCCCTCAGACACTTGTCCCTGTGCTTCCTTCTCAGGGAGGCCCCTAGTTGCGGGGCTGAGTGAGAGGGACCTCTAGTTCCTTTCCTGTAACCTCTGTTTCCAAACCAGACGTGATGTGGGGGCGGGTGAATCCTGCCCGAAGCCGCATGACACCTGGCGAGAGAGCAGGAGCCTGCGTGCCATTTCTGACTGACGGCAGCCGTTTGTAGAGCGAGTCGCATAAGGTGGTGGATGGGGTTCTAGGATCTCAGCTAAGTAACTCCACCTGGCCAGGCCTCGAATGCCTCATCTGTAAAATGAGGGTAAAGGAATATCATTCATTCCTGGCCTGTGGGGTCGTGCAGACTAATCGCCAAGGCTTGGCACAGTGCCAGGCACACAGTTCACTTAGTAAAGGCCAGCTGCCGTCTGTGTGAGCTGTCCTCTAGCGCTGCCCTCCCGGGAAGTCTACATGCCCCTCGCTCCCAGCGTCTCCTTTGTTCTCCCGCAGTCCTTAACCTTCTGCTTGGCTTATTTCTGAGTCACCCTTTCCAGGCAGCGCTTTCACAGGCCGCCAGGAGCCTGAGCTCGGCTGGCTTTACCGCTCCTGCACTCAGCTTCTTAGGACACAGAGCTCTGCCCTGTTTAGAAGTTTGGCAACAGGACTTGAAGGGTGGGCGGGGAACCCCTCACCTGGAAGCTGCCCTACAGAGGCTGCTCTGTATGTGGCCCCTCGCTGGGCCGAGATCTGGCCGCCTCCCGTAGCCCACAGGACCATCCAGCCTCCTGGACTCCACAGGACGAGGAAGCAAATCTCCCAGCTCAGGAAAGCACTCTCCCTCCTTTGAAAGCCCTTCCTTGTTATTGAAGTTACTCTTGCCAAGCTTCCCAGTAGAAGACCTTGGAGCAGGAGCAGGGGGAGGGGAGGGGAGGGGAAGGGAGGGTCCTCATCAAGCGGTATGATGTTCATGAGCCTGGCCAGGCAGCGCCGGCTTCCTGAGCTGGCCCTGGCTGAGGACGCCTGGGAAGGCTCAAAGGCAGAGAGAGGCTTGTTCAGAGCAGCCCATCTACTTGGCCCTTCTGATCTCCTGCTCTCCCCATCCCCTCCCTCCGTGTCTTTCTCACACATCTCGGTTGTGTTTGTGTCACTCGCCCCAGCCATGCACCCTTGCCTTGTCCTGGTCCCCGAGTGACTAGTACAGTGACTAGTAGATGCTCGATAAACCCCCGCTACTTGCACACCTTTCGCAGTGGGCGGGACACACTTTTTCACCCTTATTTTCACACTGGCTGAGAAGGCCCCTCCCAGACTCTGATTACTTGCCTCAGCCTTTGTCCTCTGGGAGTTCATTCCAGAAATTGGACCCCTCCTTCCCAGGCCAGCTCTGTGCCAGCCTGACTCACCTTTTCCTGGTGGGACACAGCGGAGTTTAACTTGGGAAGTAGTTGTCTGTGGGCTGGTCTTGGGACGTGGTGGGTCCTCAGGAAGCGGGCTCTCTGCCCCTCTTGCCAGGCTGTCCCTGGCCTCTGCTGAGACCTCAGCCGCACGGGAGGGGGAAAGTGTTCAGACTCTGGGCCTCGTACGGATGCTGTCACTGCCTGTCCTGGTCAGTGTGCTTTAAAAATGCATTCACAACACATGTCAGACTCCCCTTTGGGTCAGCTGTGGTCAGGGGTGGTGAGTGTGTGCTCAGGGATTAATGTGGCAGCTCCTGGCCTCAGCGGGCCTCCTGCCACGGGCCCATTCCTACTGTTTATGACCGGTGGTCAGCAGGCCACCCCGAGGGCACGGACAGAGTGTGTAGACTCCTCAGGAGGTCCAGCCATCTCTCCGGGAGAGGACAGCGGGGAAGGCAGGATGAGCAGACCAGTGGCTGGAGAAGAGGAGGGGAGGGGGGATGCAGACAGAGGGCAGAACCACTGGGAGCCTGAAGAAGCCGAGGGGATTGGGAAGTAGGAGCTGGTTGGTGTAGTGATGAGCTGTGATGCTGAGGTAAGGAGCTGGCAAGAGTGCGGTAGGAGTCCTGGAGAAGTTGTACCTGTTCAACTCCTCCCCACAGCCAGGCAGGATTGTATGCAGTGTGCAGTGGGGTCAGGTTTGTATCACAGGAGTGTCTCTGGGAACAGTGAGTGTTACTGGAGTGGGCATGGCAGGTGGCAAGGCAGGGTTCCTGACACAGAAGGCTCTGGAATGCACACCTTAGCCAACTTGCTGGACCCTCAGGTCACTGGAACGATTATGATTCGGTGGCAGGTGACTCAGGGGAGTGTTGGGGCAGAGGTAACATACCGTGATCTCTGAGCTCCACTGTGGAGGATTTTCAGTCAAGAGGTATCCTTCTTACTTAAAATGAAGAATATGTAAAGGTGTGTGAAAAACATAAACAAAAAGAAGCGGCCAAGGGAAGGAGCGATGAGTGTTAGTTAGCAGAGGGGGCTGGTCCACAGAAATCCTCATCAGAGGGGACAGAAGTGGCCACACCTTTCACAGGAGCCTAATCCTGTGTCCCTCCTTGTGGGTTCAGAAACATAATCATAACTACATCATAGCCTCAGCCCTCTCCCGAACACTTACCTTGTGCCAAGTTCCACATTAGACTTTGTACACACATTCTCCTGCACTCAATCCTGCCAACAGCCCTGATGGACAAGAAGTAATGGCTCCATTTTACAGATGAGGAAACTGAGACTTAGAGAAGTAAACCCTCCTACCCCAGGTTAGGTAACCAGCTAACAACAAAGCAGGTGTTCAGACTGAAGTGTTGACCCCAAACTGTGCTGTTAACCCATGAGCTGCATCAACTCGCAGAGAAAGAATTCAGTGTTTTCAGACTGTGTGCATATTTGGGTTACGTTTCCTCTGCTCCCCCTGACATTCCCTGTCTGCCCACAGGTGTCCTTGGTGCTGTCAGCTCTCCAGGCTGGGAACAAGGGGACCCAGGCATGTATCACGGCCGCCACTGCCGTGTCCGGGATCATTGCCGACCTGGACACCACCATCATGTTTGCGACCGCGGGGACCCTGAACGCAGAGAACAATGAGACCTTCGCAGACCACAGGTGCGGGCTCCTGGGTGGGGCTGGACTGTGGAGATGCTTCCCAGCAGCTAGAAATGTGGCCATCTGATTTGATTTCAACAAGATGTTCAAGTGGGGAAAGTGAACCACATCCTATATAATAAAAGGGCAATATGCAAATTGACCCTAACAGCTGAACGACAGAGAACAACCAGTCGCTATGATGCACACTGACCACCAGGGGGCAGACGCTCAATGCAGGAGCTGCCCCCTGATGGTCAGTGCACTCCCACAGGGGGAGCTCAGCTCAGCCACAAGCTGAGCTCATGGCTGCAAGCGCAGCAGTGGTAGTGGGAGTCTCTCCCACCTCCACAGCAGCACGAGGGATGTCTGACTGATGGCTTAGGCCCACTTCCCATGGGACATCCTCCAAGGGCTCCTGGACTGCGAGAGGGCACAGGCCAGGCTGAGGGACCCGCCCCCCCTCCCCCGCCCCAAGTGCATGAATTTTCGTGCACCAGGCCTTTAGTAATCTAAGTAAGTCCCTTTTGCCAGCTGTCCCACAGAGTTGTATTCCAGCTCTGCCTCTCAGCACAAGCCCAGCCTGCTCTGCAGAGGGCAGCTTTCGGGTCTTCCACTTGCACGCTGGAGCGCGGGCCTCTGTCTGCTCACCAGCCCCAGCAGGATTGGGAGCACGGGGTGGGGGCAAGGACAGTGAGCTCGTCCATGGTTTGGGGTGTGGGACTCTGAGCCTCCAGTCTCTCCTGGGCTGGCTCTTCAGGCCCCACTCAAAAGGCTGGTGCCAGGGTCTCCATTGCTGCTGGAGTCCACCCATATCCTCACCCCATGTCCAGCGCCCTTTTCCTCTCTCCTCAGCCCCAGGGCTGGGCTGGGAGAGACTCCCAGTGGTCCCCCTTCCAGGACCCAGCCTGTTGGCTCTGACGTGCTGGGAGGGTCCCTGGTCCCTGTGTTCCCATAGCTATGACGTTTGTGCAGGGAGAGGGGGAGCCTCAGGAAGGAAGCTGACCTCTCACTTAGCTGCAGGGCTGTTGGGCCTGAATTTTTCACTGACGTTTTGCTAGTAATCGACTCTGTGCCTACAGGGCTGACTCCCTACATGGAAGATGGGCGCCTCTGATAAGGGAGGGGAACATCACCCTCCTCCTCAAAGCCCTTCCACACAAAGCCCCTCTGAAGGGTTTCCTTCCCTCCCACTGTCAGTAACCACGCTTGGCCCTTGTCTCTCCCCTCCCATCTGCTGTCCCCTTCCAGGGAGAACATTCTGAAGACGGCCAAGGCCTTGGTGGAAGACACCAAACTGCTGGTGTCCGGGGCCGCGTCCACCCCAGACAAGCTGGCCCAGGCGGCCCAGTCCTCAGCAGCCACCATCACCCAGCTCGCCGAGGTGGTCAAGCTGGGGGCGGCCAGCCTGGGCTCTGATGACCCCGAGACCCAGGTAGGTTGGGCCTGGGAGAAGGGGGTCCTGGTGATCCCACAAACACTGACACCAGGCCCCAGAAGAAGCCAAAGGCAAAATGGGGACTTGGAAGTAAACAGTGTGTGTGTGAGGGTGTCCATGGTTTGGGGATGGTAGGATGACCTTGTCCAGGCAGGACTGTGGCATGGACCAAGGGGAGGGGTTGAGCCAACAGATTTGAGAGGAATCTGTACAGAAGACTCAGCCGGGCTTGGTACAAAATTGAATGCAGTGAGCATTTGGAGATAAGGGAGAGTAAGGGGCAGGGCTGACTCCACATTCAGGCTAGATCAGTGAGTGGGGGGTGGCTCCATGTACAGAGCTCCCTGGGAGGAGCTGGCTTGGGCCAGAGATGAAGGTGAGTTCCGTTTGGGGCATGTTGAATTAGAAGTGGCAGAGGGACATGCAGGCACCGCTAGTGTGTGGGCATGAGCCTGCTCAGGTACAGGGATGTGGATTCAGGCGTGGTTGCCACACAGACTGTGACCCCACAAGTGGGAATGTGTGCATAGGAGAAGGGGGCTTCAGACGGAGCCCTGAGGAATGCACAATTTAAGAACATTTAAGGAGAAAGAGATGAGTAAGGAGATCGAGAAGCAGGTACAGCTGCTAGGAGGAGAGCCAGGGAGCCTGGTGTGAAGGGTGGGGAGTGTTCCAACCCAGCAATGGCTGAGGAGTCAGGAAAAGGGAAGGTCTGAGAGCTAGCCACTGGCCCACGTGACCTGGAGGGCAGGGAAGCCAGGCGAGGGTAAGAAACGAAGCCAGCACCTGTAGACACCCTACTTGAGAAATTTGGCTCTGAGTGGGAGAGAGAACTGGAGGGGTAGGGAAGGGCTCTGTGCTCTTATACTCTGTTCTGATTTAGCAGTTTCATTGGCGCTATCTGCCTATGTCCCTCAGCCTAGATTGTCAGCTATCAAAAACAGTAATCATAGCTTATTAATCTTTGAAACCTAAGCCCCCAACACAGCTCCCAGTACATGGTGGATACCCATCAAATATATGTTCACCCGTGTTTTTTGGGTGGTTGTTGTTTTTTTGGATTTTTGTATTTATTTTTATTTTATTTATTTTAATATACTTTTTATTGTTGATAGTACGCTCACCTATTTTTAAACTAACAGCCAAGTACAAAACTTACATTCCCTCCATTCTCTCTATCCCAGCACCATCATATGTAGACACTGTCCTTTTCACTGATGAAACCAGTAGACTAGCAAACCAGTCTATTTGGCCCATTTGGACAACGTGGGTAGAGAGCTCCCGCCATTCTGTGCCTGGGTCATTACTGTTCTGATGAGCACAAGGCCACCAGCTCTGCTCCCATGCAGCCTGGCGCCCTGAGGGAACCTTGCGAATGTGGCCGCCCTACTCATTTTGCTGGATTTCCTTCTGACAGCATCAGAGCTGCCCTTTGCAACTCGAAGTCTTCACAGAAATCCCTGCCTGCAGTATTGTTCCTACCCCCGTGGAGGAAGAAAAAGCTTGAGAATGCATCTTTGGGGTGGGAACTCACGCTTTCCAAGCCTGGCTCAACTTTAAGAGAAGTGACTTGCCCAGAAACTGTTTAAATCTTTGAATAGAGAAATGTATTGAATTGCTTAGTCTTAACTCCCAAGTGGTCTAGATATCCCAAAGCTTCAATTTCTAATGAGACCTCTAGAGGAAAATGTCCCCACTTGCCAGCCAGTTGTCCAGTGACCAGGGATGGGACAGGGCAGGTGGGATAGTGGCAGCTCTGATGCTTCTGTCCCTCATCCTCTTCTCTCTGCCTCTCCCTGCTACGGTCTCAGGAATCAGTGTGAGGTCCCCACATATCAACCCTTCCCCATGAGCCCCATCACAGCCCAACGTGCCGTGGTTTCAGAGGTTGGCCACGGTTCCGTGTGCCTGTGGGTGAGAAGGCACGGCATGGAGAAGGGGGCTGTGAAATCGCAGTGTCCCTGTGCTTGTAGCTGCCTGGGACTCTCAATTTCTAATATGTGTTTCCACATATGTTGTCCGGCTCATCCTCACAGTGCGGGGAGATGGGCAGGGCTGGTGTTGCTGATCTCGTCTGTAGGAGCCAGAGCTATAAATCATAATAGAGTCTGGAGGTACAGACCGTGCCCTTGGGGTCACATTGACCAGAGTTCAAATCCCAACTTTCCACTCCCAAGTCCTGGGAGTGTGGGCATAAGCATTTTAGTTCCCAATTGGAATGGCAGTGGTGAGGACTGAATGAGATGATATGTGTATGGTGCCTGGCTCAGCCCTGGAACACTGCCCTCAATAAAGTGAAGTTGCTGTTGTTGTTATTGAAGTAGGAGTTGTAATTGTAGCACCTGGACCTAGAAGAGTTTAATGTAATGCCCGATGTCACATGTCCCCGAGTATGGCTGGCACTTCAGGTTCCAAGTCCAGCACACTGAAAGACAGGCCGTGTTCCATTAGAAGAGGGAAGATACGTACTGTGTTCTATGGGTACACACCTGTGTATCCATTCATTCCATGAGCACGTGCTGAGTGCACACTAATGTGTCAGGCCCTGTTCTGAGTGTAAACTCACAGGCAGGAGTCCAGGCCAGCCCTCTGGATCTTACATCCAAGTTTACATCCAAGTCAGGGGAGAAAGCAGAGGTGTTTAAGAGAATGAATACTAAAATAATTCCACATGCCGATAAACGCTGTAAATAAAACAGGGCAAGCTGATGGAGTTGCAGTGTGGATGCGGGTGTAGGTGAGTGTGGCCGGGATACAGTTTGGGTGGCCCAGGAAGGACTCTGAGGACATGACATTTGAGCTGAGATTTGGGGGATGAAAAGAGCCAGGTTCCAGACAGAGAACAGCAGGAGTAGAGGCCCTGAATGGGGGTGGGTTGGGCCTTCCAGTGGGGAGGAAAGACCCATGTGCCTGTAGCATGTTGAGTGAGTCAGAGAATCTAGGAACCAAAGCCAAAGATGCAGGGAGGCCTTGCAGGCCAGGCTATGAGGCTCACATTTTGTCCTCAGCATTTTTGGTCACCAATTCAGAGCACAGGTGAATGGTGCTGCCTCTCAGGTGTCTGCTTAGCCACCTTCATTCTTCCCGTAGGCAGCGTGTCCACAGAGCTGCCCTCTAGGAGGTGTGTAAACATGTCAAATAACTGGAGAGCTTTTCAAAGTCTGGATAATGGATCTTCCTCCAGACTCCTGCATCAGAATGCCCAGGGGTAGCTCCCAGGATTCTGTGAGTTGCAGGTTTGACAGCCACTGACTTAGAGACCCAGATGCCCCCAGCCTGCCCTTGGGCATGTGCTCTAGGTGAAGCTAGTGGCTGACTACTTGGGTTGCTCACCTGGGCTTCCTGCTCTCTTTCAGGTGGTGTTGATCAACGCCATCAAAGATGTGGCCAAGGCCCTTTCAGACCTCATTGGTGCTACCAAGGGAGCTGCCAGCAAGCCCGCCGATGACCCCTCCATGTACCAGCTCAAGGGGGCTGCCAAGGTAGAGTGGACCCCCAACTAGGGGCGAGCATGCAGGAGGAGTGCTGGGAGAGAAGCACAGGGTGTGCATCTGAGCCCCTTTCTTGCTTCAGGAAAGGTGGTTTTGCTCATGGCATCGGATCTGGAACGGAAGGGGTAGGGATGAACCCTCAGTGCACTGTTTCCTCTCGGCCTTTCTTCCCATGCAGGTGATGGTGACCAATGTCACCTCCCTTCTCAAGACTGTGAAGGCCGTGGAGGACGAGGCCACGCGGGGCACCCGGGCGCTTGAGGCCACGATCGAGTACATGAAGCAGGAGCTCACGGTGAGGAGCCAACATCACCTCCCTGGGGCACCCATGTCCAACAGCTGACCCCAGCCCAGGCTTTTCTGAGATTGTGAGGATAAAGAGGTTCTACCCGGAGCACCTGAACTAGGGAGGCTCACTCCCTTGCCTGCCCGATATCCCACCTGTAACTGTCCACCCAGAATTTGGTTAGGATCAATTTATAATTGTAATTACGGAATCAATTGAAATGTATCAGGTAGGACAGTTCAGGTTTCATGACACTAAAATTGCAGCATGAAACCAAAGCATCACAGAAGATTCCTGGCAAAGGGAAAAGTCAGTATAGCTGTTTGAGTTTTAATCATCTATACAATAGTGTAGCCACACTCACAGCCCCTCTGGATTCCCGTCGCAACAGCAACACTTCACTCTTGCTTATGTGTGGATTTTGGAGTTTCAGATTTGCCTTTAGAAGAACCTGAATGCCTTTATCTATCTATGCTTGTTTTGGTTCCGTGATGACTGGACTGACTCGCCCTAATCCCTGGAAACCGAAGTTTGCTGGAAAAGAGTGTTTCCAACTGATAGTTCTTTTCTAATAGGAGGTCTGGTTACAGATTCAACTTCTTTTTGGCGGTGGGGATGAGGGACTGGCCTTTGCTGCCAGCTGTCCTGCATCGTTAGAAGGTCACCTGTGAAGGTCACCCGCCCTTGAGGGTCAGCAGTGGAAATGAGTGGTTCTCTTGGGCTTTGGTGACGGAGCCTGTGTTCTTTTCTCCTGTCTCTAGTGAACCCACCTTGGTTAATGCGTTCTAAGGAATACAGGTGGTGTCCTTAAGTACTGCTACCTGGAACTTACCTGCCCACATGGGCTGGGGCTTTCCGACCTACATCCGGACACATGTTCTGACAGATGTGAGTGGGCCTAATAGTGGCAATGGGAGAAAATTTGAAAGGTGGAGCTTTCCTGGGAAATTATAGACACACGGTCAATCTAAGTATCCCAGTGTGATTTCAAATGGACCCAGATTTGAAGTGGACACAGGAGGTTCCAAAGAGCATGAGCCAGGAGGGCCACATTCCTGTGGAGGGCTCTGTAAGTGTGGCCTTCATTCCAGCGCAGCCTTCAGGGGTGGGCCTGGGGGTTGGGGTCCTGCCTTAGTTGCAGCTGCCCATTTTTTTAGGGGAAGTGATGTTTGACACTGATTGGCCCGTGCCAAGGATGATGGCTGGGCCCTCCTTTCTGCCTCAGGGAAGACTTCCCTGCTGAAACGTGGCTGCCTGGGACTGAACACAGCAGCCCCAGCTGGTGTGGGAGTCCTCATGGGCAGGGACAGGTGCACACTCAGCACACAGCCAGGGCACTAGGCACTCATGGTGGGAAGACAAGACCCATGGGCTGGAAGCATGGACGGGTGGCTTGACTGACAGGTGGGACTTTGAAGTGGTATATTCACTTGCCATGGTTAATTTATTCCAGCTCCTCTGGAGGGGTGTGTGTGTGTGTGTGTGTGTGTGTGTGTGTGTGTGTGTGTGTGTGTCTGTGTTTAAATAATTCACAGTGTCACTGTGGCACACTCCACATGAACACCTCCGCACAATTATGCAGTTATATTTGTAAGACAGGCCAAGAATAGAAGAAACAGAATGTTTCATTTCCCCCAGCCCCACACCCCTTTAAAGAGAGAGAGGTGAGTCCAGATTGATGCATCCAGGTCAGCCCTGCCCCGGGACCAGCATCGGGACTGCAGCGTTTCTGGGGATGGGGCAAGACAGCAGGCAGCCACAGACCCACCTGCCCTGGGGTGGATGGTTTCAAACATTGAGTCTCCATTTTTGCAGACAGACACGTGGGTTAATGCTGTAGGTATATCTCTCGGCCCTCATTGTTCTCCTAAATGCCAAGTATAGGTGTGCAAGGCTTATCCAGGCTAGAATCTTGAAAGCAAGAACGATATTACTATGCTCAAATTAAATTTCTCATTTCCTGCCTTTTGACGCTTTCTTCCTGTTGCCGGCTCAGTTTTCAGACTCTGAGCTGCAGCCTGGTCGGAAAAGAATAAATTATTTTTGTCCTTCCCTTTTTGATTTTTTTTCACCTCTTCCATTTCTAACTTCCAGGTGTTCCAGTCAAAAGAAGTACCTGAAAAGACATCATCACCTGAAGAATCTATAAGGATGACGAAAGGCATCACCATGGCAACAGCCAAAGCCGTGGCAGCTGGGAACTCGTGTAGACAGGAGGACGTGATCGCCACGGCTAATCTGAGCCGGAAAGCCGTGTCAGATATGCTGATGGCTTGCAAGGTAAAAGCCTTGGTGTTGTTCTGGACTGATGGATGGATGGATAGTTCTCTGTCATGGTTGAGTTGTTTGGTTTAGTCTGGAGAAGGCGAGGGGCGGGGTTTGTCCACAGGAGCAGCTCAGCACCTTGAAGTACGGAGTAAAATGCATGCTGAAGGCGTGTGCACTTCAGCCTGAGGGAAAAAGATTCTAAGTTAGTTCTGCGTGCGAAGGGAGGGAGTCGCCCTGCTGACTTAGCCGCTCACTTCTCCTCTCAGTTCTGCCTTAACAGACGAGAGTATGGTGCAGGCCATTCTGACCGCAGTAAATGGGGGCAGTGGCCTTTTGTTCCAGGCCCTGCAAATGAAAACTGCCTCCCTCACCTGCCTGCACCCTTTCCTGCCTCCGTAGGCCATCCAGTCTGTGCTAGGAGGGGCGCTGCCCTAATCGGGGAGGAAGTGAATTAGAGGAACAGAACAAAACATTGGGGAACTGCCTTTCTGCTCTCTGTGCCAGGCATTTTGGAGAAACTGTTGGTTCTCAGATAGAGAACTAGGGCAGCTGCCCTGAGCCAGTGCTTTGTAAGGGAGCCGGGGAGACCCGAGCTTTACTATTTTCCTATTAAGGAAGTGAGCCGTAAGAGAGAGCTCTCTATCCCCTACAGCCATTGAGCACCAGCCTTGCCCCGGGGACTCTGACATCTGCTCAGTGATTAACTGATAACCCCCTGCAATGGTGAGCAGGGCGGTGGACCACAGAAGTTGAAAACTTGCTATTGCAGCTACTGCAGCGTGGGGCATGAGGGCAGCGGGTGCAAGGTCCACCTGATGGTTCCTCAGAAGGGGTAGGATGAGTTGGAGGTGGTGTGCAAGGGCCTCGTGTGGGAGACAATTTACTGTTCTCCCGGGCGTGATGGAGGGTGGGGGCAGTGGGCGGCCAAGTCGGTAGCGTCACCTTCATGAGGGACCTCGTGTTCTGGGCCAGGGAGTTTAGACTCTCTTCTGAGGCCACGAGTATTGGTCATTTTGATGTGCTTAATGGAATCGGCCTTCCAGAAAATGATGACTCCAAGCGGGGTTCCAGTCTCAGTTGGAGAACAGTACTTGCCTAGCAAGGTGTGGCCCCAGTGCCACGCGGGTGTGCATGCAGGGCGCCTCGTAGTTTTGGAAGGGTTGTCCTACATATTCTCATTTGGTCCCAGATGGGAAGGGCCAGGGGAATTTTCCTAATCTGATGGATGATGAAACAGGCTTGGAGGGACTGAGTGGCATGACCGAGGTCACACAGCTGTTTACTCTCAGAGCCAGGACTGAAACCAGGTCTCTGAGCCCGCAGCCAGTCTGTCTCTGCTGCCGTGGCCTCCCAGCCACTGCGCTCGGTCAGGGTCACTGTGGTTGAGCAGCGACAGGCACTTTGTCTCCATTACAGACACGCAATGAAAAGGGGAAGTTTGGAAGGAAATGATCAAGCTGTAAACTTCAAGCAGCTCAGATTTTCAAGTCTCTTTCTTTTCTTTTTTTTCTTTTTTTAATATATTTTATTGATTTTTTACAGAGAGGAAGGGAGGGGGATAGAGAGTTAGAAACATCGATGAGAGAGAAACATCGACCAGCTGCCTCCTGCACACCTCCTACTGGGGATGTGCCCGCAACCAAGGTACATGCCCTTGACCGGAATCGAACCTGGGACCTTTCAGTCCGCAGGCCGACGCTCTATCCACTGAGCCAAACCAGTTAGGGCTCAAGTCTCTTTCTTCATACACATTCCTCTGCTTGCAGCGGGGCGAGGGGGGAGGTTAAGTTTTAAAGACTCATTGGCCCAGCCTCATCTCCTCCCTGGATTGGGCCATCCTGACTTTTCAGGGCAAAATAACAGCCAGGCTTGATGACAAGCATCACTGCTGAGCCCTGAGGCTCCTGCTGAGATAGGATTTATTTAGCAGGCTGACATTTACATTATTTCCACCCCTTTGCAGAAAGGAAGTGAGGTGCATGCAATAGGGAATATATAGAATACGGGGGATGCTGAATGGTGGATGGAGAAGGAACCCTTGTGCCAAGCAGCGGGCCAGGTTGCCGTGTGAGGCTGAGCAGGGAATCCAGGGCAGATATGGAAGTGCAGTGGGTTATATACTGGCCCGTTTTATCTCCTTAGGTGGAGACTTCCCTACACCCTAAATTAATTCTAGTGTCTGCTGCTTTCTGATCTTACTTCCATGCCATAGGTTTACATTATATACAATTTTATATCTACTGTTAACAATTAACATTAGATGGTTGCTTCTATGTTGCTATGAGCCATTATAACTGATGCTTTTAACGACCACGAAATACTCTGTTAATGAATACCATCTTTATCCTATCATCAGATATTTAGGTTGTCTGCATTTTTTTTTTTATCATAAACTTTACTGCGAGGAACATCTTTGGGCATATCTGTTTTTTCACTGTTTTGGATTATTTCCTTAGGCAAGACTCCCAGAAGTTAGAATTTGGTGGGTAAAATGATAGGACATGTTAATTACTGCTAGGTTGCTCTCCCAAAGTGCCCTGCCAAGATACAGAGCCGGCAGCAGTGGACAAGAGCACCTCAGCCTTAGCTCCCACATGGCTCTGAATGAGGGCCTTGTATGTCAGCCGCTGGAGGTGACACGAGGCAGCATCGCTATCTGCGTCTTCCCCAAGTGTGTCTCACCAGAGCGGACACGGGGCTCTGTCCTCACACCTGGAGACACGGGAATGAGGATGATACAATGTAGTGGCAGTGAAGAACGTGGCTCTTAACATGGTTAAGCTGTGGTTACGGGCATGGCATGGCTCCTACCTCCGAGGCCAGTTTGTCTCAGATGAGTAAAACCAGACTCATGAATGACAGATGCTGGCCATTGAATTGTCTCTGCTTCTCTCAGGGGGTGGGGGCAGGTTGTCAGGTATGGGGAGAGCCCACAGGTGTTCCACAAGCACCCCACCCCCATCCTAGGAAGGGGGGCTTGACTGGAAGAAATGTGGAGTCCGGTTACTATACCCCGTCCATCTTGACCTGCTACCCTAATGCAGTGATGGCGAACGTTTTGAGCTCGGCGTGTCAGCATTTTGTAAAAACCTAACTTAACCCTGGTGCCGTGTCATATATAGAAAGTTTTTGATATTTGCAACCATAGTAAAACAAAGATTTATATTTTTGATATTTATTTTATATATTTAAATGCCATTTAACAGAGAAAAATCAACCAAAAAAATGAGTTTGCGTGTCACCTCTGACACACGTGTCATAGGTTCGCCATCACTGCCCTAATGTGTGATTCCCATGTGTCCTGATTCATGACTTATTTACAGTTTTCTGTGTATTCTTGCATGCCCTCTCAAGTTCTTTCCTGAGTGAGGCCGTGCAAGGAAGAAAGATCGTTAAATGGATAGGGTTGCTGGATTTAGCAAATTAAAAATAAGGTGTCCCCTACCTACATTACATTTTTGTCATTATTTATCTGAAATTCAAATTCAGCTGGGCATTCTGTAGCTGATCCAGCAACCCTGGAGGGGGTGTGCTGTCTGAAATGATATATTGTGAATGATCACCTTGCAGGTCACGAGGGCACGGGAAACAGCGCCAAGTGCTCATTCACCATACGTCCTGCTCGGCTTATCTGGGCCTGTATAATGCGAGGTGCCCGAGGGTCCTGGGGAGCTCGCTGTCTGAAGGTTCCCAGGAGCCAGAGGGCCTGGTTGGGCGACTCCCTGTGACCCCGGCCTGGTCAGGTCACAGCGAGAGGGCCTGGCGGCGATTAGCTTGTGACCAGGGAGGGGTCGCAGGACTTCTCACGGCTCTGAGGAGACGCAGCTGACCCTGGGGCCGCACATCTCCTGCTGTAAGCCCTAATCATGAATCCCTCCTGAACTTCTCAGTGTTGGGGAATTTCTTACATTTCATAAAAGGTGGGGTGGGGAGGGGGAGAAAGGAAAAAGGAAGATAAGAGGGACCAGATTCACTTGCTTTTGTCTGGCTCCAGGGCACTAAAAATGTCAAGACACAGACTTGGAGGGAGCCTGCTATGGAGATGGACCACCCACTATCCAGGGGGTCAGGACAGGTTTCCCAGAGGTCACCAGGTGAGGCAGCAGGAGTTCCAGAATCCAGGGTCCAGGCTATAGGACACTCCCGGGCCAGGGACCCCACCTGGTCCTCCGGTTCACTCACCAGCTGGCTTTTTCTGTTTTAAGATGTCAACGCTCCTTTCTCTCTCCAGCAAGCATCTTTCCACCCTGATGTCAGCGAGGACGTGCGCGCCAGAGCCTTGCGGTACGGGACGGAGTGCACCCTCAGCTACCTGGACCTTCTGGAGCATGTCCTGGTGGTGAGTCGGGGTGTGGGCCAGGGCTGGAGAAGAGCTCATGGGTGCAGACCATCCTTTCCTCGGGCAAACCCCTCGAGGGCATTGTTCAGGCTCTGAGTGCGAGGCCGCAGCTGCACTGAGGTTCAAGTGCAGGCGGGGGAAGCGGCAGGGAGAGTCCAGAAGGGCCTGGCTCCCCCGTTGCACCACAGGGGCAAAACCAGCATGGAAGGGGGGTGGGGGGAGTGAGGGACAGAGCAGGTGGGGACAAGTGTCAGGAGGTCCTCTTTGGAAGACCCAGGCCATCCCACGAGGGGACAGAAGGCTCCTGAAATAGCCACACCAGCCTCCACAACAACTTAGGAAAAATATCACCAGGGCTGTGGGTGACCTACTAGCCTCTCACTACTTCCTCTAGTCCTTGACGAATGGCTTAGACCACGTTGAGAATGACATTTCCTTTCCTCTGGTGACCTTCTGCCTGCCTGGGGCGCCTGCGTGGATCCAGGTTAAGAGGCTGAAACAAATCTACTGGCAAGGGTGTGGTGGCTGTGGCTGTGGCTGTGGCTGTGGCTGGCAGCCTCGGGCTTGCACCAACTCCCAGTTCCTAGGGTGGCTTGCCTCCCCCCCGCCCCGCCCCCCAGGCCCTAAAGGCCAGACCAGAAAGTGTATCAGGTGCGAGTCTGTGCCTGCCTCCCCCAGGAGCATGTATAGAACAGGGGAGGTGGGGAAGGCCAAGGCCTTTGCAGGCAGAGTGCTCAGCCTTTTCAGAGAGATGCGAAGTCCTACATGACAGATTACCGCCTTGGTCCTGACCAGAGGATCCCAGACTGATTGCGATTACATTCCTGGAGAAGGTTGAAACTGCAATTAGATCCCATGTTAAGTCTTGCTTTGGTGTCATGGCTTTAGCACAGGGACTCCAGTTGGGCCTGTTGGGGTTTTCTCTGTAACAGTCCCTCCCTTTTGATCAGACTCTCAGCTTGACTTGGAGATGTGATCAAATTGAAGGCAGTAGCACCACACTCAGCTCCAGCTCTGCAGTTCTGGCAGCTTTCAGATTCCCTGTGTGATAGTCACAGGTGTGATAGTCACAGGTCATCATGATTTTGCTTAATCCCTGTGACATTCACAGGTTCACTCTCTGCACCTCCCCCGCCCCCCCCCCTCCCCCCGCCAGGTCAGCTTTTGTTGAAAGTGTTACAAAAGAGGTTTAGTCAAAAAGACCAAAGCCCATGTCATCATCAGACTCCTCAGATTCTTATTTCTTTGCCTCCATTTTCTTCTCCTGAGCTGGGGCAGCAGCGGTGGAGGGGGCAGGACCTCCCGCTGGTGCAGCACCAGCTGCAGGGGCAGGTCCACCAGCTCCTGCATTGCAGATGAGACACCCAATGTTGACACTGGCCAGAGCCTTTGCAAACAAGCCTGGCCAGAAAGGTTCATCATCTCCACCAGCTGCTTTAATGAGGGCATTGATCTGATCCCCCGTCACCGTCACTTCATCGTCGTGCAGGGTAAGGGCTGAGTAGATGCAGGCGAGCTCCGAGACGGAGGCCATAGCGAGGGCGAGCGCCGCCGGGAGTGGTGCTTGCTAGTCGCAGGATGAAGAGGGCCTCACCCCAGCGTCGGGACCTTAGCTTCCTCGGAAGAACTGAGCACCTTACCGGCAGCTGGGAAAAAACCAGGTTCACTCTCTGTAGACTGTTCTTCCCTTTGTTCCTTCCCTGACAATCCAGTCTTAAGTAGATCATTTGCTTGGTGGTTAGTGGCTGCAAACATGTGTTTAGAGCTTTTGAGAGAACACAATGTGCCAGAGAAATGACGATGATAAACATAAAAAGGGCAATTTCTAGTATTTGGAATGTACTTTGGAGCCATAGTCCCCAGGACCCAAACCAGTCAAAAGCAAATAGTGAAAAAAATATCTTGTTGAGGGAGTCACCTTTTTAAGCCATGTGGCTTGCTCCGTGATCTTACATAACTGAGTTTCAGTTTCGCTAGAAGCATTAATCCAGGTGCATGCTGGCCACAGCACAGACACCTCCTTGCTCAGCTAAAGGATAATCTAGGGCTCTTCTGTTGTTAAAAGCAACTTCGGACTGAGACTGAAAGAATTCTTGTTGGGCAAATGTTGCTTTAGCGGTGGATTCTGCAGTGTTTTCAGGGCGAAGGAGAGGATCCTGACTATAGCCTTACTTTTATTATTTCAAACTAGGGAAGTAGGGACCTGCCAAAGGAAGTAAATTCTGAATCATGGTAGGTCCTTTCTAACTTGACAGTGTAAACTCGGGGGATTTGACCCAGGACACTGTCTGTGTGGATTTGTGAACAGTTGGATAGCCTAAGAGGCATGGCCTGTTACACACCAGCCATTGAGGAGAATGATAACCACTGAGGACACAGTCCTGCCAGGCATTGGCCACCTCCACTGTGCACTGTTCATGGCCAGATTGGAGTTCTGATAACAAGTCCCAAGTCTGACAGGTAAATTCCCCCACCGTGGCAATGGTCTGGGAGATGGGGGTGATGGATGGCATCACCTTTCCAGGCCAAGGCTGGAGCGAAGGAAAGAGACAAGAAGAAAGGGTTTCATGTTTGGTTAAAGTGCGCAGTCTTGATCCCGTGCCTTGGGTGGAAGCAGTCTGCCCTGATGTCAGCTGTTTCTCTTCCTCATTAAAGAGAGTCGTAGGTGCGCAGTGTCTGTGCAGTGTCAGGTGGAGCCTTCCTTAGCTGTGACCCACAGCTTGGGGCCTTCTGCTCAGCAGCATCAGTGGGCAGGAGTATGTACTTGGTAAGGTCCCTTCAGTGGGGCTCGAGGGCTCCTCTGATGATGTGTCTAGAATCCCCAGTCACCAGGCTCTAGGCCAGAGATAGCGAACCTTTTGAGCTCGACGTGTCAGCATTTTGAAAAACCCTAACTTAACTCTGGTGCCGTGTCACATATAGAAATTTTTTGATATTTGCAACCATAGTCAAACAAAGACTTATATTTTTGATATTTATTTTATATATTTAAATGCCATTTAACAAAGAAAAATCAACCAAAAAATGAGTTCACGTGTCACCTCTGACACGCGTGTCATAGGTTCGCCATCACTGCTCTAGGCTGTGACCCACAGGATCCTTTAAAACGGGATCTGGGTGGCGTCTTTAACCTATTGATGATAAGCTGGAGCATTAGAAACTTAACGGCAGCTGGTCCTACTAGCGTGAGACAGCGAGGGATCAACAGAAGGTTGAAAACCAATAGGCATCAGCAAGGGATCAACAGAAGGTTGAAAACCAATAGGCATCGGCCTGCTGGTGACTATCTTGTGTGGAGTGAGATTATATTTCCCAGAGGAGGTACTGTGAACACTCAGCAAGACCCAAGGCAGTACGGCAGGCAAGGGGAGTCCAGTAGCTTTAGCAAGCTTAGAGATTTTAAATTTGGGGGTCCCATTAATTCTTCCTACCTTGCCTGGCGACCGAGGGTGATAAAGACAGTGATAATTCTGAGAACAAGTCTTTCCATCAAGGCTCACCTGATTTGCCCAAGGAAGTGGGTGCCTAGATCATTGGAAATTGTGGAAGGTACACCCTAAGTGGGAAACACGTTCTTCTAACAGCTTCTTTGCCACTGTGAGGGCATCGGCAGTCACCAGTCAAGCCTAGAAATCCACGAAGCTGTCGCTTAGTTGTGGGTCTAGGAAATCCCTGGCTTAGCTTCATTCCTTTTGGAGACAGCGGCGTTCCTTCGGCACTGAGATCACGGCCTGGGGAATGAGCACTGTCTAAAGATCATTGAAATGCTTCCTTAGAGGCTTCGTGTCCTTTTCAGCGAACTGTTGCAGCAAATAAATGGAATCTTCCATGGACACCTCTTTGGTAACTGAGCTCAGCAAGAGGTTATCTACACGTTGTAAAAAGGCCGATTTCCCTGGGGACCTGGAGGATGTTTAAATCTCGGTGAAATCCTTAGGAGAAATGAGAGGGGCCTCTGTACCCTTGAGGCATGACTGCCAGGTACACGGTCACTTACTCCGTGTACAAGTAAGTAGAGGTTGGCTGTGGGGTCCGCAGGGATGCCGAGCAGGCTGCACAGGGGCCTGCAGCAGTGAGCCGCTGAGTCTGGAGGAACTTGGCAACAGTGTTCGGGGTTAGAACTGGGAACCGAGGAATCTGTATGTTATTAAGAGCTCTCAGGTCCCTCAAATCCTGGACAAGTCGCCATCCTGTCCTCAGCACAGAGAACAGTTAGCCCCCGGCAATTAGGTCTTCTATGGGTGTGAGGCCTTGTATGGCCTCAGGCTTCAATGGATATTGAGATAATTTAGGGAGAGGTTTATTTATGTCTACCAGAGTCTCTGTAGGTTCTGCACTCTATTCTTCCAATGTCAATTTTAAAGGTAGTCCTTAGCCCAGTCGATGTAGCTCAGCCGTTGAGCGTTGATCCAGGAACCAAGAGGTCTCCAGTTCAATTCCGGGTCAGGGCACAAGCTCGGGTTGTGGGCACAATCCCCTGGGGGAGGCGTGCAGGAGCCAGCCAATTGATGATGCTTCTCTCTTATCGATGTTTCTATCTCTCTATCACTCTCTCTTCCTCTCTCTCTAAAAAAATCAATAAAAACATTATTTTTTTTAAAAAAAAGGTAGTACTTAGATTTTCAGCCACTTTGATTAACTTAGGGGACCTTTGTTGGAATTCTTCCTCTTCTATGTCAAGAAGAGACACTAAGGAACATAAAAGACTAGGTTCAGGCTGATCAGGAAATTCTAAAGGGAGGTTTCTATTGGAAACAACACATGTTAGCCCTTTTAATTTAGAAAGGAGGTCTCCCCCTACTGACTGACTGGTGCTGGGTTACAGAGCAAAAAGAGGAATGTTTTTCAGTGAAAGGTCCCAGAGTCATTTGTACTCGTTGAGGTAAAATTCTCTCTAAACTTTCTGAGATGCCCCCACTATGGAAACTTCCTTTTTACTCTGAGGATTTTGTTGTCCAGTGAGGGTGGGGTTGAAAGGAGAAAGCACAGCTCAAGTAATTTTAGTTTCCCTTTGGCTGTCCTAGGAAAGTCCTCACTTAACGTCAGTAGGCTCTTGGATACTGCAACCTTAAGCAAAAGAATTTAAAATGAAACCAGTTATACCATAGGATAAGTGATATAAACAAGAGTTGAGTTCCTACAGTATATTTCTAGTTGCAGAAACATCATTACATTTCTAAATAAAGACCCAAAACACTTCTAATATTAAACATTGAAAGAAATGTGAGCTATACATACATTTAAGAAAGGTTAATAAAAACAGGTAATTCTTTACCAACTTGTTTATTCCAGTTCAGGGTCACAGATGCTTAGAGCCTGTCCCAGCAGCTCAAGGTGCAAGGCGGGAACCAACCCCAGACAAGACGCCCTTCCACTGGAGGGTCACTCACACCCACCCACACTCAGACTGGGACAGTGTAGATACCACAGTTCACCTAACGTGGGAATGTGGGAGGAGAAACCCACAGACATGGGAAGAACATGCAAACTCCACACAGATAGTGTCCTTGGCTGGGAATTGATTTTTTTTTATCAAGGTTATAACAAAACAACATTATTTGAGGACCTGCTGTATTGTTACTAGCTTACCAGAGCCCCGTTAACCCTGGGAGGGCTGGGGGAATTCTTGGGGGTTGATATGGGAGCATTTGAGTTGATGTTGAAAAGTTTGCATAGGGCCTTTGAGGACAATCTCTTTTCCAGTGCCCAGTTTATTACAATTGAGACATTGATTTCTTGGCCAGTGTCTGATCATGGACCCCTAAAGGAGTGCAATTGGAGAAGCCAAGGTGTTATTTTGGTTCTCTGGCCTTAGAGCTGTTGGAGCCATAAAGCTAATAGCTCCGCTGATTTTCATTTCCCTTCTTGCTCCAGGGTCCTTTCAAAATGCTCAGTTAGGCCTGTATCCTCCCATCCCATTCTCTGCCTTTTATCGATCCATAATCTCAGTGGATAAGCCATTTACAAGGAGGGCAGCTAGAGCAGGTTGGGTGACCCTGTTTATCATATGGAACCTGGAACGCCACAGAAGAGAGCTTCCAAGCAGCTTTAAAGTCTGCCCCAGACTCAGCTCTCTTTTGTTTGCATGTTTGAAAGCAGACTGATCAGGATGGACAGGGAAGACTTAGGAATGGCTTGTGGAAGTTGTTGCTATTTTGCAAATTCTTTCTGGTCAAAGATTTTGAATATCATCCACTTTGCTTCCTACACCCATTTTTTGGGCTTCACCAGGTCCTACCAATCTGTACAGTAACAGATAAAGATCTGGTAGTTTTCTAAGAATTTAGAATTATTATTGGGGGTCTATGACTCTGGGCCACCAGATCTATTATTATTCAATAGGTTCATATTCTGTTATGAATTCTTCCTCCCAGAGAAGCAGGATTCTTAAAATCTTCTGTTGCAGACCTGGGTGGTGGATGTGTCTGTTAAAAACCTGCCACATAAGTTTCTTTTCATCTTTCTATGCAATTATTGCCATTGCAACCTGTAATTATGATAGAAATTTAAATGTCCTGTTTCTCCATGGCTGTGTTGAGGTTTAGGGTGTGAAGGTAATTGGTGCTAAAATGAAATCATTACTAGGAAGAAAAGCTAAATGACATTAAAACTTGTATGAAACATTCAAAAAAATCATCTCATCTTTTGCAAGGATGTTGTTGCCTCTTAATGATGACACGTGCTTATGGTTCTGGCTTCCAAGGAAACATGACTAAAATGTCATCATGCACGTATTCGCTCATGTATTCATTTTTGTCTGTTTAAAAAGCTAGACGTACTCTGTGAAGGGTATTTTTCTAATAAAAATATAGGAAGAAAACAGCCTCCATTTCCAGGGAATTATCACAAACATAGGAAAATACAAGTTGCTAACAAACATTGTAGAGGCCCTGTGACAATGTTCTGTCACCTAAACAGTGGATATTGGTAGTTTTCTTGGAGCTGCTGCTAAAAGTGAGTTTGCATTTCACATTATTAGCCCCTAACCCCTTCTCCAACCAGACTTCAAAGAAATACAGGCAAAGATGAGGCTGAGAGCAAAGGAGGCTGTTCCTTACTGAGAGGCCCTCGAGCCACAGCACTGCTGGGGCCAGTGCTGATGGAGACCCGACAGGAAATGAGGAAAGTGGAGATGCACAAGCAGGGGAACCAGTATCTATTTCTGAGGGAACTTTGAGGGACAGAACCAGGATATGAAAGCCAAATTGCCAGTTTAGGGAATACATCACATTTTGGTTGAAATTATCTTTAAGGTAGAAGAAAAGAATACTAAGATTATATTGGCTATTTAAGGGTGGTGAATAAAAAGGCAATTAAAAACTAGATATTTACACACACACACACACACACACACACACACACACACACACACACACACACACACCATCCTGCCCTCTCGTCTGTATGGGGAGACAATGTATAATGAGATGATCACAGTATCGCCATTCTGAGAAGAAAGTCTACCTACATCAGAACTCTGACAGCCCTCCCGGGTCACTTGAAAATTTGAGTTCTGTTTTAATTGATCAAAGAGCATTAGTAAGGCTCCTGAAGCTGAAGAAAGAACAGGTAGTTGTCTAATGTTTACAAAAGGGAAAAAAGGAAAGTAGAAGTTAAGGTTCGGGGAAAGTATCCAGCAATTTACAGAAATAAATTGACGTCACTTTTCTGGTGGTACAAGGAGGTTCTGGGATCTTTCTTAGTGGGCTGCTTTTCCTAAATTTGGTCACATAAATATGTCAGGACATTATGACATTATGCTGCTTTAGCCTTGTTCAGTTCAAATATCCTGGAGCCAAGGATTCCTAATTTTGTTTGCCTGGTTTGTATATTTTAGTTTTTCTAAAAAAAAGGTTTAAAAAATGCACAGTCAGATCAACAGCCATGTGCCCACCATCTGTAATTAACTAATTTTGTTAATGTTTTGTTTAATTTGGTTCAGAACTTTATTTTCTAAAGAAATCTATAATTAATAATGAATTTTATATCCCTTATGAATCCCATTCTTTCCTCCTCTCCCCCCGCCCCATATCGAGGTGCAAGTAATTGTCATGATTTTAACTTTTTTAACCTTTTGTGGATCTTGGGCCCCCTTGAACTGAAAACCCATTTTCTGCCTCCCCTGCCCTTATCAAAGAAACATAAGCGCACACACACACACACACACACACACACACACACACAGGCCCTTAAGCTGTTGAAAGGGTTCTCAGACCCAAACACCCAGCTGGATCCTTTTGTAATTGAGACTCCAAATTGAAAACCCCTACTTGGGGAATCCTTTTCTTTGGAGAATCCCGTTAGCAATCAACAATAATAGGATCTGATCTGGGCAGCCCCATCTCCTCGCTGCTCTGGGGGCGGCTTTATGAAGCAGTAGGCATGCCCATTTGAGCAGTGTCACGTGTAAAGTTTGCACTGCGGGTCAATAGGCAGCCACTTTGCCTCTGCAGCAACCACGGTTCAATATTGCTGCAGACCCACAATATGAGATCCTTGACAGGGTTAAAATTACCCTTGCTTCCAGTAGCAGAACTTTAATTTGGTTCTGTCCATTGCCTGCTGTTAGAAATCATATTGATTTAATAGCAGAATAAAAATAGAACTCCTTTCCTCCTGCCTTATCTCAGTAGGGTACTTTATCATATGACTGTTTCTTAGAGAGCCATGGTGTACACAGAAGTGGTTCTGTTTCTCCATCAAGGCTCTTTTAAAGACAGAAGTCATTCACCACTCCACTTAGGTGATGTCAACCTCCCCACCACACCCTTAACTTTTTTTCCAGCTTTATTGAGGCATAACTAATATGCAATGAACATGTTTAAAGAGTACAATTTTAGTATCAACATATAAATACATCTGTGAAAGCACCACACAATCAAAATAATTAATAGATCCATCACCACTCAAAATTTCCAGGCAACTACTGATCTGCTTTTGTTATTATAAATTTGTTTGCATTTTCTACACTTTTTAATAAATAGAATCATATAGCATGTGCTCCTCTTTGGCCTCTTTCACTCAGCATCAGTATTTTCCTTTCCATCCATATTGTGTGTATCAATAAATTGTCGCCTTTTATTGATAAATAGTATTCCATCGTATGGATGTGCCATAATTTATAAACATGTTGATTGACATTTGGGTTGTATCTAGGTTTTGATTATTACAAATAAAGCTGCTAAGAATATTCTATATTGTTAAAGAACAAAAATTCGACCAAGTAAATTTGAAGATCTAATGGACTTTATTGAACAATTCACAAATGGAGCAGCATCCCACCTAGCAAATACAAGGGAGCTCCAAACAGTTGTTCAGAACTAAAGGGTTTTTTTATAAGCACACACTGGACAGGACAAGAAAGTTTCTGATTCTATTTATTTGGGTCCTCTCTCTTTGTTTCTTGATGAGTCTGGCTAAAGGTTCGTCGATCTTATTTATCTTTTCAAAGAATCAGCTCTTGGTTTCATTGATCTTTTGTATTGTTTTTTTAATCTCTGTCATTTATTTCTGTTCTTATCTTTATTATTTCCTTCCTTCTACTTACTCTGGGCTTTTCTT
The DNA here is from genome assembly GCF_000147115.1 of Myotis lucifugus. Taxonomy (NCBI): domain Eukaryota; kingdom Metazoa; phylum Chordata; class Mammalia; order Chiroptera; family Vespertilionidae; genus Myotis; species Myotis lucifugus. Next base: position 3,661,195 of record NW_005871163.1, on the reverse strand, counting down.
GTTGTTCTCTTTCTATTTTTTTTAAATTATAGGGTTAGATAGTTTATTTATTAATAATTTTTCTTGCTTTTTGAAGTAGACCTGTAGTGCTATGAACTTCCCTCTCAAGATTGCTTTCACAGTGTCCCATAGATTTTTGGTTGTTGTGTGTTCATTTTCATTTGTTTCCAGGAAGCTTTTGATTTCTTTCTTGATCTAATTGGTAACCCACTTATTGTTTAATAACATGCTATTTAGCCTCCATGTGTTTGAATGTTTTTGAGTGTTTTTACTGCAGTTGATTTCTAATTTCATGCCACTGTGATCCAAGAAGATACTTGATATGATTTCAATCTTCTTGAACTTGTGAAGACTTGTTTTGTGTCCTAACTTGTGCACTATCTTTGAGAATGACCCATGTGAAGAAGGTATATTCTGCAGCTTTGGGTGAAATGTTCTATAAAAGTCAATTAAATACATCTGATCTAGTGTGTCACTTAGATTCACTGTTTCCTTGTTGATTTTTTGTCTGAAAGATCTATCCAGTGAAGTCAGTGGGGTGTTAAAGTCCCCTACTATCACTATATTGCTGTCGATCTCTCCCTTAAAGTCCTCTAGAAGTTTTTTTTTTATATATATTTAAGTGCTCCTATATTGGGTGCATATATGTTTACCAGGTTATATCAATCCCTTTAGTATTATGTAGTGACCTTTATTGTCTCTTGTGATGGCCTTCATTTTGAAGTCTATTTTGTCAGATATGAGTATTGCTACCCCAGCTTTTTTTCATTCCCCTTTGCATGAAAATTTTTTTCCACCCCTTCACTCTCATCCTGTGTGAATCTTTTGTTCTGAATTATATATTAAATTATATATCTCTATACAGTCTTATCACAACTCTATAACAAAAGAACTGTTATGGTCACTTAATTGGTAAATAAAGTTTAGAGAGAAGATAAGTAATTGGACCAAGGTTACACAGGCACGTTGACTCCAGAACCTACATATAACTAAATTGGTTTCCCATGGCTGTGTTAGAAAGCAAAAAGCACTTACCCCTTCTCTCCACCTCTCCATGGTTCTAATGTTGTTTTGGAACTGGTCTAGGAAGCCACCATATTAGGAATTATTCCAACAGTGTGTTGGTGTCTTTTTCCCTCATCCATTCATCTGTTCACTTCTTCACAAGTCTGTACTGAGTTCGTAATTTCTTCATGGTGATATGTGTCGATCCTAGGGTGAGAAAATGAGGATAATGGAATAGCTAAAATCATAGTGCAGCAGCAAATATAAAATTTAAAAGATTATAAGAGGAAGAAGGGTGGGAATAGAGGCATGTGAGGTGTTGTTCTAAAACCTTTGACAAATCAGTTTGAGTATGTAAGCAATGTCTTCTATGTGCTGGTATGTTTGAGCTGGTCAAAACACAACCCCATTAACTCCCCAGCCCCAGATTTTTATCATGTTTCTTTTATGGTATGAAAGGGTTTGGCCAGGGTCCAAAGGCATCTTTTCCAGACTCCTGAGAATGAGTATGATTCCTGGCTGGGTGAAAGAGGGAATGGGACTCCAAGAAGGGAATTAACATTCAGTGAACTCCTACGGGGTCTCATTGTGCAAGGTACTTCCCATGTGTTACTGCATTTGAACTTTATGGTAGCCCTGAGGGGCAGCATTACCTCAGTGTTACAGATAAGAAAATGTGTTCTGAGGGGTTTATTAATCCACCCAGTGACTGTTCCTTTGGAACAACCCTCCTGATCAGTTGGCTGCTGAGGCTCTCTTGGCGATTTTATCTCCAAGATCCCACCTGAGTCATACATTTCTCTTTCTGGTTCCACACTGGCTGTTTTCTCACAAGTACCAGCTGACCCAGAGCCTCCTGCTTTTGTGTTCACTCAGAGTGTGCTTAGGTAGCACTGGGTAATTTTCAGGTGCATGTATTTATTTTGTGTACAAGTAAAAGTGCATATATAAGACAATGACAGTATAAATAAAAGGCAAATAAGAATTTTTTTCTCTCATATAATCTTAAGGGAGTATATCAAAAGGGACTTTAGAGAAACCCCTGGCTCCCAACTTTTCATTTTCCCCAAAATTCTGAAGTCACTTGGTGGCAAAGTTACAACCTAAAACCAGGATGTCCAGCTGTGTCCACCAGTGAGGGTGCTTCCTGTCAATGGTTGCCATCCTCCTCATGCACGTGGCTTGTTCTTCACCCACAGGTTCTTCAGAAACCAACCCCGGAACTCAAGCACCAGCTGGCTGCTCTCTCCAAGCGAGTCGCTGGTGCCGTGACTGAGCTCATTCAGGCAGCAGAAGCCATGAAAGGTAGGTGGCATCCTCTCGTGTCCTTTCTGGGGCACCACTCCATGGCAGAGCTAGTACAGCGAACTGAGCAGAGAAAACACACAGCCACACAGGCCGTTTCTCGGCATATGCAGTCAGAAGGAATATAGGGAAGTGCTTTTCCTTAAAAAATCAAACGGCCCTAACCGGTTTGGCTCAGTGGATAGAGCATCGGCCTGCGGACTCAAGGGTCCCAGGTTCGATTCCGGTCAAGGGCATGTACCTTGGTTGCGGGCACATCCCCAGTAGGGAGTGTGCAGGAGGCAGTGGATCGATATTTCTCTCTCATCGATGTTTTTAACTCTCTATCTCTCTCCCTTCCTCTCTGTAAAAAATCAATAAAATATATTTTTTTAAAAATCAAACGGGAATAGAGTTAGATCTAAAAAGTAATGTCCTCCTGAAGCAAATCTTTTCTCCAGTCTTTATATTAAGGACTTCTACTTCAATGGCATATCCATCTAGAACTGCCCACTTCTCTTTTAAGGGTCTGGCCACACCCTAAAGACTCCATAAAAAAAGGGGGGGGGGTCTGGCCACTTATTTTCATTTGTGTTTTCATTTATCAGAATATTTATTCTTATTTAAATAATACCCTTCATGTTTAAAAAACAGTGCAATTTGGGTACTTTGTTGGCAGACCCCTTCATGGTTCCATAGAAGCAATCAACTCACCAGGGAGAGGTTTTCTCTCCAGTTTCCCTTTGATTGATTTGAGGTGAGTGCCCAGGAGAAGAGCGGAGTAAATCTTTGTGCTCAGCCCAGTCTCGAGTCTCCTGAGGATGCCTGCTTACAGTCTTGGCCCTGAGTTAGAAGTCAGAGTCATGTTCATGCTGGCCATGTCCGTGAGATCTTGATTTTGAAACTGTTACTAATGACACTGCTCCTGTGGTAGGGCTGTGCCCACAACTGAGTGAGAAAAGCAGGATCAGGCAGACATCCCTCTGCACCCAGCTGATCTCTGAGAACTCGGGGGTGCTTCCTTAGGACAGTGCAGCTGGTAGGCTCAAGGAACTTCTCTGCATGAAAATCCAGATATTGTTTGTAATTAAGCCAAAGCCCTGAGGTCTGCGGCTACCATGACTGACCCTCTTTGGACTGATTTTAGGAACAGAGTGGGTGGATCCAGAAGACCCAACCGTCATTGCAGAAACAGAATTACTGGGGGCTGCAGCATCCATTGAGGCTGCTGCCAAGAAGTTAGAGCAACTGAAGCCAAGAGCAAAGCCAAAAGTGAGTGTCCGTGGGTGGCTGCTTGTCTGATGCCAGTAGGTCTCCAGGTGGACGGCTGTGACATGAAGCTGGGAGTGCTGCAGGGAGCGTGTCTTATTCCGAGTGGTTAGCCTAGCGAGCTGCAAACCTGCTCTGCCTGCCCAGCATCTTTCAACAGGGCACGGGAAAAACCCAGTGGGTGAGACTTTCAGGTTAACCAGCCAGAAAAATACCTTGGGGTATCCAGAGGCGGAATCGGGCATTTACAGTCTTGATTTAGTTCCATTATATGTAAAGCAGGTGTCGGATGCTTCCTAAAGAAGGTCCTATGACTGAATGTGAGGTTGTCACCCTCCGAATTTCCGGTTGCCATGCCTTTCACTCTCCTTTTCTTAAAATTAAAAGCGGGCCATGTGAATCTCAAGAGTGCACCCAATAATCACCTTTTCAGTAGATACTGGAGACAGTGATTGGATGGTGTGTTTTCTCCAGCCATACCTGTCGTCTAGATAAATGTTTAGAACTTAAGATCATTAGTTTATGTTAAGAGAAACAGCAATTAAAGGAAAGAAAGGCTTTAAGTTTGGGCGGTAGGGAGGATAATTATTAAGTAAAAAGGATGGTGAGCCCAACCCTGTTAAGAAGCTGTAACCTCCCACCAGCCCCCATGGCTATCTCCACTGAGAAGGTAGTAGAACCAGAGGAGGCCTCTTTTTTTTTGTTTTTGGTCTATTCAACCAAGTCCTTTCTGGTACCTGTAACCTCACTTCCCTTCCAAGGACCCAAATACATTCGGAAATAAAATCTAATTCTTCCCCTCAAAAAACGTTGGATCCCTCAGTTTAGTTATGCCTAAAATTCTACATTTTTTGTAAGAGCAAAAGATGGAATCTGGGCACTTGGAATACACCAAATCGCTCAAAAGCGGTGCCTGGATCAGTGCTGTGTGTAAAATACACATGAGCATAGAGTGACTCCACTAAGCTGGGGAACGTCCTTAAAACCATGTAATCCTTAGACCTGATCTCCTAATAGTGACCCTAAACTTGGTAAAGGCATTTAAGAAAATTTCTCGTTAAGATGTAATGTAAGGGTTTTGGCGTCTGGTGGGGGGGGGGGGGGGGTTAATAAGGGTTATTTTCACTGGCCTCTGACCTGAGGGTCTTGGATTGTCTGAGTTTGAGTTTTTTGTAACAAACTTGAGAGCTAAGCGTGGGCTCCTATACGAGCCACTCCGTTTTCTGGCTATATCTTTGTTTCTGCTTTGTCAATCAAGCTAATCATGATTGGAAAATGGACTTTCAGCTTAAGAAGCAAGCAGCAACCCTTGACTAATATTTAGAGGCTTCATGCTTAATTTGTCTTTCCTTTTTCTTATGCGATTTATTGCAGTGGCCTTTCTTGGGAGAGCTTCAGTCTGCTAGTGCTCAAGTCCTGTCAGCTGACACTCATTCTCCCTGAGGATGAGCCTGGTGCTGATTTAACACTAACGTCACCATATTCCAAGAGCTCCTGTTCCATCCCGCTCCCTCTGTCCTTGGCCGGGTCCTTCTGAGTTCTCGTCTGTCACTGAACCTGGGTTTCCCTCTGCCGGCCCTTTATTTACCTGATAACCCTTGATCTGAAAAACAAAGCTATTAAGAGTTCCTACAATATAGGATTATTATAACAAATTAGATCATTTAGGAACACAGTGCCCAACATACAATATGACTTAATAAGCAATAACTTATCACCATCCCTGAAAATGGGCTTCTGGGACTTGTATCTACTACTTCCTAGGAAAATGCTTGAAATAAAAATTATTCCATAGAACCCTGAGCTGATGGCCTTAGCAAAAAGAACAAGAAAAAGGAAAGCAAACAAAAAGCTCACACCGATTGGGTGCCAGGCACGTGCCAGGCAATCTTCTAGGTACTGAACATGGATTAACTCACCTGGTCCTGGCAACAAGTCCACGAGGCAGCACTGTTACCATCCCTGCTCCCCAGACACAGACTCAGAGGCAGGTTACCTGACCAGCATTAGAGGGCCGTGGCTGCGCTGGGAGAGGGTGTGTGGGCTCTGGGGGGCAGTTCTAGTCCATACCAGCCTCTGGGCCGACCCAGTGTCAGAGGGGCTAGTGCAGGCCCACAGGGGAGGTTTTTGGTTTGCCCATACTCTTTGAGCCATTAATCTCACCTCTGGGAATCTGTCCTGAGGAGGAAATCCATAGAGGAGGAACGTTCTGTGTGTGAGAGAGGGTTGTTCTTTTTGTCCTGGTTTGTAGCATTGGGAGGGTAGATGTGCCCTGAATGTCTCCTTGAAGGAAACATATGCGGCTATTAAAAATAATGGTTGATAAGACTGTAGCATAAGGAAGATGCTAATGGCATTATGTAAAGTAAAAAAAGAAAAGAAACAGAATACAGAATATATGCTCAGTATGGTTACAACTCTGTAAAAATCACTTGCATATGAAAGAGACAGGTGGGGAATGTACAAGAGTGGTGGAATTGGGGTGATGGGAGCATCTATGTTTTAAAAATAAAAGCACTTAAATTAGTGATGGCTACTGAAGTGGGTAAGCGGGCACTTCCCACCCTACTTGGGATCATTCAGCCTTTGTGTTTACCGTGTGTGTGTGTGTGTGTGTGTGTGTGTGTGTGTGTGTGTGTAAAGCCAAGTAATCCTTTGGTTAAGGTCAGAGGTAACCTAACTGTTGATTTGAGTCCCTACATTTCATTACGGGGCTGCCTACTTTAGGTCGCTCCCAGCGTCCTATTAGGAAGGGTGCTTGGAACTTCTGGAGTGCTTTAGAATGACCTGAGTGTCCTCTGCCCATGACCAGAGCTCCCACCACATGGCTCATGTTCTCTATAAAACTGTTTGGGAAAAAACCCTGGCTTTTGTGAGAATACCTTTCTACTTACTAGAATCATTCAATAAAGCCAGTTAGATCATTTAAAAACACACACAGCTTTAGTGTCTGTCTAGGAGTGCCGTCTGTTTTGTGGTAATATCCACATGAAATAAAATATCTTTCTTGCGTTTATAAAGGGATTTATTTCCTCAGTTTAAAACAAATCCCACTTTGACAGCCTAATCAACCTCTTTTGAGATTGGTTGCCTTTCTCCATCCCCTCTCATAGTCTAAAGAACAAAACTTAGGATACTGTGAGTAAGCAGTTGCTAGGACATCCCTGACCCTTTACCTCCACACCCAGCACCCAGGCCCTGGGCAGGGAGGAAGCACGCTTTCCTTCCCTAACTGGGCAGCGTTTACACTGCCGTGAGGAATAGTTTCGGGGACGGGCAATGTTTTTGCTTAAATGGTTTTGCCCACCACATTCTCAGGTTGCCTGTGTTAAAACGAGAACCCTCTGTGCTTTATGAAGATGATTCCTGGTTTATTCCCACTCCAGGCCCTTAAAATGTAAGCATCTCTTTTTGCCTGGAATTTCCCAGACATGAACCAGGAACACATTTGCACAATGGAATCTACCATTTGCCTGGGAAGACGGTATGAGGCAATATGAGAGTGTCGGGAGCTCTGGTGCATGTGCCTTCGATACGCTAATGGCGCCGATTCCACCCTTGCAGACAGACTGTGCTCCGCGAAGGTGAAGGAGCTGCGGCGGGGACCGCCCTGCAGCCGTAGCCGCAGTGCTCTGCCTACTAGTCTCGAGCTCAGTCAGACCTGGATGCCTTCTCTGCAGGCCTCTGTGTGATATGTTTGATATATTAGGTTGTTATTTAATCCAACTATATATCAAACATATTCCTACAGTGTCTTGCTCTGTCTCCGGGGGTTCCTAAAACAGTGTATGAGGCAACAGGGAAGAATGTGTGAAAATCACACGTAGACTTAGAAGACGGAGCGCTCATTACATTCCGTTACGCTATATTTCACTTCTTCTGTAGCATTGGAAGCCTGTATCAGCGTTGCTAGATGATATTTTATTATAGAAACAAACCATAACTATTGATGTTTCCTAAGAGCTTGAGGTGTCATGGGCAGCTTAGTTTTGTGCAGTGATGCGTCCTCAAGGGACCCACTCATTGGAAAAATGGAAGGTTCCACCCCGTGTTTGTGACATGAAATAAAGGTCAGGATTGTAACCTCCAAGCACATCTAGGCTTATATCTCATTTTAGTTCATTTTTAACCCGATCTTCACTTTAGGAATTAGTAATTTTCATTATCAAGGTTTCAGCAAAAATTCAAGCACAAATGAACTCTCCGGAGCGCCTTCCTTTCCACCCGCAGTAACAAAATAGATAAAGCCAACCGGCCATGCCAGCTGTCTGCATGGTGAGTCACTGGGCTTTGTGCAAACCCTGGTGAGGGCTAAATGCATCTGATAAGGATAAAGTGGTGTGGACTACACTCTGTCTGTTGAATTTCCTGTTATAGGTTGACTTGTCAGTAGAAATTGATAATATTTAGACTAAGCTGGCAATCAGAAAGTAATTCCATCGCCTAATTGGGTGCAACAGGAAGTTCAGGATTATGAAATATTTTTTCTGGCACATAACCCCCTTCTGTGGTTGACTCTGACCTCCTCCTCGCAGAGGAGCCTGTGAAGTATGTGCGAGTGCGTGCTGATCTCTCAACAAAAGGCTCTGAGCACCGCTTCCTGGAAAGAGAACTATCGTGCTAATAGCTCAGCTTTGGGGAGGAGAAAAGACGTGTTCCTTTAAAGAGCACTCGGGTGTATGTCTGTGTGCAACACCCTCCCAGGTGGAGAGCCAGGGGGTGAGCAGTGGGGCTGGAAGGCTTCTTGGCTCATGTCTAGGCTCATAAATATCTCCAAGTGGCTTTCGGTGAAGGTGTAGCAACAGCAGCAGAGAAGTGATGACACAGGGAAGGACATGCAGTGTTGGGGTCCTGGCTTCGGGAGTTAAAATGTAGAGCTCACTCCTGGAGTCCTTCCCCACTGAGAAGGGACCCATGAGTGGGTGTCAGCAGGAGCTCTTTCAGGCGGTTTTCAAGGTGCTGCCCAAGTCAATGCCAACTTCACCCAGCCAGGGGGCATCGTTTAGGGTTTTGAGTGCAGTTTAAGCTGTTTGACCAAAATGGCAAAGGGTCAGGGAAAAGAGATAGCAAGTTATAATGAATAAAGAAGAAGACCATTTTAATAGGACCTGAAGATAAAGCCTATTTGTTACCATTGATGTAATTTTCTTGTTTCTTTTGGTAATTTTGCTATTGACCAGCAAGCTATACTGATTAATTGGGTGAGTAGGAAAGGCAACCAGATGATCAGAGAGGAAAACAGGAGCAGATACGGTCATTTCTATATGGCTGAACTATGGGCTCTGCGCTTATCTGCCACTGATTGGTTCAGGCCAGGAGATGGATGGGGTGTGAAAAGCAATGGTGTGCGGGGAACTCGGCCAGCACAGGTTCTCAGGTGACTCCCCGCCAGTAGAACCATAAGTCCTTGTCAGACCCTCCTCAGATACACAGAGGATTCATATCAAGGGGCTCACGATGTAACAAATGTATCTGATTAATCTTTGAAAGAATTCTGTTACCTTTTCTTTATCCATGCTTCCTACTTAGACATTCAAGTGCCCTTTTTCTGAGAGTACGTGACAAAATCCTTAAGAGTTTTTCCATCAAACAGAAATAGCAATTATAGAGTCATTTCAGTGGCATTACTTTTCACTTAAAAAAAAAATAACTAACCCAGTGGATACTATGGGAAAACCACTCCCAAGATGCTAGTGGTACAAGCTTTTCCAATGGATATGGCATGAATGTGCCTTTATTCTACATCTGGATGCACAGGTGACCCCTCCAAGGTCACAGGCACCACCATTTGTCAGTGCTCTCTCTCCATTGCCCACTCTGTCTGCTGATGGGTTCCCTGGAGCTTTCCCTGAGACCAGGCCAGCCTTGGGTGCTGGGGGATCAAGGCCCTGTATCCAGATATGAGCTCTTCTCAGTTCCAGCTGTTCTAAGAGGTTTTCCCTTTAGTAGACCTACTAGAGGCCCGATGCACAAAATTCGTGCAAGAGTAGGCCTTCCTTCCCCCGGCTGCCGGCCCCAGCTTCCCTCTGGCACCTGGGACCTGGGTTTCCTTCCGGCCACCAGCAGGCAACCAGGACCCGGGCAGCCTGGCTTCGTCCGGAAGGTCGTCCAGAAGGATGTCTGGTCTAATTAGCATGTTATGCTTTATTATTATAGATCAGGGTGGTGGTCCAAAAGACAACCCACCCATAGGTCCTCCCAAATGGAAGCTAATCTGGCTCTGATCCAGTTGAGTATTTTGATACAGGCTAAGGCAGTGATGGCGACCCTTTTGAGCTCAGTGTGTCAGCATTTTGAAAAACCCTAACTCCTAACTTAACTCTGGTGCCGTGTCACATATAGAAATTTTTTGATATTTGCAACCATAGTAAAACAAAGATTTATATTTTTGATATTTATTTTATATATTTAAATGCCATTTAACAAAGAAAAATCAACCAAAAAAATGAGTTCGCGTGTCACCTCTGACACGCGTGTCATAGGTTCGCCATCACTGGGCTAAGGTCTCCCCAAAGGCACCTCTCAATTCCATACCAGAAGCAATATGTTAGCAGCCAGACTCACTACGAACAAAGGAGAAACGTGGCTGCCTCTTCCACTCAGCTTCCAACTGGCAGGAAATGCCTCACTCATGTTGCGGGACTACTTGGCTTTGGTTACTTGGCATTGGCTTCCTTTTTTCCCTCAAGGACATTTGAATTATATTCAGAATGTTCATACTTATAAATATATATATCCAAATAATTTTTTTAAGTTTCTGACATGATATGACCTTGTTTTTAATAACAAGCATTCTGCAAGGCTTTCAGTAACACAGAACAGAGCATGATTCCTGACTGGGAAGACAGCGCCACAAGGTGTAATCTGGTATTGTGGCCAGTTGTGAGAAAAGGGAGGGAGGCAGGAATCGGGGCAGGGACCCTTTGGCCATATCCTATGGGTGACTTCAGCTCCTTCACCTCAAGTTCATTGAGGGCAGGGGTGCAGGGATATGATTCGCAAAGAGAAGGGAAAGAAAGGAAACGTTCTTCCTCTGCCCCGCACGTGCCAGGGACCCGTCAGGAAGGACAGGAGGGAAGGGGGCAGTTGGGGGGGGAGGCAGGGAAAGATACTGCAGGAAGGAGGCAAGGCTCCTTTGTGGAGGAGGCCAGTGGAGAGGAAGGAAGAGAAAGAGTTTTCCCTGCTTATTTTAATCAGTGCCTCCTAAGGGGGATTTACTTTGGAACCACAGCAAGTCTAACCTAAAGTTACCAAGTTGTAGCTTGCTCGTCAAGTTACACACAGAAAACTGATCAGTACCAGAGGAGGGTGGTGACGTCCCCAAAGTCACGGTCAGAAAGTGCAGATCAGAAACTAAAACCTGAAGCAGTACCGTCAGTATCGTGTATCACGTGTCACTCGACACTTCATTTATCTTTGATTTGTGTTTTTTTTATTTATAGTTATTTTTGATTTTCATCAGAAAAAGCCAGTAGAACTGTTATTATGAGTGGAAAACAGCATTCTGAAAGGGAAAACAGACTAGCTTAGGTTAAAGTCTGAAAAAAAATTAATTTTTATTTTATTTTTATTTATTGTTGACAGTATTATAGATGTCCCCCACTCCCCTCCTTTGCCTCCTTCCAGAATAAAACAATTCTAAGCCCACAAAAACATATGTAATAGTAGAAATAATAATGAAATTAATTGCTAGTGGTTAATGATCATTTACTATGAGTAGGTTATGCTCCGTGTATATTAATAATTTACTTATAACAACCCTTATCAGATAGGTAGGAGGGAAGGGGATTGAGGAAATGAATGAATTGCTGCAAAGACTGTGTTCTCAGAATCCTTGAAAGGCAAAAAAAAAAACCACTATAAAAATGAAGAAAGGCCTCCCATTTTCTGTCCCCTTTGCACCCTTCTTTCCCCTCTCCTACCCCAGTGGAACCTCCAGCTCCCTAAACTTCAGACCAATCAGAGTAAAACTCTCAGAGTTCTCCAAGTGCGGGGAGCAGGCAGCAAGGGAGCTAGCCCAACGTGTGGTCTTTCCCAAGAAGGAGCTTACCTACCAGGCCTCTAACTTTTTAAAGGGGGAGCTCTGCATGAGATCACCAAACAGGAAAAAATGTCAGCAAAAGGCTGCTCAAACCATTCTCGAAGCTTCCAAAACACCAAGGTGAGGAGAAGCCATCCTTGGCTAGCCTGCTAGACAGTTTAGAAAGACAGTTGTTAAGATCAGATTCTCGAATCTCAGAGGGAATGGGGTGGGGGGAAGGAGATCAACCAAAGACCTTGTATGCATATATATATACATAACCCACGGACACAGACAATAGGGTGGTGAAGGCCTGGGGTGGGGGTAGAGGGGGTAGAAGGAGTCAATGGGAGGGAAAAGAGGACATATTTAACACTTTTAATAATAAAGATTTTTAAAAAAAAGCTTGTGGTGACCTGGCCAATACCTTTTCGAGTGGAGGGGAGCAGGGGAAAGAACATGGTACAAAGGATGAGAGAATAGATTCAGTACTCAGGCTGCAGCTAACACCTGCCTTAAGCAGAATAGAGTCTTAGTTTGCAGGTGTTATTTTGCCCAGCACTGTTTTATGAAGAGAGCCTCTTAGTAAAATGTGGAAAGTGCCACTGTGTTTCCACTGCATATGCATGACTGCGTGTCCCCAACTATGAAAGGTAGGTGAAGGATGCAGCAAAGCGTCCAGTTAACACCCCACAGCCTTAAACAGGGTGTGCCTTCATCCCCCAGGAATCAGGAGCGGACAGTTACTGATGTGAATGCTCACTCGGTCCATTCTCCTTCTCCAATCATGTAAACTGTCCTCTGGCTGGACTCTAGAACTCAGGAGACTCGTTTTGAATGAATACATTCATTCACCAAGAGTTTATTTATCACACAGGTCTCTCTGTCTCACTTTGTGCTCGGGATACATAAGTTGAATAAAACACAGCCCATGCCCTGGAGGGGATCACAGGCTGGTAGGATTCAGTTAACTGGTCTCTATTTTTCCTTAACCCAGGCCAGCATTTCCCACAGCATTGCCCAGACACCTCCATTAGACACGCAGGTTCCAGGGCCCACCCTGACCTACTGAAACACAGTCTGCCTCTTTAACCAGGTCCTCCGGTGATTCTGCAAGAGCTGTCCACTTAGCCCATTAATGAAAACGTTTCTTTAACTCATTGTCTTCGCTTGATGCTTTAAAGAAATAGGAATAACTGCATGTATAGGATTAGTTATCATCTTCAGATGATTTTAACGATCTTACTGGCTCCAGTTGTTGGGAGGAAGGACTCAGGGGTGAAGATTTCACTCAGTCTTGTAAACGGAGGGACAGATTTGGGAAGCATTGGTCAGATCAATGAAATATCTCTTGCTAAAGAGGATCTTAAGAGACCAACCAGCTGAGCTCTCTGGTGAGTAGAAGAGGATGAGGCTCAGTGAGAGGAACCCGCCCTCCCAGTCTCCAGATTCTTCCCTTAGGTCCCCTTACGGCAGCTCCTCCTTGCCGTTCTTATTCTCCCCAACCCCCCAGTTCTGTTAACAAATCCTGCGCTTTAATTGTGATCCTTTTATTTAGGAAAGTCCTTTGAAGACCAAGCCACTTCCATTTCTCTCCTTTTTTGCAGTGTGGTGAGCAATGTGTGTCCTTCTCTCTTCTCGGGCCACCCTCACCGCCCCTCTCCCAGGTTCCCCCCTCTGTGCTGGTGGGAGCTGAGGCTGAGGGGAGCGCTGGCTGGGGTGCGGGAAGAGCCCGGCTCTCTGAGGCTGGAGGTTGGGTGGTCTGAGGAAGCGGCAGGAGTTGATGTCTGTTTGCTGCAGGGAAGGCGGGGTGGGGGTTCGTGTTCACGATAAACCTGGCCTGCAGAAAGGCGTGGGTCCAGCAGGCAGGCGGCAGTCTCATCATGGGACTCCGCCCACATGGCAGCAGCTAAATGTTCGCCCTCCATCCCCGTTGCCATCCCAGTCAGCTTTACGAAGCCTTTCTTGGGAAACTCTCTAGTTCATTCTAATCCAGTGGTTCTCAACTTTCTGGCCCTTTAAATACAGTTCCTCATGTTGTGACCCAACCATAAAATTATTTTCGTTGCTACTTCATAACTGTAATGTTGCTACTGTTATGAATCGTAATGTAAATATCTGATATGCAGGATGGTCTTAGGGGACCCCTGTGAAAAGGTCATTCAACTGCCAAAGGGGTAATCAGAGCAAATGTCACGTAGAAATGAGGCTTTCTGCTGTGTCCATTTGAAAGCGTAGAGGTGTTATAGAAAGAAAAAGAAAAATCCATCAAAGGCCATTACAGCAGTTGCCATTCTAAGAAAAATCAGCGGGTGTCAAAAATATTTCAAAGTTGAATGTCTGTTTCAAGCATGTGTGGAAAAAAAAAAAAAGGCCTGCAGGGCAGCAGAAGATGTGGGGGAGGCCTTTCCAACCAGTTGTAATGAGGTGATTCTATCAGGTCTATCCATGCTTAGAATTAGCACTTCATTTTAAGGAAATTCCGTATTTGTGAATCCTAAAATTTGAAAAATCAGAAATCTGCTGATGGGCACTCCACCCTGTAAAGTGGACTAAATTTTGCAATGTATGATGTAGCCGAGGCTGCCTGAGACAGGAGTCTAGGAAATTTTGGGGACCTACTATGGGCCTCTATTTTCTGATCTGTAAAATTTAGGCTCAGAAATTCTGTGATTTCCTCAGTGCCTTAATCTGTTATATGCATGACTTTCTTTTGCAGAATGAATTTTCAAAAAAGCTCTTATTTCAAGGTCATTGAGTACATGTATCAGAGCCTAGTGTCCTCTCTCTGAGACCTGTGGATAGCAATACCTTTCATGTAGTGTCTCTTTTTTTGTTTTGTTGTTGTTGTTAATCCTCACCCAAGAATATTTTTTCCATTGCTTTTCAGAGAGAGTAGAAAGGAGGGAGGGAGAGGGAGAGAGACAGAGGAGAGAGAGAGAGAGAGAGAGAGAGAGAGAGAGAGAGAGAGAGAGAGAGAGAGAGATTGAGAGAGAGAGAGAAACATCGAATGGTTGCCTCCTGCACATGTCCTGACCAGGGCCTGGGATCAAACCTACAACCCAGGTACGTGCCCTTGACCAAGAGAATTGAACCCAAGACCCTTTAGTGCATGGGCTGACGCCCTAACCGCTGAGCAACACTGGCCAGGGCCAGAGTATCTTATAATGAGTCATTTGTGTATTTCAGTAAACAAATGTTATATTCTACCACTACTGCTCCCCGCCCCCACCCCATAATGAGAAATCCAAAATGGTTCCCCTGGAACTGAACCCATTTCTGTGCTGAATGCTCCTAGGGCAAGACTGTCAGAAAAAAGAAAGACTGTGCAGCTTCTATCTCAGAACTTGTCGCCTGCTGCTGCCGTCCTTCAGATTCACGCCCTTTGTACTGAAATGTTATTTTGTAAAAATAAAAATGAGATTGAAGGAGTGACCATTAAGAATGGGGAACCCAAAAAGAATTGTATCCACGTGCCCACCCTGTCTGATGTCGCATATGGGACCATTAGCTCAGCCGACTTCGAGCCTCTGACCTGAAATTATTCCTCACTAATGCCCTGGGGTGGCCTTTGACGAGTAAGATGTATCATTATGGAGGTGGAGAGATTTGGTTTAGGTCTGGTTTAGATTTTTCAAGCTGCCACATGACCTTGGGCCCAATTCTCTACCTCCCCAAGCCTCAGTTTTCCCACCGTAAATATAAGGATGCAGATAACTATGGTATAGATCAGCGGTCGCCAACCTTTTGGACCTCACGGATCACCAGTGGTCCGTAGACCACCGGTGGGTGACCACTGGTATAGATAACTCTGTTCTATGGTGAAAAACAAGTTAATGTATATGAGAGTGCCTAACAAAATCCTTGGCACTTAGTAGGTACTTTTAAAACCATATTGCGATTATACACATTGCAAATGTACTAAATGCCACTGGCTCATACACGTAACATTGGTCCAAAGGGTAGATGTTGTGGCACGTGTATTTTACCACACACATGCACAGGAAAGGATTGCTACACCTGACCATCATCTCTTAATACCTAACAGGGATCAGCCACGTCTTTAACATTCTGGGGCCTAAGGGGAAACTTCACCATATTGGCAGAATATTAGTGCTGGAGGTTGACCTTGAACATCAGCTAGTCTGACTGTTCCAAATGGTGGTGCTCCATCCCACCAAGCCTAGGACCCCGGTCTTCACATTTGCCCCACTTCCCGGAAGCTTGACTTCAACTTCCCAGGTGGTTTTGGCCGCACAGGGCATGGTGGTGGCAAATTTACAGCAGAGTCCTAATGGCCCTACCCAGTGGTGGCCAGTATTCCTCCCAGGTGCAGCCGGGCCTCCGGTGCCGGGTCACGGAACAGCTCCACCTGATGGGCTTCTTTGCCATCACGGGGTGATCTTTGGTTGGTATGTAACTCTCCTGGGGCTCAGCCACAAAAATTCAAATGCGGGTTTGCTTTTGTTTTTACCCCAGAAAGATCAAGTGTTTCATGACGGATAGCTTTCTTTCTTCCTTCCTTCCTTCCTTCCTTTCTTTCTTTCTTTCTTTCTTTCTTTCTTTCTTTCTTTCTTTCTTTCTTTCTTTCTTTCTTTTTTTTTCAACCCATTTTTTGAACCTTAAGCCCTGGGAGAATGTGCCACCACCCACTCTTTGGATTTTGATTATTGATTATTTTGATTTTGGTTATTGATGCCGATAGAACCATTTGAGATATTTTTATTCACAGTGAATTTATGTCTCTAGAGAGTCTGGCCTGGAAAAATTGTCAGCCTTAGAATGTTCTGATCTAACATTTGTGCAGAACGTCAGTGCTGACAGTGCTCACCTGTTAGAGAGGGGCCCGGGGAGGCCGTAGATGGAGGGGCAGCTGCCCAGCTCAGGCCCTCCTACCCTGGGTGTGGTTTGTTAACTAAAAGCAATAGGCGGTCGGAGCACCAGGTGACCCAGCAGTAAGTGCTTGGCAGAAAGCGCCCTCTGTGGATATGAATGGCCTGTGATGCTGTTTTCTTTTGGTTATAGCAAGCGGATGAGACCCTGGATTTTGAAGAACAGATCTTGGAAGCTGCTAAATCCATTGCTGCTGCCACAAGTGCCCTGGTCAAGTCTGCCTCGGCAGCCCAGAGGGAGCTGGTGGCCCAAGGAAAGGTGGGTGAACCCTGCTGGCCGACTGGTAGGGCGTTCACATAGTGAGGGCCTATGAGGGAAGGAGGTGAACGCTTCGGGCCTGACCAAGGAAACCTGGGCTGTGCCTTCCCTCACTGAATGACCAGCCTGCCCCAACTGACTGCAAACTCTGCTTATACCTGATCAACAGACTCCTGGGCCCTCATCTGCTTCTGGTTAAGGAAAGCATCCCACCCTGGACAGCGATCAGGGCCTGAACAAGACATGTATATTCCCTCCGTACATGAGGCTGTTTAAAGGTGTAAGCTGTCATATTTTCCTGGTGGCGGCTCTATAAGCACCACAGTCAGGGCTTTATAATACCATCTTACAACTCCAATGGCCCCATTCATTTCTGAGCACTGTGTAGCTGAATGCTGTCCAACCCTGCAGTTAGCGTTTTCCTGAGCCCATTGGCCAGAAGGCCGGGCTCATTTCCAATCTGAGATGTCTTCAATCTGCTTCATCTCCATCACCCATTCCATCTGCATTAGCAGGAAAGCATTGTGTGTTTTTTCCCAATAATCCAAAGAATTAGTAGTACACTAGACTAATCCTGGCTATAGGAAGGTCTTCCGATTTCAAATACTCCCTGTGTCCTGTTTCTCCCATACAACATGAAAGCACCCCTCCAAACTGTGTCCGCAGAGAGCCTCTCAAATATAAAGGCAGCACAGAAATCCTGTCAGGGTGAGGGTTAGGAAATTGGGTCGTCGTAACTGTCAGCCACTCTGTTCGATATTAAAAGGCCTTTGCTGTCAGTGTACAGAGAAATGGCTATGGCTGTGTCCTGACCCCAGAGCGTGTAGAACAGACAGGAAGTTACGCCAACCAGGGGCTGTCCATCTTCCTCCAGGAAGTTTCTTGTGAACGTAGACATATCTTAGTCTCAAACTACATACTTTTCTTTCTAAACCATTGTGTGGTATTTTATTCAGTTTTAACGTCTCCCTAAGTGGCATGCAGTCTGTTCCTTTATGGTTATGGTTCTCACTTATCCCCTATGGATGTAGCACAATGCTAACCTTACTTACCAAGTACTTGTTGACTAATCAATATTAAAGACCAAAAATGGGTCACTGAGGAGAAAATCCTACCTAAAAATTTCATTTTATTGGTAAAGGGCCAACTGTGTGCCAGGCACATTGCTAGAGTCTAGAGCCGTGGTCGGCAAACTGCGGCTCGCGAGCCACACGCGGCTCTTTGGCCCCTTGATTGTGGCTCTTCCTAAGCCTTAGGAGTACCCTAATTAAGTTAATAACAATGTACCTACCTATATAGTTTGAGTTTAAAAAATTTGGCTCTCAAAAGAAATTTCAATCGTTGTACTGTTGATATTTGGCTCTGTTGACTAATGAGTTTGCCAACCACTGGAGAGAATCGAACTCAAGTGGGGCAGAGCCCCTGTCCCCCGCGGGACTTAGATGGCCAAGTGTTTAACAAGTTGGAAAAGGAGGTTCAGCTGGACTTGGGTGAACTTATATGCAGGACTTTGGGGTTCCCCTGACATTCACCAAGCCATGATGTGATTCCTGTAATTGCTGACAGATCCTCAATTTTATATTCAAATATAATCATCTGTTACCTCTCCACTCACCTCCCACAAGTGTAAAGGTATTTCCTCCCATAGATACTCCCTCTGAGTAGAAAATATTTCACTTGTTGCCATAATTTCTAAATAGAAACAGAGATCATCTTACTTCCAGCCTCTTAATGCTCTCCCCACCCCCCACCCCCACAAAGCGGTCTGTATTTCCTTAAGGGTCTGCGCTTAATTGTACTAAAGAAAATGTACCACCCATTTTTGCACCATCTGCCAGAAAAATCACAGCACGGCTTCGGGTTCTGTGATCAGGAGCGGTTGAAGTTTCCCTTGGCTCTTGAAAGAAGAGGCCTCAGGGGCTCTCATGCTTGAAATGGAGAAAGGTCGGCAGAGAAGAGCCTGTGAAGACAGCCCCAATCTATCATTCCTGAGCCATTTTCCCAGAAACTCAATACCTGGCAACCAAACAGAGGCCATTCGGAGCATTTCAGAGTGGCTCCCTGTGGCCCAGAGGAAATCCCGCCGGCCGTGCTGGTGCAGTCTCCCAGTGGCCAGTGGTCCACATGGGAACGGGTGCTCCATTCTCATGCTGGTGCTGATGGGGGAGTCCCTGGGGGTACTGCGTGTCTGGGGTGTTTTTCTCTCTGGTTTCGGGCAGTGTGGGGTCTGAGGGGCTTCGGGTCACCCTGCGCCTTCCAGCTCTCATTGCAGACTTCTCACCTCCACTCTCTAGGTGGGCTCCATCCCCGCCAATGCCGCGGATGACGGACAGTGGTCGCAGGGGCTGATTTCTGCTGTGAGTCGCCTTCTCCTTCCTCCCCACTTGGGTTTTGGAGCCCCTGCGGGAGGTTTGGGCCTTGGCTCACTTCTCTGTTGACTGTCCCCAGGCCCGCATGGTGGCAGCTGCGACCAGCAGCCTCTGCGAGGCGGCCAACGCCTCTGTTCAGGGACACGCCAGTGAGGAAAAGCTCATCTCGTCCGCCAAGCAGGTCGCCGCTTCCACGGCTCAGCTGCTTGTGGCCTGCAAGGTGAAGGCCGATCAGGACTCAGAGGCCATGAGGCGGCTACAGGTAATGGTCACTGATGCTGGTGGGAAAATACTCCTGTTGGAGCGGGTAAGTGTCGCCAAAGGGGACAGTCTCACTTCCTTGGCATGACCCACCAGGCCTTCCATCAGCCAACTCTGTGCCACTCTTCTCATTTTCTGCCACGTGCAACCATGCATCCTACACCTGCTGCCCCACCAAACTGACATTCTCCACGGGGGCCTTCTGGTCTCACGCCTTGGGACCCTCCTCCCCACCCACCCAGCCTGGGGCACGCCTACTTGTCCTTCATGACTCTGCTCCAGGGTCACCTCTCCTGGGAAGCCCCTCCTCCCACCTTGCCTCAGGCAGCCAGCCCCGCCTCTGTCCTGCCAGAGCCCCAGCCAGACCACTCATGGTTCCTGGCCCACCACGTTTATCTTTACATCTGTCTTTGACAAGGCGGGCAGCTTCTTAGGTGCGGGCACCAGATCTGTATCTTAGCATCTCTCCCACTAAGATGGTGCCTGTTTCAGTGGGAGTCCTCCTCCTCTGTTTGCTAAGCGGGGAGTGAGAGGACGGAGGAGTTTGTCCAAGGCTGTTGTAAGGTTTCCCAGAGCCCAGAGAACGTGCTTGTGAAGGTGACAACCAAGTCCTTCCCAAGGCATAGGTTTTCCTGATCGTTTTCATTACCGAGTATTTGGAAACGCAGTGAAAGAAATGTTTGAGTGAAAAAGTCACATAGCCTCAACATTGTCAGAGATTATCATTTTTCTCTTCCTGTGTTTATCTGTATACCAAATAGTTTTGTCTAGTTGTAATCACGGCAAGAGGCATTCTGCTTTTTTTCACTGAACATTTTATCATACATATCTTTTTCCTTGAAGGAAAGGCTTCATAATTTCTCTGTGCAAAGCTAACTGGTCCATTCTTCATGAGCCTCATTTTTAATGATTGCATGATATTGCATCAGCCAGTCATGCCAGAATTTCCCTACACTTTTGACATTTTGTTTCCAATTTTCTAGATTTTTATTATGTGTTATGATACAGATTGTTTATGTTCTAAAAATATGTTTACATGAGTCATAAGCAATTTCATAAATGGCAGAAATAGTTGAACAGTTCTACCAAAGCTCAGAACTCTCGTTTTATTTTGGAAGTCCTGACGCGCATTTCTGTTGTTTGGTCCTCCCGAGTGTCTCTCTGACCCTCCTCCCTCACCTTCATCTGACTCCTGGGATAAACCCAGCGGGGGAGTGGGGAGCTGCACGTTTGTGAATTGTGATTTGTGGGTTTGGGAAACGCTTTTGAGGACAACATTCTGAGTTAAGAGAAACCAGGGTTCAAGTGCTGCCTCTGCCATGCATTAAGGGTATGATCTTACACAAATCACTCAAAACTTTTCAGGCCTTAGTTTGTCTCTTCTGTAAAATGGGAATGGAGATACCTGCATTGGCCTGTGAACATGCTTTTGTGAGGCCTCGGGCTTTACACAGATCTAGCACAGCATCACTGTTGCTGATTTAACCGGATGCTGCAATGTCATGGGTGGGTTCCTCACAATGACCCAGAGGTTTTCTGAATAGACAGACCTATTCAAATCCCAGCTCTATAGCTTACTAGCTACAGGGTCTTAGACAAGTTACTTCAGTTTCAACATCAGAAAAGCAGACTAATGAGTTCTGACCTCATAAAGCTATTTTGAAAATAAGCACAGGATGACTGCTTGTCAGAGATGAATTGAAGCACTCCCTTCTCATGCAAGCTCTCATAGTCCCTATTTGTCACATTAGCTCACCAACCAGATGGGCCCATTGATTTTGAATGAGAACTGATTTTTGAGTTTCTGAGGTTTAACCTCCAAACACAAATCTTTGACTCTGAGGGGATCTGGGCCAGGACTTCAGAAGCTTTAAAAAAGCCTTGACCACCATTAGAAGATCATCCCAAACCTCTGGTGGCAGAAGACGAGCCCCCAGCATTAAGAGTAAGCCACCCTGAGCATGAGGTGAGGCCAGTGTGGGCCGGAGCCCTCACTGAAGGTCTGGACTCTCACTGAAGAGCTCCCCTTCGTCTGTCTCTAGCAGTTGCTCATCCTTGAGCAGGTGACGTAAAGCCCAGCTCTGCCTCTGAAAGTACATCATAAAGGCCTTATCACTGTGGTGCTCCCAGCCCTTTCATGCAGGGGTAGAGTGTGAACTCATAGCCCTTCATTTGACCAAAAAAAAAAAACATTCAGTGAACACCAACCCTGGGCAGCCACTGTGCCAGGTGCTGGGGATGCAAAGATTCAAGTCACAGCCCCTGCCCTCAGTTACTCCCTGTCCATGAGGGAGAAAGGCAATCACAAGGTGGTAAGGGCTACAGAGAAGGCAGCACAGGGCACTCCAGGAGCACTGGGGTGGGCAAGACCCAGGTGGACCGAGAAAGCAATGTCCGAGCCAAGGCCTCAAGTATGTCTAAATGGAACAGGGCAGTGTTTCTAAACCAAGGAGGCAGCCCTGAGGGCTTCTGTTAACACACACATCACAATGCTATGTCATTTATTTACATAATTGTACTTCCCTTCCAAATTGTGTGTTCCTTGGAGGCCAGGAACTGGATCTCATTCTTCTGTGAATGAGCTAAGATTAGGTTGGTGCCAATGTTGGTAGAATCAGTGGATGGATGGATGGATGGACGGACGGACGGACGGATGGACCAATAGACACTGACAGATGGATCCTAACTAGAGAGAACCTCTGTGTTGTGTTTAGATGATAAATAGATTCATAGTCTCATGAACTGCACCTTCATGTCTGTTCTTGCCTGATCCAAATGGCTGTTCCTAATGATACAATGTGTGTTTTGTTTCCTCTCCAGGCGGCAGGAAATGCTGTGAAAAGAGCCTCAGACAATCTTGTCCGTGCAGCCCAGAAGGCAGCATTTGGCAAAGCTGATGATGACGATGTTGTAGTGAAAACAAAATTTGTGGGGGGCATTGCTCAGGTTTGTGATTAAATCCAGACAATGTTTACTCCCACGATGGGCACTGTGTTATACCAGAGACACAAAATAACAGTGACCTAAACGAGATAGAGGTTTATTTCTCCCGTGTGACAGTCTGGGTGTAAGCAGTCTGCATTCTTACCCACTGATAAGCCCAGACTTTATCTCCCTATTGCTGAACCTTCCCTAAGAAGTGGTCCTTGGCCACTTGGTCCAAGGCTTTCCAGCCTTGGACCTGGGCTTTCCAGCCAGCAAGAAGAGGTAAAGGAGGGGCCGCACGGCCCTGAAGTTGCCTGCATGGCTTCCTCTCACATGTCATTGGTCAGCACTGTTACTTGGCCAACCTCGCCGTAAAGGAGGCTGGGAAATGCAGTCTTCTTAGTGTCGCATGCCTAGCTAAAAGTCAGGGATTTTGTTATAAAAAAGGAGAAGAGGAATTGGAGGATAGCAATATTATCCTGTAAGTAAAATGATGGATGCATTTGGGGCTGCTACCCACTCAAGATACTTGGCTCAAAAGAGAATGGATGGACCCCTTCCCAGAATGTTGATGAGAGTAGACGGGGTAGCAGAGAGTAGCCTGACTTGGGCAAGGTTGCGTTCACGGGCTTGGGAGGGAGGGGGAAACCGGGAAATCAGGCTTGCAGTTCAGAGTGCGTGTGACATAAATCTACTCTCCGAGGTTGGTTTTCTCGGCACCAGGGACACCGAGACCCTGTTACTGAAGTTACTCACTCCCGTGCCGGCCTTAGCTCTTCCCGAACCGCTCCCTCTATTTGGAAACACACTGGACTCACCCTTACCAGACTCTGTTTCCTGACTCACTAGTTCCATGAGGAGTTCTATGAAGAAGGGTCTCTGATCCAATAAGTGTGTGGAATGCTGTACTCTCTACCCACTCCTCAGAGTATCACAGCGATCGTTGGCCTAGTAAAGGCTCTGAAAAGGCCCACAGGAAAGAAATCTAGTTGGCTTTCTTGCACACAAACTTACCTTTTTCACTAAATACCTGTTTACGAATATTCCTCAGATCATACCGTAGAAGCATGAAATAAATGTATGAGAGCCATCTAGTGCCCACTGCTCCAGCTTCGGGAATACCTGGGCCAGGCCCTGCACCCCTAGCTGGGGACTGTGGGAAGTGGACTCTCTCTCTCTCTCTCTCAGCTTCAGGTTCCTCATTGGAACAATGGGGTGGTCAATGGGGCACACTTCACAGTGCTCCCAAGAAGATGACGGGACACTCCACCTAGCACACTTACACCAGAACCCGGCACTTAGTAGGGATGACACAGACATTGGCTATTAAGTTGGTGGCCAGAAGTCAGCTTATTTTCTTGGGTCAACTGGCTCATCGGTCTCAGAACCCAAACCGTGGCCCCGAGGCTGGTCTCCAGAGCCAGCACGTAGTCCCGGTGCCCTGCTGTGTCCCGTGCAGCAGGCGCTGTGGGAGCTCAGGAGGCAGGCCCTGGAGGGCAGGGCAGTCCCCCGGGAAGTTTTACATCCATCCAGCTTGTTGCTCTCTTTCCAGATTATCGCTGCCCAGGAGGAAATGCTGAAGAAGGAGCGAGAACTGGAAGAAGCAAGGAAAAAACTGGCCCAGATCCGCCAACAGCAGTATAAATTCTTACCCACTGAGCTGAGGGAGGACGAAGGCTAAGGCCGTGGCCGAGGTGGCGAGCCCCCAGCGGACGGCTCTGAGGGAACTGGACAGACAGTGTTCCTGGGAGGCGGGGAACTTACCTGGAAGCTGCCTGCCTCCCCCGGGGCCAGCCCAGAGCCGAGTGCTCATCCTCACGTCTGTCCCGTCGGGCACCAGCTGCATGATCGTGATGTCACACGGTACAGTGTCCCACCCACAGCTCCTCCGCCAGCTCCCCGCCAGCCTCGCCGCATCTCAGGAGAGAGGGCCGTGCATTGTGTGGACTGTTACCAAAAAAGAGAAGTCAGTATTATGTCGTTCTCAGACACCTGTGCTCTCTGTCGGTCCTTCTCCGGGCCTGCTCCTGGGCCTGTTGAAATCTTAATAGGAAAAAAATCATGGCTTGGGGAAATCACGGATGCCATAGATATTCACAGCTGCTCTTCTCCCCCCCAGGAGAGAGTGGGAGTTGGAGTTGAACATGTTAATAAAAGACAGAAACGTAAGCCCGTGTGGACTCCAGGAGGGCAATGGGGGTCGTCCTTCTGGCTCACCCACAGGGTGACGAGTTCCTGCTCCCGTTTGCACGCCTTCTTGCCTCAGTGTATAAGCTCCCTGGACAATCGCAACCCCGTCTTATATTCTGTGGCCCAGAAAATCAAACAATTATTTTTATTTCTCTCCATAATCCAAAGGGAAGAGGTGTGGGGTACCTGTCAGGGCTCGGCAAGCAGGGGCTGTAATAAAATGTGTGGGTCCTTACTCCGCAGAGGCTGTTTCAGTTCCTACAAGTCCATTCACACAAACCCACAGCCCCCAGGTGACAGGCAGTTCAGCACCCCCTGGCAAGCCTTCAGGGTGGGGGTGCAGCTGAAACAAAGCAATTCCTTGGTGGCTCCGTCTTCCAAGTCCCACATCAGCTCCTCTGCTCTGAAGTGGTCAGAATTCAGAATGGAAAGGCATTTGTTTAGTAAAAGTCTGTCTCCTTTCCTCCCTCCTAAGATGGGCATTTTCCCTATGTCTTACGATTCCTAAAACCTAGATGCATCCTAAAATCAATGTGAGCCTTTTACAGGATCGCTTTGCTTCTCCTTGCATCTTCTCAGTGCAGCTGTATTTTCGGAGTCCGCCTTCCAGATGTCACTCTTGCAGAATTGTATCGTTTCCCCTCTCTTTTTTCGGAGCCCTCTCCTTGGAAGGGCACATTAAGATCTTGAATTTACCTTTAGTCTGAGCCTTGACCCAAGACAGTGCACCAAGTGGTTTGTGGGACAGATCCTAATGCCAGGGAGCAAGTGTCTTTGAAAGAATTTATGGAGTGAAGACTACGGGGTACGTGGTTTTCAGAGCTGATACCTCCCCTGCAGTGATGTGGTATCACGTCTCACTCCGCGTCCGCAGTGCAGTTCCAGAGAAGCACCGATGCTCTGGTCCTCACGAGGTGTCACCTGCAGCCCTTGCCAACGGTCCGGCTTTAGCAGACACGAGCCCACATTGTGGTTTTACAACATAATCAAACTCTTGACAGTTCCCCATATTTATGCGAGAGTGGCAGTGCTGCACATGACAGAATCTTTTCCAGACAGGTAGAAAGCTGAGGAAATCGTGTTGATAAAAAGCAAGTGGGGCGAGTGTGCAGGGAGGTGGGGTGGAGGCGCCCCCTGAAGAGGATGTTAGGGGGAACCTGGGAGCCTGGCATCTCGGGAAGCTCACACCCCTCGCTGGCCCTTTGTGAGCATGGCGAGTGCGGCTCCTCAGCTCTGCCCTGGCTGTGCCCCTCGTACCTCAGATGAGCACCGGCCTGTGGACAAGGGCTTCTCCCCCGGGACACTCTGCGGACAGGCACAGGGTGCTTTCTGGGACCGTGAGGGTCAGACCCGAAGGCTCACAGACCAGCGGTGTTAACGCCCTCACATCACAGACTTGGGGGCCCCTCCATGGCCCACCCTCACCCCCTTTTCTTCCAGGCTGTGCAGTTGCTCCTTCCCTCCACCTGTCCCCTGTCACATCCTGCATCCCAGGAGCCAGGCAGGGACGGGCAGGGAGTTCTCTGTCCCTGCCTCAGTCATTAAAAACCTTCAGAGACCAGCCCAGGGAGAGGCCTGTCCTTTACAGCGACACAGAGCGCACGAGCACAGTCTATTGTAGGACGATGCAAGCGTCCTCCTGCATGAGTATCTGCCAGGACCCCTGTGTGGCGCTGCTTTCACCTGGCCCTCCCGCGTCCACCTGCACGTATATGCGTGAATGGCCTCATGCTGGCTCAGTCCCCTCATTCCATGAAATGGTTGAAAGGTGCCCCAGGCATTGAGGGGGCTTCTGGTTCTTTAAAGGGAAATAATGTAGATGTGATTGCATTTGGGGTGTGAGTTTTCATTTCAAAGCATCTAACAAAGGAGTGGTCTTGGGATAAAATGGTCCCGGGTCTGGAGCATAGAAACGCAGCTCGGAGTGAAGGGAGGCGGTGTGGGCGGGCGGCCGGGAGGGGACTCACGCTGGGCTTGGAAGCCTTGGGCTGGTCTTTGTGCCCACAAATTGCTGTCTCTGAAGGTCCGAGGAGGAACCTGAACTGGACTTTAGAACCGCCCAGG